>NC_063340.1:27662385-27715670 GCF_021869965.1 Rhincodon typus | reverse complement strand
GACCCTTGAAGGGTCTCGGCCCGAAACGTCAGCCTTTCTGCTCCTATGATGTTGCTTGGCCTGCTGTGTTCATCCAGCTCTGCACCTTGTTGTCTTAAATTTTATTAGAGATTGGTTCGGTGATCACTGAAATGGCTGCGCTGTATTGATCTCCATTAGAACTGGGTGACCAATTAATCATTTATTTTGGCTAATTCTGATTTAATTATTGCTAACCAATTTAATTGTTCCAAACCAGATGTAAGGTTTTCCAAGATGTGCACTCTCCTGGCTACTGGCCTATGAGTTCTCTTACACAATTTGAGGGATTGTGGAACTCTTTTGCTGTCTCAAGTCTGCATTCCAGCAGCAACTTCAATGGCTTGCCGGCCCAGATCTTGAAGAAAACATTAACCATTTGGCAAGATTTGGCTTTGTTTTGGGGTTTTTCTGCGGAGTGATCTAGGGTTGCGCTGTTCGGGATATGTTCTGAGAGAGGCTATTCAATTGCCTTCACTGATGTGGTGTTCCCCAAGCTCAGTTGGACTGGAGAGAGCATCCACAACTAATATGCTCTACTTTGCTGCATTTTCCAATGATAAATCCAGTTGCAGTGCCTTTTTGAATTCCTGTCGGGCTTCAGCGATTAGGCACTTTTGATTAGATATATCATTAACCCCACCTACTAAATGGTCTCTCAGCATCTCATTTAGTGTTAAACCAAAATCACATTCCTCTGCCAGTTGTCTTAACTTGGTCAAAAATTTTGAAATGGATGTTCCTGGTTCTCTAATTACTGAGTGAAACTGATAGCATCTCAGAATTAGAGGAGGCTGGGGTCATAATATTCCCTATTTAATCCATCAACTCTTAAAAGCTTTTAGTATCTGATGTTTCAGGGAAAGTTAGGCTCCTAATAACTGAAAAGGCTGCAGGCCCACAAACTGTCAGGAGAATTAACCACTGCTTTCATCTGCTCCAATGTAATTTGCCTGGAAAAAATAATGCATTCTTTCCACATACTGGGCCTAGTCTTCAACTGTAGCATCAAATGAGTGAAGCTTCCCAAAAACAGCAGAATGCCAGAAATGCCAGCGCTGAAATAATCCCACAGAAGCTGGTATCCTGTCACCAAGTTTCCCTTTATTTATATGTGGAAAGGCCTTGACACTGATCCAGCTATCTCAAAGCCAGCTCTCAGAGTGAACAGGGTGTTTGACACTCCTGTTTTTGTCTTTCAGGCTGCTGCCTGATTGGACCAGATTAACAGCCACAATCAGGGAACTCATAATGTAGAGGTCCACTTAACTGATCTCATTCCATTACCACAGTGAGGACCCTGTGACTGGCAATCAGCATCATTTGGAGGACCAAGCAAGGTGAGGACTCTGCAAGGCAGTTGACACCACTCAGTCGAGTAGGTCATTGATATAAGAAGCAAGAATGTACTTGGAGATTTTAGCAGGTTTAAAAGTGAACAAATACCCAGGCCTGGTTGATTTGTATCATAGGCTATTGTTGGAGACAAGGGAGGAAATTACAAGGGCCTTGATACAAATGTTTAAATCACCTCTGGCCTCAAGGAGGAGCCAGAGAACTGGAGGACAGCAAACATAGTTTCACTTTACAAGAAGGATAGTAGAGATAGACCAGGGAACCATAGACCAGTGAGTATAAAGATAGATCAGAGAACTATAGATCAGTGAGTCTAAACCTCAATGGTCAGGAAACTAGTGGAGAAAAGATTGAAGGAGAAAATTAATTGCCACTTTGAGAGGAAAGGTTTGATCAGGGATAGGCAGGATGGTTGATGTCAGAGGGAGGTCATGGCTAACAAATCTGACGGAATTTTTCGAGGAGGTGACCAAGTGTTTGGATGAGTATAGGACGGTTAATGCAGTTTATTTGGATTTCTGCAAGCCTGTTGACAAGTTCCTACATGGGCAACTGATAAAGATGGTAAAAGTTCATGGAATCCAGGGTAACTTGGCAAATTGGATCCAAAATTGGCTTTATGACAGGAAACAGAGGGTGGTGGTAGAAGGCTGTTAATGTGAGTGGACTCTGGTGTGTAGTGGCGTACCACAGGGATTAGTGTTGGGTCCCTTATTGTTTGTGATATTCATAAATTATATAGATGAGAAAGTGGGAGGGATGATAAGTAAGTTTGCGAATGGCAGAAAGCTTGGCCAGATGATTGACAGTGAGGAGGAAGGTGTTAGGTTACAGGAGGATATAAACAGATTGGTCAGATGGGCAGATTGGTGGCAGATAGAATTTAACCATGATAACTGTGCCATTTAGAAGAAGAAAAATGATAAAGGAATACTAAATGAATGACAGGACACTAGGAAGCTCAGAAGAACTGAGGACCTTGAGCTGCTTGTCCACATATCCCTGGAAATGAATAGGGTAGTTAAGAAGGAATATGGTGTGTTTTTATCAGTTGTGGCATGGATTATAAGAGCAGGAAGTTTATGCTGGAGTTGTACAGAATTTTGGTTAGGCCTCAGGTGGAATATTGTGTGCAGTTCTGGCCTCCACATTATAGGAAGGATGTGATTGCACTGGAACGGTCAGAAGAAATTTACCAGGATGTTGCCTGGGATGGAGCGCTTAAGCTACGATAAGCTTGAATTGTTTTCTTTGGAGCAGAATAGGTTGATTGGGGTCCTGATAGAGGTGTAAAAGATTATTAGGAGCAAAGACAGGGTGAATAGAAAGTAGCTGTTCCCCTTAGCTAAATAATCAATAACAAAGAGGCATAATTTTAAAGCAAAAAGCAGGAGGTTTACAGTGGATATTAGTAAAAACATTTTCACTCAGAGTGTCATGGGGATCTGGAATGTACTGCCTGGGAGAGAGTTAATTTGAGAAACCTCAAAAGCATTTGGATGAGCACCTGAAATGTTGTAACATTCAAGGTTATGGGTTTAGTGTGGGAAAGTGGAACCAATGCAGGCAGTAGCATATTTTTGGCAGTCCAAACTTGACAGGCCAAAGGGCCTCTTCTGTACTATATGATTCTATGAGGTCCCTGTAGCAGGCAGTTAACTTCACCTGGAAGACTATGTGAGGTGAAGACCATGAAAAGCAGTCGGTATCACTCAGAGGATTGGATGAGGTGAAGACCCTGTGACAGGCAGTAGGGGCTACTCTGCAACAAAGTGGTAACACTGGGATTTTGGTTAAACCAGAGTTAAGAGTACTAAATTTTAAGGATTTGTCATGTATAAAATCTCAGATTGTTTGCCTGAAATTTAGCATTTTACTTCAAGTTCCTATTTTAAGTCCCTTTCCCTCCAGGGAGAGGAGTCAGACTTGTGTGAGAGCACTGTCCTGAGTTGCTCAGCTGAACTTGAAAAAGTGACAGTGACATCACAGGAATATCATGAATTGATTGTTTGTTGAGCAGCTGCTGTTGGGAATGTGTTTTATGCCCAATGATTTTGAAAAACGTAAACTTCTAAATTAGCACAGGGAGAGAAATAATTTAGAAGCACAGCAGAGGATGTATCTATTTGGCTATATCTCGGTTAAGAGTAATTGAACTTAAGACATGGTAGAGGCAATACATGCTAAGTCTTACACATTCCTCGCAGTCGGGATGACCCCATTTGCAAGAAGTGCAATCAGTTTGATCATCTTGAGTGCTGGGTTTTGGAGCTTGGACATCAGTTGGAGGCACAACAGTGCATCCAGGAGGGTGAGAGTTATGAGGACAGTACTTTTTTATATGTACTTAAGGAAGTATGATCAGAGAAGCGAATGTGTGACCATTTCACTCAGAAGAGAAGAGGCAGATAGGTAGTCAGGAAAGCATCAGACTGCATTTCACTCGAGTTTTTCGCTGTAAAAAGAAACTTTGAAAGAAATTTAAACAAATTAAAATGACATTTCTATGATTGTGCTTAAGATACTAAATTAATGCCTGCAGTCATGTATCCTTAACCTTAAGAATACAATAAACATGCTGTATAATAAACTTTTAAAACAAACAAACCAAATCAAAAAAAAGGGAGAACCTTTGACATACAGTACTTGGATTTCCAGAAGATATTTGATTAAGTACCACATAAAAGGTACAAAGTAGAAACATTAAGTCTTGGTGGGGGAGTAACATACTAGCAGAAGTAAAAGATCAGCTAGCTAACAGAAAACAGACAGAATGTATAACCTTTTTTCCCAATTAACATGACCAAAATAACTGCACAGAGGCCAGTATCCCATCACTAAGTCACCCTCCATTTACTTGTGCACAATACACTGGCTGTGGCCAGCCAGCTCAGAGTCAGTCCCCTGAACTGAGGAGATTCTAATCCCCTGGTTATTTTGGTCAGCCAGGGCTTTCTTGATTGGCCCAGGTTAACAACTCGAATCAAGGATCTTGTAGTCAACAAAATCCACTGGTTCCAATCACTACAATGCCAAAATAGGGGAGTCTAAGCTGGGGCCTCAACTTTTAAACAATTTATCTAAATGATATAGATGAGGGGAGCGAAGGCTTGGTGGTTAGGTTTACAGATGACATAAAGGTAAATAAGAACACATGTTGTTAAAGGGACATTAAAAGACAAAATGCTGTCTGATATAGATTGGTTGGGTGATTGGGTAAAAATCTGACAGATGGAGTATAATGTGGGAAATAAGGCACTTTGGAAGGAAGCTTAAAAAAAGGATTACCTAAACTGAGAATGATTGCAGAATTCTGAGGTGCAGAGGGATCTGAATGTTCAAGTGTGTGAGTTACAAATAGTGTGCAAGTATAGCAAATAATTAATAAGGCTAATAAAATGTAATGCTTTATCATGAGAGGAATTGAATATAAGAGTGAAGACATTATGCTTCAGTTTGTCACATTCTCTAAATTAATCACACAGATAAACTCAAAGTGGATAACTGCAGGTCTAGAACATGTGATAATATTTTTGTGACACCATTTGCTAGAGGTAAAACAGGAATAACTATCTATTACTAATGAAGAGTACGTGACAAAATTCTAGGAACGGCAATGATACTAACTCTTAAACCACTAACTACTCTTTTTCCCAAGCTGGTACTTAAACCTGACAGACAAGACAAAGGTTAGATGTGGAGG
This sequence comes from Rhincodon typus, assembly GCF_021869965.1. Taxonomy (NCBI): domain Eukaryota; kingdom Metazoa; phylum Chordata; class Chondrichthyes; order Orectolobiformes; family Rhincodontidae; genus Rhincodon; species Rhincodon typus. The sequence continues at coordinate 27,710,593 of NC_063340.1, read as the reverse complement.
TTAAATATTAGGGCAAAATTAGAAAGAAAGAAAGGTGAGAAGCCACATGCCTGGACTCAGAGTATTTGAATCTCAGGCTAGCAGTTCCAAACTCTGAATGCGCTAAATCCCTTTGAGCGGCTCTACAAAGGCTTAGTGAGGAAATAGCTTAAGTCTTTAAAAGAGTTACTGAGTTGGGTTGGTTGCTTCTTTGAGGCAGTGTCCTCGTGGTACCCTACTAATCAGACAGTCATAATATAGCCCAGAGTCATAGAGTCACACAGCATGGAAACAGACCCTTCAGTCCAATTAGTCCATGTTGACCATGTTCCCAAACTGAACCAGTCCCACTTGCCTGCATTTGGCCCATATACCTCTAAACCTTCCCTATTCATGCATGTATTCAAATGCGTTTTAAGTGTTCTAACTGTACCTACATCCATCACTTCCTCTGGAAGTTTATTCCACACGTGAATCACTATCTGTTTTAAAAGTTGTCACTCATGTCCTTTTAAAAACTTTCTCCTCTCAGGTTAAAAATGTGCCTCCTAGTTTTGAACTCTCCAACCCTAGGGAGAAGACCCTTGCTAGTCATCTTATCCATGCCCCCTATGATTCTATAAACCTCTATAAATTCATTCCTTAACCTCCTATGCTCAAGTGAAAATAGTCCCGGCCTCTTCAACCTATTTTTGTAACTCGAACCCTCCATTCCCAGCAACATCCTGGTAAATCTTTTCTGGACCCTTTCCAATTTAATAATATCCATCCTATAGCAGGACGACCAGAACTGCACACTGTATTCCAGAAGAGGTCTTACCAGCGTCCTGTACAACGTCAACATGACATCCCAACTCCTATATCCAACAGTCTGAGCAATGAAGGCAAGCCAGCTAAATGCCTTCTTAACCACCCTGTCTACCTATGATACAAATTTCAAAGAATCATGTACTTGAACCCCTAGATCTCTCTGTTCCACAACACCACCAGAGCCATACCGTTAATTGTATAAGTAATGCCCTTGTTTGTTTTACCAAAAGGCAACACCTTGCATTTATTCAAATTAAACTCCATCTGCCACTGAGCCCATTGATCCAACAGTCTTCCCGTTTGTCCTTTACTGCTCCAGTCACAGTTATTTGTTCTTTGCTTCAAGCAGGGTCTCTGTTGTTCTCTACCAAGTGGGCATTCACAATATGTTACGTCTTTGTGGAGCAATCCTTTCTCGGACCTCACTGTTTAAGGTCCAGCTGTTGACTCCAAATACAGGGCTGTGGGGTTTACCTTTACAGCTTTTCCCCCTCAATTTCCCTCCAGATTGTAATTTTTCAAACCAGTTGTTTTTGCACCAGTTGCGAGGTCATAGGGTTAAACTCCCTATTTTATTTGTTTGGCTCTCTACAGCATTGGGGTGACTGATCAGTGGTTAATCACAATCAGCTCTGATTCCTGCTGTCTCCAACTACAATTTCCCAACAGCTGACTGAATCATGAACCTTATACAGAATCCTAGTCCTTTCTGATAAAGTTTAAAAATTAAGTTTAGAACTACTGAAGGGAAAATAATAGAAAGAACGGACAGGATTATAACAAATTATACAGTGTATTGTAAGACCACAGCTTGAATACTATGTGCAGCTTTGGTCTCCGTATTTAAGGAAGGATGTACAGTCATTCCTCTGTATCCGCAAGAGTTCTGTTCTTGAGAACACCTGTGAACAATGAAATTCGTGAGTGCGGAGCTCATTAAACGTAGATTAAAATCATTAAAAGTATCACAAATGCACAATTTTTGCCTGTGGATGTTAATTTTTTGTTGTTACTTATTTTTTGGTAAAGATAGGAGAATTCTTGATTAGTGATTTCATGGAAAGAGAGGTTTTATTGTAAATGTTTTTGGATGTGGTTCAGAGAAGGTTTGCAAGGTTGATACCTGGAACAAATGGGTTCTTATAGTAAAGATTTTACAGACTGAACTAGTTTCACTGGAGTTTCGAAGAGTAGGGGTGACTAGATTTAAATTTATTAAGTCTTCAATAATCTTGATAAAGCTAACTTGAAAATGGTGTTTTTTCTTTTCTGGTGTGTCTAGAATTAGGGTGACTGCTTCAAAACATAGGGTTATCCTTTTAGGATAGAAGAGAGGGAGTTTTCTTTCCCTCAGAAGCTTATGTGACTTTGAAATTCTCTGCCTCAGAAGGCAGTGGAGGTGAGGTCAATGAATGCTTTTAAAGCGGAGTATATAAATTTTTGTTAGCAAGAGAATCTCAAGTCTATGAATATTAGCTGGACCAGATACTTAATTACACCAGCAACTACCCAACATCCACAATCGGAGCTGCATCAGGACATTATTCAAACGGGCCACAACATACTGCAGCAATCTGGAATGGCGCAAAGCAGAATAGGGGCACTTATATGGAATTTTCAAAAGAAATGGATACCCTAAAAGCACAATCTGTCATTACCTCTGTGACAGACCACAACAAGAAGACACAACATGGCCAGGCATACCAGTCACCCTAACTGTACATCAGAGACATATCAAAGATGACCACAAGACTATTCAGACCCCTAGGTATCAGGGTAGCCCACAAACCAACAACCAGCCTGCGACAGCTGCTGACGAACGTAAAAGATCCCATATCCACAACCAGTTACTGCTGATAATATCAGATTGTGGATGCAAAAAGATCCAGTCCTGGCAAAACTAAAACAACTGGTGGTGATGGGGGAAACAAAAGGGCCATCACAAGAAGAACTGAAACCTTTGTGGACCCGGATAGACCAAATCACTGTAGAGGATGGCATTTTATTATGGGGAGCAAGACTAATTGTCCCGAGCAAAGTTCACCACCAGATACTGGCTGAACTCTGCCAGGGTCATCCATGGGTGTCCAAAATGAAGATGCTGGCAAGAAGTTGTTGGCCAAGATTGGATGCAGACATGGCTGCATTGGTGGGCAGTGCCCTGAGTGCCAACGAGAACAAAAGTAACTGCCTGCAACCCTTCTGCATTCCTGGGAATGGCCGGGTAAACCCTAGACTCAGTTACACACCATTATGCTGGCCCTTTCACAGGCGCAATGTTCTTGGGCCACTCAAAATGGTTGGATGTGCATAGAGTTCATTCATCAAACAACAATAGAAAAGCTGCAATTATCTTTTGCAGTACATGGGCTCCCAGAATTGTTGGTCATAGATAACGGGCCATCATTTACCAGCAGGGAATTCAAGTATTTCATAAAGTTGAATAGCATTCGGCATTAAAAGACAGCTCCATACCATCCTTTGTCCAATGGTCTGGCGGAAAGAGCAGTCCAAACCTTGAAAGTAGGCTTAAAGAAACAGCTTACAGTTTCACTTGAAGTCAAACTGTCCTATTTGATTATCGGACCAGCCCTCATGCAATTACAGGGATAGCTCCAGCAGAGTTGCTAATGTGGAGAAGACTCCGCACCCGGTTAAATCTGACCTTCCCGAACTGGTGGGGAGGATAAAATGGCATCAGGAATGCCAATGCTGGACACAAGACTCCTCTAAGTGAGAGAGACAGTTTATTTCAGGGGACCAAAATTTGGTGCCAAAACCACAGAAATGGCCCCAAATGGGTAAGAGGCACGGTCGATGTGAGGTCATGTCCTGTGGTGGACAAAGTTTGGGTCACTGAGGTCGTCCTAAACTAGCACGAGGACCACATGAATGCTCCAAACTCACAAACAGGGCAGGAGCAATCCATTCCCAGCTCGCCAGACCAGCCAGAAAGGCTGTTGGAACCCATGTTCCCCTCCATCTAGTGTCAAAGAAAACTTGGAGTCTGAGATGGACACGGCGGATTTCACAGCCATGAACCCTTTACCACCTGAAGAAGTGGATGAATTTCTTACAAGACGCTCCAGGTGCTAGAGGTGGACTACGGTCGCCCGTACCCGCGGTTGAGTCGGAGGAACTGGACCTGGTGCAACACCGCCTCAGGATAGGCTACAAGAAAAAGAACAGGCATATGTCACCGACTTAGAGGGGGAGGGATGTAATGATTGTATCAAGGCCAGCCAGGTGGACCTCATAGAGAATGAGTTCCCTGACTGAGGCTGTTAATGTGGACGAATCAGGGAGCCCTGGCTGACAGATATAAACGTGTTAGAGGTTCTGTTCACTCTGAGAGGTGGCTCTGAGGAAGCCGGAAGAGCATCAAGTACCATGCATGTGTAAATAAAGGGTGCCTTGGCGATTGGATACTGGCCCCTGTGGAGTTATTTCACTGTTAAGACTTGTTTTTGGATTTTTATGTCCTGTAGAGGTCAAAGGAAAACAATTCAAATGTTTAACATTTAGGGTTCAAGGCAGCTTTGATGAAAAGACTGCCCAACTGCTAACTTCCAGAGGATTTTTCTGATTTTGATGCAACATTACCCGATGAAGGGCACATTACCATCTTTGCAAGTTCTATTTTGTGGTTGGTGAACCTTTTGTATTTTTATTTTAGAACATAGAAATACAGTAACAAGCCCTCTGGCCCATGATTTTGTGCCATATTAAATTAATCCCTTCTGCCTGACCTTGGTCCATATCCCTGCATTCCTTTAATATTCATGTGCTTATCTAAAGATACCTTCAATGCCCCTACAATATTTACCTCCACCACCACCCCTGGTATTCATTCCAGACTCCTGCTACTCTGTGTAAAAAACTTAATACCTCACATCTCCTTTGAAGTTTCTGCCTCTAACCTTAAATGCATGCCCCCTAGTTTTAAACATTTCAACTCTGGGAACAAGATTCTGACCATCAACCCTATCTATGTATCTCATAATTTTATAGACTTCTATCAAATATGCCCTCAGCCTCTACTGCTCCAGAGAAAACAACCCGAGTTTTTCTAGCCTCTCCTTACAACTCATACCCTCTAATCTAGGCAGCATCCTGGTAAACCTCTTCTGCACCCTCTCCAAAGCCTCCACATCCTTCCTGTGATGTGGCAACCAGAATTGAACACAATACTCTAAGTGTGGCCTAACCAAAGTCTTATAAAACCGCAATATGAAATCCTGACTCTTGTACTCAATTCCCCGACCAATGAACGCAAGCATGTCATAGGCCTTTTTTACCACCCTATCTACTTGAGTGGTCACTTTCAGGGAGCTATGGACTTGAACCCCGAGGTCCTTCTGTACATCAATGCTGTTCAGGGTCCTACCATTAACTATATACTTTTCCTTAACATATGATCTCCCAAAGAGCAGAACCTCACACTTACCAGGATTAAACTCCATCTGCCATTTCTCCGCCCATATCTGCAACTGAGCTATATCCTGTTGTAGCCTTTGACAACCTTCTACAGTATCAACAATTCAACCGATCTTTGTATCGTATGCAAATTTAGTAACCCGCCCATCTACATTTTCATTCAAGTCATTTATATATATATCACAAACAGCAGAGGTCCCAGTATGGATCCCTGCAGACCACCACTAGGCACAGACCTCCAGCCTGAAAAACACCCTTCCACTACTACCCTCTGCCTTCAATGGGCAAGCCAATTCTGAATTCAAGCATCCAAGTCACCATGGATCCCATGCATCTTAACCTTCTGGATGACCCTACCATGAGGGACCTTGCCGAAAGCCTTACTAAAGTCCATGTATCATGTCCATTGTTCACCTTCGTCAGTTCCTCAAAAAATTCAATCAAGTTGGTCAGACATGGCTTGCCTACACAAAGCCATGCTGTCTGTCCCTAATTAGGCCACGCTTTTCCCTAAGAGTTCTCTCCAATAGCTTTCCAACCACGAATGTGAGACCCACATTTTGCTCTAGATAAGTGAAACATGTGGATATGAAAAACATATCTTACATTGAATTAGCTTTTGTTTCAATATAAATGGAATAGTCAACACAAATGGGCATAAGAGAATTCACCAATCACTTTGTGAAATTTAGGCCAACTTAAATCTACATGCACATAACAGTTCTTTAAAGTTTGGTCTAAAAATCTACATATAAAAACCATCTGAGAATAGCGGAGTCCAAGAGAACTGAGCTCTGGTATTAATCCTGATGCCTAGACCATTTGAAAATTTAAATCGATGCTAAAATGGGATGAATTGCTGATAACAAAACAACTTGTTTCATTTAAAAAGTTTCAGGCAGAATACAAATACTTGAAGTTTTGAATACTTGAAGTCTTTATCATCCTGTAAATTAAAGCTGAAGTGAAATTATGGCATGTGCACTGAGATTAATGTGGGTCTAGTTCACTCTCTAAGAACTACACACACAAATTCTGCGGATCAGACCCAGCAGAAATATCAGTGCCCTCATCATGAAAAGTTTAAATGACAACTAGTTGTCCAGATAGTCTTTTCCTATCCCAGTCACACAACCACAGCCTCTCTGACATCTACCTGGACTTTATTATTTGAAGAATTTATTGAAACACTGAGATAGAGAACATATTGTGCACAGGCTGTACCTCCCTCATCTGGCAGTCTTGGGACTGGGCTTTCTTGGACTAGAGAATTTGCCAGACCGTAGAAGGTCACGTGTTGGTGAAGTTTTAAACTTTCCCCGATCTGACCTCTCTCCTGCCGTCCAGAAGGCACTGAACCATCAAAGGAATTTTCTTTGTGAAAATTCTAATGGTGACCAACCATGGGATTATTGAATTTGTACAGGTACGTGTAGAGGGCTGGTGACCACTCACCTTGTCTAGTCTCACAGCTTGGTTTTTCTAATGGATTTTGCTCATTCTTTGATTAGTTTGTTTTGTACCATGTACACAGACATAACCTCTTACTCTGAAATGCAATTTCTTTGCTCTAAAATAGCTATTAGATCTGTGGCCAAATAAACATGCTTATGTTGATATAAATTCTTCCTCCAATTCCAGTTTCATCATCTTCATCATCGCTGGCTTGTTCATTTTTACTTCCACCCTATAAGTACTATTTGTGCAATCTCTTATCAGTCATTTGATTCATAATTGGATGCATCTTTGTCAACATCCTCCAGTCCAGAAATTCTTTCTCTCAAACCTTTTAAAACCTTAAACACTGTAGGAGTAGGCCAATTGCTTCAACTCAAAAATAGTATTTTTTAAAATCTTGAGACAGTCTGTATCCAGCAAAGTCAGTCTCTTGAGGTGCATCAGGACTGTTCTCAAACATTATTATTATTACTATTAAATTGGAGAGGGTTCAGAAAAGATCTACCAGGCTGTTGCCGGGACAAGAGAGTATGAGATATAAAGAGAGGTTGGATCGGCTGGAATATTTTTCACTGCAGCATAGGAAGTTGAAGGGTGACCTTATAAATATTTATAAAATCACGAGAGTCATAGGTAAAGTGAATAGCAAAGGTCTTTTTCCTTGGTGGGGGAGTTCAAAACTAGGGGCATAAATTTAAGAAGAGGGGACACGATTTTCATACAGAGGGTGGTTTGTATGTGGAATAAATTGCCAGAGGAACTGGTAGTTGCAGGTATAATTGCAACATTTAAAAATAGATTAAAATCATTAAAAGTATCACAAATGCACAATTATTGCCCGTGGATGTTGATTTTTTGTTGTTACTTATTTTTTGGTAAAGATAGGAGAATTTTTGATTAGTGATTTCATGGAAAGAGAGGTTTTATTGTAAATGTTTTTGGATGTGGTTCAGAGAAGGTTTGCTAGGTTGATACCTGGAACAAATGGGTTCTTATAGTAAAGATTTTACAGACTGAACTAGTTTCACTGGAGTTTCGAAGAGTAGGGGTGACTAGATTTAAATTTATTAAGTCTTCAATAATCTTGATAAAGCTAACTTGAAACTGGTGATTTTCTTTTCTGGTGTGTCCAGAATTAGGGTGACTGCTTCAAAATGTAGGATTATCCTTTTAGGACAGAAGAGAGGGAATTTTCTTTCCCTCAGAAGCTTATGTGACTTTGAAATTCTCTGCCTCAGAAGGCAGTGGAGGTGAGGTCAACGAATGCTTTTAAAGCGGAGTATGCAAATTTTTGTTAGCAAGAGAATCTCAAGACTGTGAATATTAGCTGGACCAGATACATAATTACACCAGCAACATCCATAATTGGAGCTGCATCAGGACATTATTCAAACGGGCCACAACACACTGCAGCAATCTGGAATGGCGCAAAGCAGAATAGGAGCACTTATATGGAATTTTCAAAAGGAATGGATACCCAAAAAGCACAATCTGTCATTACCTCTGTGACAGACCACAACAAGAAGACACAACATGGCCAGGCACACCAGTCGCCCTAACTGTACATCAGAGACATATCAAAGATGACCACAAGACTACTCAGACCCCTAGGTATCAGGGTAGCCCACAAACCAACAACCAGGCTGTGACAGCTACTGACGAACGTAAAAGATCCCATACCCACAACCAATAAAACTAACGTAATATACAAAATATCCTGCAAGGACAGTGAAAAACATTACATAGGCCAAACTGGAAGAAAACTGACAATAAGGATACAGAACACCAACTAGACCAAGAGACATGGCCAATTCTCACTGGTCTCAATACACTTGAACAAGAAGGGCATGAATTTGACTGGGACAACACATCCATAATAGCATGAGCCAAACAGAGACATGCCAGGGAATTCCTGGAGGCCTGGCATTCCAGCTGGAACTCCATCAACAAACACTTTGAACTGGAACCGATATACAAACCATTGAAAAACAGAACCGAAAGTGATGCTGACCACCCCAGTAAACCGAGGCATATAAATCGCAAACGGGATAGAACACCAATGCTTCGCTGGAGGTGCGCTGACGATGTTACCTAGCAGGGTGATGAAACAACTGCAATCAAACACATCGGCTCGGCGAGCAAGTCAGTCTCTTGAGGTGCATCAGGACTGTTCTCAAACATTATTATTACTATTAAATTGGAAAGGGTTCAAAAAAGATTTACCAGGCTGTTGCCGGGACAATAGAGTATGAGATATAAAGAGAGGTTGGATCAGCTGGAACATTTTTCACTGCAGCGTAGGAAGTTGAAGGGTGACCTTATAGATATTTATAAAATCACGAGAGTCATAGGTAAAGTGAATAGCAAAGGTCTTTTCCCTTGGTAGGGGAGTTCAAAACTCGGGGCATAAATTTAAGAAGAGGGGACACGATTTTCATACAGAGGGTGGTTTGTATGTGGAATAAATTGCCAGAGGAACTGGTAGTTGCAGGTATAATTGCAACATTTAAAAATAGATTAAAATCATTAAAAGTATCACAAATGCGCAATTTTTGCCATAGGTATTTAAAAGACATTTGAACAGGTATGTGAATAGAAAGGTTTATAGGGATATGGATGAAACACAGGCAAGTAGGACTAGTTTATTTAAGTGATGGCCTAGTGGTATTATCGCTGGACTGTTAAGCCAGAGACCCAGATAATGTTCTGAGGACCTGGGTTTGAATCCCGCAATGGCAAATGGTGGAATTTGAATTCAATAAATATCTGGAATTAACAGTCTAATGATAACCATGAACACATTGTCGATTGTCGGAAAAACCCATCTGTTTCACTAATGTCCTTTAGGGAAGGAAACTGCCATCCTTACCTGGTCTGGTCTACATGTGACTCCAGACCCACAGAAATGTGGTTGACTCTGAACTGCCTGCTGGGCAATTAGGGATGGGCAATAAATGCTGCCTGGTCAGCAACGCCCTCATCCCGTGAATGAATAAAGAAAACAAAAATGTTGGGAAACTTGGTCGGCATGGACGAGTTGGTCTGAAGGGCCTGCTTCCATGCTGTATGACTATATGACTCTATTAGAGCTATGATATGGAGGTGCCGGTGTTGGACTCGGGTGGACAAGGTTAGAAGTTACATGATGCCAGGTCTAGTCCAACAGGTTTATTTAAAATCACAAGCTTTTGAAGCGCTACCCCTTCGTCAGGTGAAGTCAGACTTCACCAGACGAAGGAACAGCGCTCCAAAAGCTTGTGATTTCAAATAAACTTGTTGGACTATAAAACTTCTGGCCTCTGTTAAAGCTAGTCACTGATTGTGTTACCCATTCTTCAAGGTGGACAGAGTTATATGCTCCCAGGTATGAGTTAGTGTCGAAATCATACACTTGAAATTAATTTATTCCCAAAACGTTATGACGGACTTCCCAGTAATCAATGCATCTACAGTTAGAGGGTAAGTGCACTCTGACCACATTGTCTGACAGCAAGAAATTGCTGCACATCCAGTTGTGGGTTTTGCATAAGCAGTTGATATTTTAGAGATTGCAGAGGGATCCAGAGAGATGGTAGTATGATAAGACTGAATATTGTGAGCATGCTGGTGGAACTTAATGTTGTCCTTTCACATGAGATTGCTGGATTTTGTGGATCTCACAAAAGCCTTTGACATCATGAACAGAACAGACGTTTACCAGATACTAGAGAAACTAGCTTTCATCCCAAGCTTCATAATCTCATACTGACCTTCCACGATTACATGTCTGCCACCATTCAATGTGAAGGTTCCACCTCTGACATGGGGTGGAACAGGACTGTCTCAGCTCCTATTGTTTTGTATCTTTCTGTCCACACCTGGGCCAATGGTTTCCTTGCTGACATGGAAGGAGTGTAGCTCCACACATAACCGTACAGGAAACTGCTCAATCTTTAAAGATCGTGAACCAAGACAAAAGCGCAGCATATCCTCATCAGAGAACTTCTGCATGCTGATGCTGCACGCGGTACAGAGAGTATAGATCAACTCCAGATGACATCTATCCCATTACTTCCCCACAGTATCAATACAAGGATATTATAATTATAGGACAGAATGTTGCATCTCCAACTGTGATCAGAATCAATAGCTTACCACTGGAAGCTGTCAACAAATTCTGCTACTTTGGAAGAGTTCAGCACATGCAATGGGAAGGCAGCAACTAATTTTGACTGACTAAAAAACTGGCATGGAAAACTAACAAACTGCAATTCAATACGCAATACATACATAATTCATTATTTTTTATAAGGGCCTTTATTTGACTGGAAATTACGTCTTTGTCATAAACACCATGTTAGGCCAAAAAAAGACATGAAGAGAACTATGAGCTATCTTAAAAGCTACATTTTCTTGTTTAATTTTTCAAATGGATTTTGCTGGACTGAAAAACATGGCCGTCCACAGTCACAAATTCCTGGGAAGTTTTAAAGAGCATATGGCATAATGGAGCTCAGATGTCACTGTCCTGGAAATGATGTTGCATTTTTGATTTGTGTGGACCTTGCAAACACAAAAGATCAGCAGATGATATATCACCCCAGCTGGTTCTGAAAATAAGGGACGTTGAAACTCATGATGCCCATATTGGCACCAACCATTCTTATTTTTCTCAGATAAATGAACATTGGATCCTGACTGGGGAAAGAAGTTAATCTTTTTATGCTTGGTTCCATTTATCTTCTAAGGTGAATACTGAACCCCTGGCTAGAGGTATAGACACTAAGTTGTTGAACTCTTTAATGGGGGAGTCACATGACCAAATCTATCCCAAAGCATCTAGAGAGTTTATCTGTAGTCTCTGGACCCCATTGCTTCAGCCTGGTAAGAATTCAGTCACTACTGAGATTTGTCTGCTAATAATTTAAGGCCTTCAACCAGGATAGTGCCTGCTGTGGAAAGTTTTATGAAGAGAAATTGGACAGATTAGAGTTGTTTTCCTTAGACCAGAGGGGATAGAGAGGGTACATAATTGAGATGTATAAAATTATGAGGAGCATAGGTAGGGTTGACAGAAAGAAACTTATCCCCTTGATGGATGGATTAATGATGAGGGAGCATAGATTTAAGGTAAGAGGCAGGGGGTTTAGATGCGATGTGAGGAAAACCCTTTCACTGAGAAGGTGGCGGGAATCTGGAACTCACTGAGGAAGAAACTCTCATAACATTTAAGAAGTATTTAGATGCACACTTATGATGCCAAGGCATAAAAGGCTATGGACCAAGTACTGGAAAATGGGACTAGAATAGTGAGGTGGTTGTTTTTGGCCAGTGGGGATGTGATGGGTTGAAGGGGCTTTTCTGTGCTGTAGATCTCTATGACTCTGTGACCAACCCAAACTCCCTCTTGATAGGTTCTGGAAAGGTTAGCTGTACTCTTTGAATGCAATTGATTCAGTCTGGTACCCTTCTAGTTACAGGTAACATTAATCTGCTAAGAATCTAAGACTTGTAAACATGATAACCAGACTCCAAGCTGAGGTTAACCTGTCTGATATTATTTTGGACTCAGACATAAATCACATGAATTGACGTCTACATCATTGATTTTTATGTTATTCTTAAATTGTAAAATCTTCCCTTTCTTCTTTTTCTTCCTAATATATTTGTTTGTGTGCATCTGTTTTGATAATTATCCCCTAGGTCTGAATGCATGAAAGAACCATACTTCTATTTTAACACTAAAGCGTTTGCTGCAGGTCAATTTCAATTTGGACTTCACAAACAGAGGTTAATGGGTTTACCAAATCTTATTTTGAAAGGAACAGAAAATAAAAGAAAAACCTTTGCTCTGGACAGAACCGGAGAAAATAGAAAGAACAAATAAAACCTGAAATTGCTGGAGAAACTCAGCAGGTCTGGCAGCATCTGTGGAGAGAAAACAGAGTTAACATTTCGCGTCCAGTGACCCTGCTTTGTAACAACCTACTTTATAACTTTGTGAGCAATTTCTTTGACATGACTAATCTCAGATATTCCTAAATTTGTGGGTCATATTTTAACGCACCACAAATGTACCTTACTTTAAACCATTACAAATTATACAAATATGGTTGACATCCTGCTAAAACATCAAGTATAGGAGGTATTCTTTGACTGTCTATTAGGTTGCTGTACAAAGAGATATGTTTCCAATGGTTACATTTTAGATTCCAATTTTTTAAATTTGATTTTCTCATCAGAATCTCATAAAATAACTTTAGATTCAAACAAATTGATTGAGTCTGTTGAACTTTTAGACCCATAGGTTAATTCAATTGACTCAACATTTCCTTTTGCTTTCCCAATCTTACTAAAATGTTCAAGGTAACAGAATAGTAGAAAGTATCAATTTTATTCACCAAACATATTGGAGCACAGAAAGAGGTCAATCAGCGCATTACATCCGTGCTGGCTTTCTGCAGGAACATCCCAGCAATTTACACCCCCCAGTTGCTCCCCTTGGCCTTCCAAATATTTTCTTTTCAAATTATCATCCAATTCCCTTTGGAAATTTATTGATTGAAATCTGCCCCCACCACATTCATAGCGCATAACCCGGGGAAGAAAAATGTTAAGAAAAAAGTTGTGTTGTTGATTTACTTGTATTGAAAGAGAAATTGCACTACCATATTATTACCTTTGTTAACTGACAGAGGTTAAATAAAGTCATTATTAGCACTTAATTGTTTCTGATGACTTCACAGAGGTGATGATGATTTCAATGCTTGCTTCAGAAAAAGAGAGCTATTTGCCATATTTTAGGAGAGGTATTGAATTGAAGGCATGGCCTTTTATTGGAAGGTGGGAGAAAAGAAGACAATGCCACAGTGTCAAATGCAGACAGAAGGAAGACATCAGTGACAGTATGTGCCCAGATGCGCCATTAACAACGAACTCAAACACTTTGTTCAAAGGTGAAGTTGATCAACAAGCTATGACATTTGTAACAATTTAAACGGAGCAGTGCACCAATAACTGTTCCCCACTATTCCACTAGCCATCACAAAATGTATAAAATCCCAATGAGGGCTCTTGGAGTGCAGTGGTAGTGTCCCTACCCCTTCCCAGGAGGCCTGGATTTAATTCCCATCTGCTCCAGATACGTAATAACTTCCTGAACAGATTGATTAGAAAGTATCCACAAGTGTTAGAAGTACCAATGAAATACATTAAAATCCCAATGAGACCATCAAAATGATCAATTTGCCTGATTGCTACTCAGGAGGTATGATCAGTAAACTTGCTGGTGATATAAAAATTGGTGGTGTGTTATACAGCAAGGAGGAAAACCTTAGGAACCTACAGGATTATACAGACAGACTGGTAATTGGGCTGAACAGTGGCAAATGAGAATTTAATTCTTAGAATTGTAATGTGATACTTTTTTTTATTTATTCATTTTTGGGATATTGGCGTCGCTGGTTGGCCAGCATTTATTGCCCATCCCTAGTTTCCCTTGTGAAGGTGGCTGTGAGATGCCTTCTTGAACAGCTGCAGACCACCTGCTGTGGGTTGACCCTTAATGCCATTAGGGAGGGAATTCCAGGATTTTGACTCAGTGACAGTGAAGTAACGGTGATATATTTCCAAGTCAGGATGGTGAGTGCCTTGGAGGGGAATTTGAAGGTGGTGGTGTTCCCATATATCTGCTGCCCTTGTCCTTCTAAATGGAAGTGGTTGTGGGTTTGGAAGGTGTTGCCTGAGGACCTTTGGTGAAATTCTGCAGTGCATCTTGGAGATAGTATGCACTGCTGCTACTGAGCATCAGTGGTGGAGGGAGTGGATGCTTGTGGATGTAGTGCCAATCAAGTGGGCTGCTTTGTCCCGGATGGTATTAAGCTTCTTGAGTGTTGTTGGGGCAGCACTCATCCAGGCAAGTGGGGACTATTCCATCACACTCCTGACTTGTACCTTGTAGATGGTGGACAGGATTTTCGGCGTCAGGAGGTGTTTTACTCGACATGGTATTCCTAGCCTCTGACCTGTGGTGAGTCCAGTTGAGTTTTTGGTCAATGATAACCCGCAGGATTTTAATAGTGGGGGATTCAGTAATGGTAACATCATTGAATGTCAAGGGGCAGTGGTTAGATTTTCTCTTATTGGTGATGGTCATAGCCTGGCATTTGTGTGGCACAAATGTTACGTGCCACTTGTCAGACCAAGCCTGAATGTTGTCTAGATCTTGTTGCATTTGGACATGGATTGTTTCAGTACCTGAGGAGTCATAAATGGTGCTGAACATTGTGCAATCATCAGCAAACATCCCTCTTCTGTCCTTATGATGGAAGGAAGGTCATTGGTGAAGCTGCTGAAGATGGTTGGGCCTAAGACACTCACCTGAGGAACTCCTGCAGAGATGTCCTGGAGCTGACATGAATGATCTCCAACAACCACAACCATCTTCCTATGTGTCAGGTATGACTCGAACTGATGGAGAATTTGCCCCTGGATTCTCACTGATTCCGTTTTGCTAGGGCTTCTTGATGCCACACTCGGTCGAATGCAGCCTTGATATTAAGGGCTGTCATTCTCACCTCACCTCTGGAATTCAGTTCTTGTTTCCATATTTGAACCAAGGCTGTAATAAGGTCAGGAGCTGAGTGGCCCTGGTGGAACCCAAACTAAGTGTCACTCAACAGGTTATTACTGAGCAGGTGCTGCTTGATAGCACTTTTGACGACACCTTCCATCACTTTACTGATGTTTGAGAGTAGACTGATATGGCGGTAATTGGCCGAATTGGATTGTCCTGCTTCTTATGTACAGGACACACTTAGTGCAATTTTCCACATTGTCAGGTAAATACCAGTGTTGCAACTGTACTGGAACAGCTTGGCTAGGGGTTCTGGAGCACATGTCTTGAGTACTATTGCTGGAATGTTGTCAGGACCCATAGCCTTTGCAGTATCTAGTATCTCCAACCATTTCTTATATCACGTGGAGTGAATCAAATTGGCTGAAGACTGGTATCGGTAATGCTGGGGACCACTGGAGGAGGCCAAGATGGATCATCCACTCGACTCTTCTGGCTGAAGATTGCTGTCAATGCCTCAGCCTTATCTTTTGCACTGATGTGCTGGGCTCTTCTATCATTGAGCATGGGGATATTTTTGGAATCTCCTCCTCTAGTGAGTTGTTTAATTGAACACCACTATTCATGACTGGATGTGGCAGGACTGCAGAGTTTAGACCTGATCCATTGGCTGTGAGATTGCTTAACTCTGTCTATCACTTGCTGCTTTTGCTGTTTGGCATGCAAGTTGTCCTGTTTAGTAGATTCACCAGGTTGACATCTCATCTTCAGGTATACCTGGTGCTGCTCCTGGCATGCACTCCAGCACTCTCCATTGAACCAGGGTTGATTCCCTGGCTTGATGGTAATGGTTAAGTGGGGTTTATGCCAGGCCATGATGTTGCAGGTTGTACTGGAGTACAATTCTGCTGCTGTTGATGGTCCCACAGTGCCTCCTGGATGTCCAGTTTTGAATTGCTAGATCCGTTTGAGGTTTGTCTCATTTAGCTCGGTGATAGTGCCACACAAAACGATGGAGGTTATTATCAATGTGAAGGCGGGACTACATCTTCACAAGGACTGTGTAGTGATCGCCCTTACCAATACTGTCATGGACAAATGTATCTGCAGCTGGCAGATTGGTAAAGATGAGGTCAAGTAT
Source organism: Rhincodon typus (assembly GCF_021869965.1). Classification (NCBI taxonomy): domain Eukaryota; kingdom Metazoa; phylum Chordata; class Chondrichthyes; order Orectolobiformes; family Rhincodontidae; genus Rhincodon; species Rhincodon typus. Next base: position 27,694,214 of record NC_063340.1, on the reverse strand, counting down.
GTTTTTCGCTCTTGTTGGTTCTCTTACCACCTGCTAGCAGCTACATCCTTTAGGACACGACCAGCTCGGTCAGTAGTACTGCTGCCGAGCCACTCTTGGTTGTGGACTTGAAATTCCCCACACAGAATATACTTTGCACCCTTGCCATTCTCAGTACTTCCTCCTAGTGTTGTTCCACATGGAGGAATACTGATTCATCAGCTGAGGGAGGAAAGTACTTGGTAATCAGCAGGAGGTTTCCTTGCCCATATTTAACCTGAAGCCATGAGTCTTCACGAGGTCCAGAGTCAATGTTAAGAACTCCAGACAACTTTGTCACATACGCATACCAGTGTGCCGCCAACTCTGTTGGGTCTGTCCTGTTGGTGGGACAGGACATATAAAGGGATGATGGGACATCATTTGTAAGGTATTGTGAGATTTTGTGAGTATGACCATGTCAGGCTGTTGCTTTCCCAATTTTGGCACTAGCCTTTAGATGTTAGTAAGGAGGACAGATGATTTCCAAGTTGGAAATAACTGACCTGGTATTCCAGTTACAGCAGTCAACTTCCATTTTAATTTATACTGCCAAGGAATGAAAAATATGTGAGTTTCTTACAATATTCATTAGTCACGATCGAGAGATATTGTGGAGCAGCTCCTAATGTGCCCAGATAGTCAGCAAAAGTGTGGCTTTAAACTATTGATGATATTCTCAATGACCAATCATACAGAGGTATATATTGTAGAACATAAAACTGTACAGCACAGGAACAGGCCTTCTGGCCCACAGTGTTGTGCTGAATATGACACTAAATTAAACTAATCCCTTCTGCCTGACCTTGGTCCATATCCCTCCATTCCTTACATATTCATGTGCTTATCTAAAATTCTCTTAAACACCCCTATCGTATCTGCCTCCAACACCACTCCTGGCAGCGTGTACCACACTCCTACCCCTTTCTGTGTAAAAATATTGCCCCTCATGTCTCCTTTGAACTTTCCGCCTCTCACCATAAATGCATGCTCCCTAGTTTTAGACATTTCAACTCTAGGAAAAAGATTCGGACCGTCAATCCTGTCTATGCATCTCATAATTTTATAGACTTCTATCAAGTCTCCCCTCAGCCTTCGCTGCTCCAGAGTAAATAACTCAAGTCTTTCTAGCCTTATGATTCATATCCTCTAATCCAGGCAGCATCTTGGTAAACCTCTTCTGCACCCTCTCCAAAGCCTTCACATCTAGTCCTGTATAATGAGACAGGAATAATAAATGATCTCACAGTTAGGGATCCTCTCAGCAGGAGCGATCACAGCATGGTCGAATTTAAAATACAGATGGAGCGTGAGAAGGTTAAATCCAGTACCAATGTCCTGTGCTTAAACAAAGGAGACTATGATGGGATGATGGAGGAGTTAGGTAAGGTAAAATGGGGGCAAAAACTTTATGGTGGGTCAATTGAGGAACAGTGGAGGACTTTCTAAACAATTTTTCACAGTCCTCAGCAGAAGTATATTCCAGTGATAAGGAAGAACTGTAGGAAAAGAAATAGTCAGCCATGGATGTCCAAGGAAATAAAGGAAAATATCAGATTTTAAAAAATACATACAAAAAAGCAAAGATTAGTGGGAAACTAGTAGACTGGGAAATCTTTAAAGGCCAACAGAAAGCCACAAAAAAAGTTATAAAGAAAAGTAAGATAGATTATGAGAGTAAACTATTTCAAAATATAAAAACAGGTAGCAAAAGTTTCTATAAATATGTAAATCGTAAAAGAGTGGCGAAGGTAAACATTGGTCCTTTAGAGGATGAGAAGGCCAATTCAATAACTGGGAATGAGGAAATAGCCAAGGCATTAAACAATTATTTTGTGTCGGTCTTCACAGTGGAAGACACAAATAACATGCCGAAAACTGATGGCAAGAAGGTTATAGCAGGTGAGGACCTAGAAACTATCATTATCACTAAGGAGGCAGTGCTGGGCAAGCTAATGGGGCTAAAGGTAGACAAGTCTCCTGGCCCTGATGAAATGCATCCCAGGGTACTAAAAGAGGTGATGGGGGAAATAGCAAATGCACTAGTAATTATGTACCAAAATTCACTGGACTCTGGGATGGTTCCTGCAGATTGGAAAACAGCCAATGTGATGCCACTATTTAAAAAAGGAAGTTGACAAAAAGCACGTAAATATAGGCCAGTTAGCTTAACTTCAGTAGTGGGGAAAATGCTTGAATCTATCATTAAGGAAGAAATAGCAAGACATCTGGATATAAATTGTCCCATTGGGAACATCCAGCATGGGTTCATGAAGGGTAGGTCATGTTTAAATAATTTAGTGGAATTCTTTGAGGACATTACTTGCATGATGGACAATGGGGAACCTGTGGATGTAGTGTATCTGGATTGCCAGAAGGCATTTGACAAGGTGCCAGACCAAAAGCTGCTACATAAGATAAAGTTGCATGGTATTACAGGTAATGTATTGGCATGGATAGAGGATTGGTTGACCAGTAGAAAGCAAAGAGTAGGGGTAAATGGCTGTTTTTCTGGTTGGCAGTCAGTGGCTAGTGGTGTGCCTCAGGGATCGGTGTTGGGACCGCAATTGTTTACAATTTACATAAATGATTTGGAGTTGGGGACTAAGTGTGGTGTGTCAAAATTTGCAGATGACACTAAGATGAGTGGTAGAGCAAAGTGTGCAGAAGACACTGAAAGTCTGCAGACGGATATAGATAGTCTAAGTGAGTGGGCAAAGGTCTGGCAGATGGAGTACAATGTTGATAAGTGAGAGGTCATCCATTTTGGTAGGAATAACAGCAAAATGGACTATGTTTTAAATGGTGAAAAATTGCAGCACGCTGCTGTGCAGAGGGACTTGGGTGTCCTTGTGCATGAATCGCTAAAAGTAGGATTGCAGGTGCAGCAGGTAATTAAAAAGGCAAATTGAATTTTGTCTGTCATTGCTAGAAGGATGGAGTTTAGAAACAGGGAGGCTATGCTGCAGCTGTATAGGGTCCTGGTGAGGCCGCACGTGGAGTACTGTGTGCAGTTTTGGTCTCCTTACTTGAGAAGGGATATACTAACACTGGAGGGGGTGCAGAGGAGATTCACTCGGTTGATTCCAGAGTTGAGAGGGTTGGATTATGAGGAGACACTGAGTAGACTGGGATTATATTCATTGGAATTCAGAAGAATGAGGGGAGATCTTATGGAAACATATAAGATTATGAAGGGAATAGATAAGGCGGAGGCTGGGAGGTTGTTTCCACTAGCAGGTGAAACTAGGACTAGTGGGCATAGTCTCAAAATAAAGGGAAGCAGATGTAGGACTGAGGTCAGGAGGAACTTCTTCACCCAAAGCGTTGTGAATCTGTGGAATTCCCTGCCCAGTGAAGCGGTTGAAGCTACCTTGCTGAATGTGTTTAAGGCAAGGCTGGATAAATTTTTGAACAGTGAAGAAATTAAGGGTTATGGTGTGCGGGCAAATATGTGGAGCTGAGTCTCAAAAAGATCAGCCATGATCTTATTCAATGGTAGGGCAGGCTCGAGGGGCTGGATGGCCTACTCCTGCTCCAAGTTCTTATGTTCTTATCCTTCCAGTCGTGTGGAGACCAGAACTGAACGTAATACTCTAAGTATGGCCTAACCAAAGTCTTATAAAGCTGCAACATGACATCCTGACTCTTGTATTTACTTCCCCAACTAATAAAGCAAGCATGCCATGTGCCTTCTTCATCACCCTATTTATTTGTGTGGCCACTTTCAGGGAGCTATGGACTTGAACCCCAAGATCCTTCTGTACATCAATGCTGTTCAGGGTCCAGCCATTAACTATATACTGTTTCTTGGCATTTAATCTCTCAGGTGCAGAGCCTTACGCTTACCAGGATTAAACTCCATCTGCCATTTCTCCGCCCATATCTGCTACTGAGCTATATCCTGCTGTATCCTTTGACAACCTTCTACAGTATCGACATGGTGGCTCAGTGGTTAGCACTGCTGCCTCACAGCACCAGGGACCCGGGTTTGATTTCCCCTTGGGCAACTGTCTGTGTGGAATTTGCACACTCTCCCTGTTTCTGCTTGGGTTAACTTTGGGTGCTCCGGTTTTCTCCCACAGTCCAAAGGTGTGCAGGCTAGGTGGATTGGCCATGCTAAATTGCCCGTACTATTCAGGGATGCATAGATTAGGTGAGTTGGGGAATTGGTCTGGATGGGATGCTTTGAGGGTCAGTGTGGACTTGTTGGACTGAAGGGCCTGTTTTCACACTGTAGGGGTTCTATGGATCTTTTCTAGCCTGGCTCAGGCACTCTTCACTTTTACCCAAATCATTTAACCTTGATGTCCTCTTAGAATCGGAGAAGCTCTAAGACTGATTCAAAGCATTCACCAAGAAAGTGGACTGTGTCAAGGCTATGTTAAAAGAAGTTCTGTGCATATTGCATGATAGAAAAAATGATAAAAGATACTTGATAAATTGTCAGTACGATGACACCAAATGATCTCCTTTTGTGCATATACCTTACTATGTCTGAAATCTAGAGAAGCTGGATTTTAAAGATGTTGGTTGAAATCTTTCAATTTTCATTAGATGCAGGGGTATTGCTAAAGGACAAGAAGATTCCCAATATCACTTTTGAGCAGAAAAGGAGAAAAGGATAATCCTGGCTCAAACCATTTTCGTGGTGGGGAACCTTTTACAAATGATAATCCAGGAGAAAATTAACAGTAAAGTACAGACTATTAGAGGTCTTTAAAAGATTTATTAAAGGCAAATCATGTTTGACTATTTTATGTTTTTGATGAGGTAACAAGGTGGATGGGTGAGGCAATAATGGTATTGATGTTGTGAATGTGAATTTCCAAAAGATGTTTGAAAAAGCACCTCACATTTGTAAGTGGAATTGATACTCCTGCGATAAATTAACAAACAGCAGAAAGGTCTGAACTGGAGCAAACAGTGTCATTCCCCAAGCTTTAGTACTAGGATCATAACTTTTTCTGATTTGCTTCAATGGCATGGAAGTACAGCACATAATTTTGAAAGTTGCAGGCACCAGTGAAATTATATGTAATGCAAAAACTGAGGAAACTGATAATAAGCTTCAAAAACGTAGACAGACTGATGAAGTGGATGGGAATATGGCAAACGAAATTCAATGTTGAAAAGATATATTTTAGTAGAAAGAATGAGGAGAGACAATACATACTAAATGATACTGAAGTGAGTGCAAGAACAGAAAACCTAGGGATGGCTGTGCCCAAATTTTTGAAGGTGAACAGATGAACATAGAGATAATAACAATAATGGCCTTTATAAAGTAGGCATAGGGCCAGATTTTTAGGGGCTGAATGGGTCAACATGGAGACCAAAACAAATCATGCAAATGGCTTGCACAATGGTTTTCTGCCTCAGTTCCCAACCCTGCCGACTTTCGGAAAGCATCTACATTATTAATTTCGACTTTAAGAGCTCCCTAGCAGTTTATCTTCTCATAATGTATTGAGATTTTTATAGAGGCAACCAATTGTTGGGAGCTGTATAATACTCAAAAGCTCTGGCCTGTTTGTCAGCAGCATGGATGAAGTATTATGCAACCCAAATGTTGGATCTTTTGATGAAAATCTATTGCACCAAAATGAAATTTCAATAACGCCAACATTTCCCTCTCCTATCCCAAATTTCAACTCTCACTCTGCCCTCGCCAATTTGAAGATTCAGATTCTTGCCTTTTAGTTAAATCATTCACAGATGGCAACTACAGCTAAATCAGACAAAATGTGGCCTGCTTCCCTCATACTCTTGTTCTTCTGACTATTAATTCACTGCCCCACTTCAGATCTCGATAAGTTAGACTTCTACCTCAATGAAAGTTCCAATAATTCCAGGATCATGTCAGGTTAGGTTCATGACCCAGAAATGAACCCACCACCCAAATCCCACATTCTCCTCAAAAATCCAGCCCATGGAGTGAAAAAGCCAAAATACCATCTCTAAAGCACTTGTTTGACACAAGTTGGAGTTTTGTGTCTATTTCTGGGCACCACACTTAGCAAGAATCATTCCAGGGATGAGAGATTATAGAAACAGATGAGAAGAGCTGAGCTTGTTCTTGACAGAGCACAGAAGGAGAAACAAGATATGATAGAGGTGTTTGAAATATATAAGGTTTAGATAAAGTAAAAATAAATAAAAACTGGGAGACATATTGGATTAGGTCAAGAGTTGGGTGTGAGGATTACAATGCAAAATTAATCCGTGCCTGATGGTAACAATGCTGCCTGCTTATTTACATGTTTGCAGCATGCAACTTGTAGTTTTTCGTTATTCAATTGCTCACTGTTTGATTATATGAATCTGCTGACTGTAGAATGCTCACTTCGTATAAATAATTAAACCTGCTTGGTCACCTAGTAAAATAAACTAAGTTGAGGCCCAATGCTGTGAGATATGAGAAAGCTGGCATTTTAAAGAATTGAACAAAATTCATGTCACATACATAAATGCTGGTGTATCATCTCTGCATATGTCCAAGGCATAAAACACAACATAATTATCGCCGAGCATGCTATTCAGAATTGGCACGTCTGATTAGAGGATGCAGTATTCTGAAAGCCAACACAAGTTCACCCAGTCTTAAAGGAGAAATATATTTTGATTTCAGCATGTCATTGATGTGGGAGGTCATTCTAGAAATTAATTAGATCTAGAAGAGATACAAGAATAGTACAACATTGTAGCTTTAAAGGTTTCCAAAGAGAGATGATGGTAGACAGGGCAATAGTTGGCCTATATTCATTGTGGATGAGAAGACTTCAAGGCAAACCTTGCAGAAGACAGTGGCAACAAATTAACATCATAATAATTACAATCTAGTTCACTCAGGACCTGAATGCAGTACCATGAGATGTTCACTGACCTCACAAAATTGATCATGGATATCTAATTCACCTTCAAACACCTTATCTATAGAATATCCCATTCACTCACACATCAACAATTTCTAACAACTACTGCTCATATCTAACCTCCGTAGTTTCATGTCATTCTTACATACTTAGCACTGATGCAAGCCTCACATCAACACCTTACAGCTTTCAAAAAAAGTCACCTGTTCTATAACCACAGCACCCAAACAAATTGCAACAACCTCACTAGCACAAAAAAGTATAAATTTCTCAATTCCTTCCAGATGATAATAACACCATGGATCATTAAATCTCATTAAACTTCCCAATGGATTACAAATCTTCATTTTTGCTCCTATGACCTTGAAGCTGTCTCTAGAGGCATTCCATCATGGACTGCGACAATGACTACTTGGATTCTGGTCATTCATTCTCTTTTTCTGAGAATAAGCTCCCTTGGACCTTGAAACTGCACCCCAGTACTCATTTGCAAATGTAATTCCAGCTCTTAACTAAGCAGCTAACTTCATCAAACCAGCCCTAAGCCTGGGTTTTTCCCAATCTCCAACCTTGCTCAAATCATTGAATAAATACTGCTTGTGAGGTGTTCAATCCCTGTTCTCTTACCTGCTCTTAAGTATTATTGCTCGGAGGCTTGTTTTGAGCCCCTGATGGCTTCCCCAACACTGTGGCATGGATTTATAATTACTGGGGAGGCAATGGCCCAGTGGTATTATTGCTGGACTGCTATTCTGGGGAGCTGGGTTCAAAGCCTGCCATGGCAGATGGTGGAATTTGAATTCAATAAAAATCTCTGGAATTAACAGTCTAATGATGACTATGCTGATTGTCAGGAAAAACCCATCTGGTTCACCAATGTCCTTTAGGGAAGGAAACTGCTGTTCTTACGTGGTCTGGCCTACATGTGACTCCAGACCCACAGCAATGTGGTTGATTCATAACTGTCCTCTGGGCAATTAGAGATGGGCAATAAATGCTGCCTGGCCAGTGACACCCTCATCCCGTGAATGAATAAAATAAAAAAGACTAATTCATAGGGACAAAAGAGAGAGTAAGAATAAATGGATCATTTTAAGTTGGGTAGGCTGTGACCAGTGGGGTACCACAAAAGTTTAGCGCCTGTTACAACCCATCTCAATGATTTGGATTTGTGCATTAAATGTAATATTTCCAAGTTTGCAGGTGACTAGGTACAAAGTGGGGAGGTAACAGCCTGGTGGTTAATACTGCTAGACTACTAATCCAGAGACCTCAGTAATGCTTTGGAGACTTGGGTTTGAATTCTGTCATGGCAGATAAAAGTCTGGAATGAAGAGCCTAATGATGTCCATGAAAATATTATCAATGTTCAGAAAAATCCATCTGTTTCACTGATGTCCTTTAGGGAAGCAGATTGCTGCACTTACCTGGTCTGGTCTACATGTGACACTAGATGCTCAACAATGTGGTTGACCCTTAACTGCCCTCTGGGCATTTAGGGATGGTCATTAAACACTGGTCTTGCCAGCAATGCCAACACCCCGTAAAATGGATAAAAGAAGTGTAGGAGTAAATTACTGCAGATGCTGGAATCTGTACTGAAAACAACAAATGCTGGAGATCACAGCAGGTCAGGCAGCATCCGTAGAGCGAAAGCAAGCTAATGTTTCAAGTCTAGATGACTATTCCTCATCGCTGAAGTGAAGTGTGGAGGGGCCAGCATTTATGTTGTAGTTGGGGGTAGGGCGTGTTTGGAGTGTAGAGTGCTGGGGGAGAAAGGATGTTGATAGTTCATATTAAGTGATCGGAATGTGAGAATGGCAGAACAATGGTGTGTCTAAATGCTAAACTTAAGAGAAAAAACAGTCCCACTGGGGTGGTGGGAAGGGGAGAGAGAATATGGTGACAGAAAATGTAACAAGTAAAGCTAAAAGAAAAGGAAGGAATGGGAGTTGGTTCACAATTTGAAGGCATTAAGTCCAGAGGGCTATAAAGTGCCTAGTCTGAGGATGCGATGTTGTTCTTCCAGTTTGCACTGTAATTCACTGGAATACTGCAGCAAGCCAAGGTGAGACAAGTGACCATGCGAGCAGGATGCTGTTTTAAAATGACCAGCTACAGGAAGGTCAGGGACATGCTCATGCACAGACAGGAGGTGTTCTGCAAAGCGGTCACCCTATCGGCATTTGGTTTCTCCAATGTAGGGTAGGCCACATTGGGTGCAGTGAATACAATACATAAGATCGGAGGAGATACAAGTGAAATGATCACAGAATCCCTACAGTGTGGAAACAGGCCCTTTGGCGCAACAAGTCCACACTGACGTTCAGACCTAATCCACCTAATCTACACATCCCTGAACACTTTGGGTAATTTAGCATGACCAATCCACCTAGTCTGCACATCTTTGAACTGTGGGAGGAAACCAGAGTACCCGGAGAAAACCCACGCAGACAGGGGGAGAACGTGCAAACTCCATACAGACAGTCGCCCGAGGGTGGAATCGAACCTAGGTCCCTGGTGCTGTGAGGCAGCAGTGTGAATCACTGATCCACTAAGCCACTGTGCCACCCATCCCCTCTATAGCCCATCTTATCTACACATCCCTGAACACTATGGGTAATTTAGCATGGCCAATCCACATAGCCTGCACATCTTTGGTCTGGAAAGACTATTTAGGCCCTTGGATGGTGAACAGGGAGGAGGTGATGGGGCAGGCATTGCACCTTCTGCGGTTACATGGAAATGTGCCATGGGAAGGGGAGTGTTCATCAACTACTAATACCACCCTCCCTTCCAACAGCACCTTCCTATGTAACCACAGAAGGTGCAACATCTGCTCCCTTACCTCCTCTCTGCTCACCATCCAAGAGCCTAAACAGTCTTTCCAGGTGAAGCAGCATTTCACCTGTACCTCCTCCAATCTCATGATCTGAATTCGCTGTACCCAATGTGGTCTACTCTACATTGGAGAAACCAAATGCAGACTCGGTCTGTGTATAAGCATGACCCTGACCTTCCTGTACCCGGTCATTTTAACACAGTGCCCTGCTTGCATGCCCAATTATCTGTCCTCGGCATGCTGCAGTGCTCCAGTTAATCACAGCGCAAACTGGAAGAATAACATCTCATTTCAGACTTGGCACTTTACAACCTTCTGGACTTAATATTGAGTTCAACATCTTCAAATTGTGAACCAACTCCCATTCCTTCCTTTTCTGCTAGCTCTATTTGTTATATTCTCTGTCACTATGGCCTGTCTCCCTTCCCCCACCCCAGTGGGGCTGTATGTTCTCTCAGATTTGGCAGTTAGACACACCATTGTTCTGCCATTGTCATACTCTGATCGCTTAATCTGAACGATCAACATCCTTTCTCCCCCAGCACTCTACACTCCAACACTACACACCCCCACCACCAACTACAGCATAAATGTTGATCCCTCCACACTTCACTTCAGCTCTGATGAAGAGTTATCTAGATTCGAAGCATTAGCTTGGTCTTTGCCCATGGACGCTTCCTGACCTGCTGTGATGTCCAGCATTTGTTGTTTTCAATAAAATAAGTGTGTTGGGTTGTGAGGCGGTTGCAGAGATATTTCAGGTGGATTTGAAGACATTAAGTGAGTGGGCAAAAATTTAGTAGATGGAATACAATGTGGAGAAATGTGAAGTCATCACTTTGATTGGAAAATAGAAACACAGGTGTTACTACCAGGAATAGCAAGCCAAATAAATCAGTCTCACTATCACTGGAGTCGCAACGCAGTGAAAATAAAATATTCAATGACCCTCAAAATTTGTCCAACTATTCCTAACAAGATTCTATGAATAACATAGCTTGGACACCAAGTTTATAAATTAAACAAAAAATAACAATTTATTATTAATATTGTGACTTTAGCAAGACAAAGCTAAACAATAAGGTAATGTAATTAATATCTACAACCTATAGTCTTTCTTGATCATAACCCTACTTACATTCAGACAGACAGACTGGCAGACACAGTTAAGGGATAAATTAAAAAGAAAAAATAACTTGTAATTTGCAAGTTCAAATAAACTGTTTCAAACAATGGATGCCAAGCCATCATGCAATCCTTGGATAATGAGTTGTCAATACGCTCTTGGCTGTATGTCTAATTTAGAAGGTAATGGTAAATGCAAACAATTTCAGTAGACTCCAAGAATTATTTACTTATTGCTTACAGATAGTGATTCTTTTTCAGGACATTCAACAACGTTTTTTACTGTACAGAAAACTAGAGAGAGGAAAAATCAGCAGCCAGTCCCAAAGCTTCCAAAATTACTCTGCAGCTGTGAAAACCAATCAGAACAGGTTTTCTCTTTTTTTCACAGTATTGTCTGTGGTTGGAGGGTTGGCATTGGTCCCCTCTTGATTGACCAAGTCAACCTCCAAACAGCTGTCAGCCTTGGGCATAGCATCACACAGCATTGAAACATCCACAGTGCTCCTTAGATGAGTAACTAAATTGCATTATCTTCCAGGCCATTCAACAAAAGCAAATATCTACATTTGTTTGCTTCCCTTTTAAAACACACAGCTCTTCAAAGTTCAACTAAGCCGAAACTTCACTCACACTTCCACGAAAAAAATTGAGAAAAACAAAATAAACACAGTCAGGGCCTCTACACAGAAATGTTTCTTAAATGGTGACAGGCTGGAAAATTTTCAACTTCAAAGTGACTTGCATGTCTGTTCTCAAGTCACTGAACATTAACATCTTAACAACTTCACAAATTTTAGCCAAATTTGCAAGTGACACAAAAACAGGAGAAAAGGCAAGTTGCGAGAAGAATAGTTTATAGGCAGTCCTTGGGTTATGATTGGGTTCCATTCCTGAGTCTGTTCGCAACTCGATTTGTTCGCAAGTCAGAACATAATGCAGGACAATATAAAGCAGTCATTTAGAAGTACAGGAAATGCTTGTATGTCAGATCTTTAAAATCACCTGTATAGGATCATGTTCATAAGTATAAGCATTCTGTTATCTAGTTCCTCTTTAAACAAGTTACAGACAACTCCAACCAGAATGTTATGAATGAATTTGCCTAGATGCCCCCAAAAAGTACAAAAGTGGTCAAATCAATACAAACACAAGCTAGTACCAAAGCAAAACATTTCCACTTTATTAGGAACAAAATTACAATAATCTTTAATAGTAAACATACTGTCCCTCATCCTATTTAGCCCCTTAAAGTTACAATACTTCCCAAGTCTCTTGTAAATTTATACAGTCACTTTCTCTGTGGCTCTGTCTCTGGGTGTGCAAACCTGCTTTCTTCTTCTCTCTGATATAACAAGGTGTAGAGCTGGATGAACACAGCAGGCCAAGCAGCATCATAGGAGCAGGAAGGCTGACGTTTCGGGCCTAGACCCTTCATCAGAAATCAACTTTCTACAGTTTTCCTCCATATAAATAATATCCTGTTGTTTCGTTCTCCCTTCCACCATTTGTCAACATTTTGCCCACTTACTCAATCACTTACTTCATCAAATTCTGATGAAGGGTCTAGGCCCGAAACGTCAGCCTTCCTGCTCCTATGATGCTGCTTGGCCTGCTGTGTTCATCCAGCTCTACACCTTGTTATCTCAGATTCTCCAGCATCTGCAGTTCCTACTATCTCTTTCTTCTTCTCTCTGAGGTCTTTCCTGGTCTAATCCTCTTGCCATGCTGGTCCCCTTAAAAGGCCTCAGACGATTCGAAGAACAGTTCCAAGAGAGGGGTCTGCAGGTGAACTCTGTTCTTACTGTTTTCTGAAACTTTCTATAGTTCTGGCCAATCAGGGAGATACACTTAATTGTTTGAAACACGCATCAATCATTTAGATGGCATGCTACTTTCAGTTTTTTGTGCGGCAGGACCTGGTGCCTTTCTGTCTGGGTTGTCCTTTGTTTAGTGGATAAGTTGTTGAGGGTGTCTGTGCAGAATAACTGCTGCCTTTTACATTACGCCAATATCATTAACACTTGGCTGCTGTGTTTGCACTGTGTCCGGTGTGTGCGTTTTGTGATTTCAGAGTTTCACTTGGTCAATGTACCCAGCATCCCTTGCTGTTTGGCCAAATTGGCAATTTATCTGTGTTTTAGCAGCCTCAAGGCTGCTACAGTTCATAAGTCAGACATTCAGAAATTGGGAACCCCCTGTACCGACAGATATTAATAGATTAAGTAAGTGGGCAAAATTTTGACAAATGGAGAATAATGTGTGAAAATATGAAGTTTTGAAAATTTTGGAAGGGAGAACAAAACACAGGATATTATCTATATGGAGGAAAACTGTAGAAAGTTGCAACACAAGGGACTTGAGGGTACTTGTGCATTAAACACAGAAAGCTAGCACACAGGTGCAGCAGGTAATCTGGAAGGTTCATGGAATATTGGCCCTTATTTCAAGGGGTTTGGAGTATACTGCAACTGTCCAAAGTGCTGGTGAGACCACATCTGGAGTATTGTGAGCAATTTTGGTCCCCTTATTTAAAGAAAGATATCATTTGATTGGAGGCAGTTCAAAGAAGGTTTATGAGGATGAACCCAGGGAAGGATGGATTGTCTAATGAGCAAAGATTAAACAAGTTGGGACTCCACTTACTGGTGTTCAGGAGAATGAGAGGTGATCTCATTAAAGTATCTGGGATTCTTGACAAGGTAAATGCTGAGAGGATTTTCCCCTTATAGAAGATGATCTTTTTGTCCTCGCTGTCCACGGGTACAGTGTCGGAAGATTGGAGAGTGGCAAACGTCATTCCCTTGTTCAAAAAGGGAATAGGGATAACCCCGGAAATTACAGGCCAGTTAGTCTTACTTCAGTGGTGGGCAAACTATTGGAAAGGGCTCTGAGAGATAGGATTTATGATCACTTGGATAGGCACAGTTTGATTCGTGATAGTCAGCATGGATTTGTGAGGGGTAGATCATGCCTCACTAACCTTGTTGAATTCTTTGAAGAGGTGACCAAACACGTGGATGAAGGTAGAGCAGTGGATGTGGTATACATGGATTTAAGTAAGGCATTTGATAAGGTTCCCCATGGTAGGCTCATGCAGAAAGTAAGGAAGCATGGGATAGGGGGAAATGTGGCAGATTGGATTCAGAATTGGCTGACCCTTAGAAGACAAAGGGTGGTAGTGGACGGAAAATATTCAACATGGTGCTCAGTTACGAGTGGTGTACCACAAGGAACAGTTCTGGGTCCTCTTCTATTTGTGATTTTTGTAAATGATTTGGATGTAGGAATGGAAGGGTGGATTAGTAAGTTCGCGGACGATATGAAGGTGGGTCAAGTTGTGGATAGTGCGGAGGGCTGTTCTAGGTTACAAAGGGACATTGATAGGATGCAGAGCTGGGCTGAGAAGTGGCAGATGGAGTTTAACCCTGAAAAGTGTGAGATGATTCATTTTGGGAGGACAAATTTGAAAGCAGAATACAGGGTTAACAGAAAGATTCTTGGCACTGTGGAGGATCAGAGGGATCTTGGGGTTCATGTCCACGGTTCCCTGAAAGCTGCCACCCAGGTGGATAGAGTTGTTAAGAAGGCGTATGGTGTGTTAGCTCTCATTAATAGAGGGACTGAGTTCAAGAGCCGTGAACTTATGCTCCAGCTATACAAAAGTCTGGTTTGGCCACATCTGGAGTATTGTTTCCAGTTCTGGTCGCGTCATTACAAGAAAGATGTGGCAGCATTGGATAAGGTGCAGAGGAGATTTACCAGGATGTTGCCTGGAGTGGAGGGAAGGTCTTACGAGGAAGGGTTGAGAGAGCTAGGGCTTTTCTCTTTAGAACGACAAATGATGAGAGGTGACTTGATAGCGGTGTACAAAATGATCAGAGGTATAGATAGAGTAGACAGCCAGAGACTTTTTCCTAGGGTAGAGGTAGCTATTACGAGGGGGCATAGTTTTAAAGTGAGTGGAGGTAGCTATAAGGGAGATGTCAGAGGTAGGTTCTTTACTCAGAGAGTGGTAGGGGCGTGCAATGCATTGTCGGAATGGGTAGTGGAGTCGGCCTCATTAAGGGCATTTAAGCGGCTATTAGATAGGCATATGGATGATAGTATAAAGTAGGGGTGGAGGTTAGATAGACCTTAGGTTTCGGGTAAAAGTTCGGCACAACATCGTGGGCCGAAGGGCCTGTACTGTGCTGTCCTGTTCTACGTTCTATGTTCTAAGAGTATGTGTATGTTAAGGAATAGTTATAGAAGTAGGCCATTCGGTTTCTTGAGTCTGCTTTGCCATTCAATAGGATCATGACTGATCTGAAATTGCTCACCTCCACCTTCCTATGTTACCCATCTTGGCTCTGTTGAGCTTTTCCTTGATGGCAGGAACAGCTTGCAGGGCAAGTTTCTCAATAGGCCATGGCAAGTTAGGGCGGCATGGTGGCTCAGTGGTTAGCACTCCTGCCTCACAGTGCTAGGCACCCAGGTTTGATTCCACCCTTGGGCAACTGTCTGTGTGGAGTTTGTATGTTCTCCCCCAGTCTGTGTGGTTTTCTTCCAGGTGCATCAGTTTCCTCCCACAGTTCAAAGATGTACAAATTAAATTGCCCATAGTGTCTAGGGATGTGCAGGCTAGCATGGATTAGCCATCAGAAATGCAAGCTTACCAGGTTGGGTAGGGGGATGGGTCTAAATGGGACCCTCTTTGGAAAGTTGGTATGGCCTAATGGGCTGAATGACCTGCTTCCACACTGTAGGGATTCTATGAGCTGCCAATTAAGAGGGCACAGTCTCAGAATTCAGGAGTGCCAATTTAAGGCTGGGATGAGGAAGAATTTGTTCTCTTGGAGGGTTGAGAGTCTTTGGAATTCCTTGTCACAGAGGGCTGTTGGGGCAGAGTTCTTGTATATATTTAAGGCTGAGATAGATAGTTTAGCAGCTGAATCATAGTCATGTTAGATCAAATTGATTGAATTTTTAGAAGAGGTAGCCAGGTGTGTAAATGAGGGCAGGGAATTCAATGTAGTCTACTCAGACTCCAGCAAGACTACAGTTAAGATCCTACATAGGTTACTGATGGTCAAGGTAAAAGCCTATTGATCAAAGGAAATTTGGCTAATTGGATCTTGAATTGGGCGAATGGCAGGAAGCAGACGGTGATGGCTGAAAGGTGTTTTTCAACAAGGCTTTGCATGGTAAACTGCCTAGTAAGGTTAGATCATACGGATACAGGGAGAGGTAACAAATTGGATACAAAATTGGCTTGATGGTAGAAGACAGAGGGTGGTTTGATCATAGAAGGCAGAAGGTGGTAGTTGAGGGTTGTTATTTGGACTGGAGGCTTGTGAGCAGAGGTGTGCTTCAAGGATCAGTGTTTCACTGTTGTCATTTATATCAACAATTTGGATAAGATGGAGTTATGGTTGGTACGTTTGCAAATGACACCAACATTAGTGGTATAGTGGACAATGAAGAAGATTATCTAAGAGTACAACAAGATCTTGATCAGATGAGCCAATGCGCCGAGAGGTAGCAGATGGAGTTTAATTTAGATAAATGCAAGGTGTTACATTTTAGAAAGGCAAACCAGTGCAGGAATTACACAGTTAATGGTAGGGTCCTGGGGAGTGTTGTTGAACAGAAGGGCCTAAGGGTGCAGGTACATAGTTCCTTAAAAATGAACAATGTGTTTGGCACACTTGCCTTCATTGTTCAGACCATTAAGTATAGAAGTTGAGGCATCATGTTGCAGTTGTGTGAGACATTGATGCAGCCACTTTTAGAATATTGCTTACAATTTTGATCGCCCTGCTATAGGGAGGATGTTGTTAAACTAGAAAGAGTGCCAAAAACATTTACAAGGATATTGCCGGGACTGGAGGGTTTGAATTATAGGGAGAGGATGGAAAGGCTGGGACTTTTTTCCCTGGAGCGTTGAAGGCTGATTGGTGACCTTATAGACATTTATAAAATCACAACCATAGATAAGGTGAATGGCCAAAGTCTTTTTCCAAGGATAGGGGAGACCAAAAGAGGGCATAAATTTAAGGCGAGAAGGCAAAGATTTAAAAGGGACCTGGCTGGTAGCTTTTTCACATGGAGGGTAGTGCACCAGAGGAAGTGTTGGCGGACATAATTACAACACTTAAAAGACATTTGGACAGGTACATGAATTGGAAAGGTTTAGAGTGATATGGACCAAATGCAGGCAAATTGGATACCTGGTTTGCATGAACATGTTGGACTGAAGGGTCTGTTTCCATGTTGTATGACTCTATGACTCCATAATCGAGGATTAAGGGGAAACACAGGAAAGTGGACATGTGGAATTTTGGGATCAGCCATGATCCTTTTGAATAGCATTGCAGGCTTGGGATGCCAAATGGCCTACTCCGGATCCTACTTCTTAATATACACATACTACAGGAACTAAAAATGGCAGTGGTATGTTGGCCTTTATTGTAAGAAAATTTGAGAATAGATGTGCAGATGTCTGATGCAATAGTAGAGTCTTAGCGAGACCACAATGAGATTATTGAGTATAGTTTTGATACCATTGGCTAAGGAAAGGTATTCTTGGCATAAAGGGACTGCAACAAAGGTTCACTAAACTAATTGCTGGAATGAAGGAATTGCCAATGAAGAAAGATTAAATAGACTTGGTGTAAATTCTCTGATTTTAGAAGGAGAGGTGATCTCTCAATTAAGCATAAAAAATTCTTCCAGGTATTGACAGGATAGATGCAGGAAGGATGTTTTCCTTGGCTGGGGGTGTCTAGAGCCAAGAGACACAGTCCTAGATAAGGGGTAGGCCATTTAAGCGAGATATGAGGAGGAATTTCCTCATTCAGAAGATTTTGAATCTTCAGCATTTTCTGTCCCAGACGGCTGTGGAAGCTCAGTCATTGAGTCTGTTGCTAGATTTCTGCATAGTAAAAAGAGATATAGGGATGATGCATGAAAATGATGTTGAAATAGCAGATCAGACATGATCTCAGTGTACGGGGGTGCAGGTATGAAGGTCTTGATGAACTGCCCATGCTCCTATTTCTTATATTCTTATGAAGTTCAAAGGAAACATGAGGGGCAAGGTTTTTACACAGACATGCTGCCGGGGTGGTGGTGGAGGCAGATATGAAAGGGGCATTGAAGGGACTTTTAGATAAGCACATGAAACTGCCAGGAATGGAGGGATATGGACCAAGGGCGGGCAGAAGGAATTAGTTAAATTTGGCGTCATTTTCAGCTCAACTTCATGGGCCGAAGGGCCTGTTCCTGTGCTGTACAGTTCCGCGTTCTATGTATGTGACTAATGGGATGCTGCAGGAATCAGTGCTAGGACCCTAGCTATTCACAATGCATACTAATGGTTAGGTGAGGGAACTAATTGTGAGGGTGAGGAGGATGAGAGATACTTCAGTATAATTTAGATAAGTTGAGTGAGTAGGCAAATGCATGGTAGATGAAGCATAATGTTGATAAGTATGAGGTTATTTACTTTGTTAACAAAAACAGGATGGCAGCTTTTTATCTGAATGGCTACATATTGAAAGACGGGAATGTGGAATGAGACTTGGGTGTCCTCATACACCAGTTGCTGAAGGCAAGCATGGAGGTACCGTAGGCGGTAAAGAAGGCGAGCAATATTCCGGCCTTTATGGTGCGGGAATTTGAGCATCGGAGCAGGGATGTCTTGTTGCAATTATACAGGGCCTTGGTGAGACAACACCTGGAGTACCATGTGCAGTTTTGGTCTCTTATCTTAGGAAGGATGTTTTTGCGATTGATGGCAATGCAGCAAAGGTTCACCAGACTGATTCCTGGGATTGCAGCACTGACATATGAGGAGAGGTTGAATTGGATATGATTATGTTTGCTGGAGTTCAGAAGAATGAAGGGGATCTTGTAGAAACCTATAAAATCCTAATAGGCTAGACAGGGTAGATATAATAAATCCAGAACCAGGGAGGAGGCATAGTTAGTAAGTTTGCAGATTACACCAAAATTGGTGGTATAGTGGACAGAGAAGAAAGTTTTCTAAGAGCACAATGAGATCTTGATCAGCTGGGCTAATGTGCCAAGGAGTGGCAGATGGAGTTTAATTTAGATAAATGCGAGGCATTGCATTTTGGTAAGACAAAAACAGTTAATGGTAGGGCTCCGGAGAATGCTGTTGAACAAAGCGACTTAGGAATACAGGTTCATAGTTCCTTGAAAGTGGTGTCGCAGGTAGACAGGGTGCTGAAGAACGTGTTTGGCACAATTGCCTTCAGAGCACAGAGCATAGGAGTTAGGATGTCATTGTTGCGGCTGTAAAAGACATTCTTGAGGCCACATTTGGAGTACTGTGAATAGTTCTTGTTGCACTGGTAGAGGAAGAATGTTAATAAATTAGGAAGGGTGCAGAAAAGATTTATAAGAATGTTACTAAGGCTGGAGGGTTTGAGTTATAAGGAGAGGTTGGATACGCTGGGGCATTTTTCACTGGAACATACGGAGGCTGAGGGGAGACCTTATAGAGATTTATAAAATCATGAGGGTCATAGAAAAGGTGAATAGGTAAGGTCTTTTCCACAGGGTAGGGGAGTCCAAAACTACAGGGCATAGGTTTAAGTTGAGAGGGGAAATACTTAAAAGGGACCTGAGGGAAAACTTTTTCACACAGAGGCTGGTGTGTATATAGAACAAACTGCCAGAGCAAGTGATAGATGTGAGTACCATTACAACATTTAAAAGGCATTTCGATGGGTATAGAGGGATATGGGCCAAATGCAGCCAAATGGGATTAGTTCAGTTTAGGAAATCTGGGTGGCATGGACGAGTTGGACAGAAGGGTCTGTTTCCGTGCTTTATGACTCTATGACTGAGATGAGAAGAAACTTGTTCCCACAGAGATTGGTGAGTCTGTGGAATTTGCCACCAGAGAAAGCAGTTGAGACCAAAGCATTATGATTTTAAGAAGGAGTTAGACATATCACTTGGGGCTAAAAGGATTTAAGGATATGGGGGAAAAACAGAAACAGACTAGTGAGCTGGATGATCATTTGTGGGCAGGCAATAGCCTAGTAGTATTGCCATTAGACTTTTGATCATGAAACTCAGCCAAGGATCTGGGTTCAAATCCCACCAGGATGTAATGATGACCATGAAATAATGATCAACTGTCAGGAAAAACTGTCTGGTTCACTAATGCCCTTCAGGGAAGGAAATCTGTCATCCTTACCTAGTCTAGCTCAGATGTGACTCCAGACACACAGCAATGTAGTTGACTCTTAACTGCCCTCTGGGCAATTAGGGATGGGCAATAAATGTTGGCCTAGCTGGAAATGCCCACATACTGTGAGAGAATAAAAAACTCATAATGAATGATGGAGTGAGCTCAAAGGGCCAATTAGAGTACTCCTGCTCCTATTTTCTATGTTTCTATGAGAGGAATGAGGCCCCTCAGGAAGTATCAGCAAGCTTGCCTTTGGTACCCCCCACCTTAGATACTGATATCTCAGACAGAATGTGAGCCTTAGAAGGTTCGGAAACAGATGCTGGTGAACACCTCACTACAAGGGCTCAGCAACTGGTCATGGAAGAAATACACAAAGCTACTGGCACTTGGAGGACTGTGGGATCAATTTTGAGGGTCACTGAGTATTTTAATTTGACTCTATACAGATGTAGAGGTTTAGAGATGGTGCCACATAGAAATTAAATTATTTTACAGAGGACACACAACCCGTGTGATCTCCTTGAATGACTTTTGCTTAGCTGTGAAGATCAGAGAAGAATTTTCCAGGAGATTGCATGACCCCCATGTGCACATCTGTTGTGTGTCCTGGTGGCGAATAGTAACTCTGGAGATGGTTGCAAGTGTTTTGGTCTCCTTACTTAAAGAGCAATATATTTGGATTTCAGGTAGTTTAGAGAAGGTTGAATGCATTTATTTCTGGGATGAAGGGTGTGAGGAAAGGTTGAATTGGCTGGGTCTACATCATTGGAATTTAGAAGAATGAGAAGTGATCTTTTTTGTTATGTATAAGATTCTGAATGAGGCTTGACAAAAGAGGTGCTGAAATAATGATTCTGCTTAAGGGAGGGGGAGTGAAGCTAAACCTAAGGGGCTCAGCTTCATGCCCACAAAGCAATAGAACATAAATTGTTTTTTAAAAATATACTTTCTTGTTCAAATTGTAAAATGATCTTTTCAGGATGAAAACATGACTGTCATAGAGTCATAGAGACGTACAGCATAGAAGCAGACGCTCGAGTCCAACTCATCCATGCCGACTGGATATCCTAAATTACTCCAGTTCCATTTGCCAGCATTTAGCCCATATCCCTCTGAATACAAAACCTAAATATAAAGCCAAATATAATAATTGAATAGTTGCTTCAAACGCATTAAGAATGTCAAGACATGTGATTTGCAGCATTTGAGAGTTCAGAGCAAACACATCTGTGTCAAATGCTTGAAGTTCAAACAGCTTTGTTTTTGCCATTATGGGCTAGAAGCTGAACTAGAGACACTGCAATGCATTTGAGACAGGGTAGGCTACCTGAATTCTTTGTACCAATAGGTATTCACACCTCTTAGACTTGGATCATCTGATTTGGTCAGTGTTCAGGGACAGGAGAGTATGACTGCAAATGAGGCAAGTAAAGATCCCAGAGGAATGGAGCATAGATACCTCAGTCTTTGCAATTGTCCAACAGGTTACAGGTTTTGTTCAGTTTGGCTGGATGAGAGTGAGTGCCAGAGGTTAGATGAGTCAACTGACCATGATACCTTGGGACACAAAGTGACACAAGCAGGGGAATAAGAAGGAATTTAGAGATAGTAAGCGACATTGTAGTGAGGCAGTACAGAGATCATAAGTCCAGATATTTGTTTCACCTGTAGAGTGCCAGGATTCAGGGCATCTTCTCAGGTCAGGAGAGGAACTTGGGGTGAGAGGGGTGTTATGAGCCATGTAAAAATCACTGATATAGGTAGGACAAAGAAGAAGGTTTGGTATAGTCAGTATGGGACCTATGTGCAAAATTAAGAAGCAAAACAACAAAGGTTATAATCCCTGCATTATTATCTCTTCCATGTGCAAATTGGCACAGGGCAAATTAGATTAGACAGATGATTGTGTGGCTAGTGTGGAAGTGTGCTGCAGTTCCTGAAGTACTTGCAAGAGTACTAGGGAAAGGGGGGTCTCTACCAATGGGATGGTTTCCACCTGAACCATACTGGAACTGATGTTCTTGCCAAATGCATAACTAAGGAAGTAAAGTGTATTTTACACTGAATAGTGGGGCAAGAAATCAAATGTTGGAAGCCGTAGTCAGTAAAAGAGCAAAGTCAAGGCCAGAGAGGTATCAATGTAAGAAGGGATAGAGAATATGAATCTAAGAGTCAACCAAAAGATAAGAATTTAAAATGTAAAGACTGTAAAAGGATCAAGGTAAAGGCTCTGTATCTGAATACACATATGATTCAAATCAAAATAGATGAACTGAGAGTCCAAATAGAAATTTCGTAGAATCCCTACAGTGTGGAAACAGGCCCTTCAGCCCAACCAGTCCACATTGATCCTTGGAGCATCCCACCCAGACCCAGCCCCCTAATCTACACACCCCTAAACACTAAGGGCAATTTAGGATAGCCGATCCACCTAACCTGCACATCTTTGGACTGTGGGAGGAAACCAGAGCAAACCCATGCAGACACGGGGAGGATGTGCAAACTCCACACAGACAGTCGCCCAAGGCTGGGATTGAACCTGGGTCCCTAGCGCTGTGAGGCAGCAGTGCTAACCACTATGCCACCATGCCAATCTGATATTCATTACAGAGCAGGACAACATGGATTGGGACCTGAAGCTTGAAAAGTAGAAGATAATTAGGAATGACAGGAAAGTAGAAAAAGGAAGAGGGTTGGTTCTGTTGGTTAATGATACTAGCACAGAGAAGGATGTCCTAAGTTCAGGAAATGCCGATATGGAAACAAGGAAAGTAGATAGCAAGACTTGTGGGAGTAGTGTACAGGCCCCTAATAGTAGGGCATAAAAAGAGCAAATAATGTAAGCTTGTAGGAAAAGCATAGCAACAATCATGGGAGATTTTCAGCCATGTATCAACTCAAAAAATCAGAAGGGCAAAGGTTGCCAAGATGAAGAGTTCCTAGAAGGCTTTCAGGATAATTTCTCAGAACAGCCTGTTCTGAAGCCAACCAGACAGCATGCATTATTAGACCTGGAAATGTGCAATGAGATAGGATTAATTAATTATCTCATAGTGGAGGCACACCTAGATAGCAATGACCATAATATGATTGAAAATTTTACTTCACTTGAGGAAGAGAGAAGCAGATTAAAGACTCTTTCTTTATATTTAGAAAAGGGCAAGTCTGAGCACGTGAAATACTAAATTGGCAAATGAGAAGAAAGATAGGTCAATAGAAATGCAATGACTGAAATAAGAAGATATTTCAGAATAGATATATTCCAACAAGTAAGAAAAATCTCACGAACAGACCCACCATCTGTGGTTAACTAAAAATGTTAAAGATCACACCAAATTTAAAGAAAAAACATACGATTGTTTAAAGAAAGGGTAACTTGTCAGAAGATCAGGCAAAATATAATAAATATCAAAGAATTAGTAAAATTAATAATAAAGGAAAAGTTAGAGTACAAGAGAAAGCTAGCCAAAGATATAACAACTTTAAGAGTTTCTAGAGATATTAAAAGAAGAGGAGTTAACAAAGTGGACATTGATCCAATAAAAAGTCAGACTAAAACATTAGAAATGGAAAATAAGGATTGGCAGATGAATTGAACAGGTGTTTTGCATCAGAGGATACAAGTACAATCCTAGAAGAAGGCAGTAAATTAAGAGATGGAAAGGAGGCATTCAAGCAAATCATAATCACCAAAGAAGTGTAACAGTTGGAGCTGCAGGCTGACAAGTACCCAGGTCCTGATGAACTTCATCATGGGATCTTAAAAGAAGTGGCTAGTGAGATAGTTGATGCATCGGTTTTAATTTTTGAAAACTTCCTTGATTTGGAGACGGCCCCATTAGATCGGAAGGCAGCAAATGTAACTCCTTTACTCAAAAAAGATGGAAACAGAAAACAGGAAACTAGATTTAAGTTAGTTTAACAGCTGTTGTAGGAAAAATGTTAGAAGACATTGTTAAAGAAATTACATCAGTGAAATTGGATAATTTCAAAGTAATCAGGCAGTGTCAACATAGTTTTGTAACAGGGAAGTCATGTTTGACAAATCTATTAGAGTTTTTTGAAGAGGTAACACATGCTGTAAGTAAAGTATAAACAATGAACATACTGTACTTAGACTTCCAGAAGGCATTTGATAAGGTTATTAAAGGTTATCGTGGAAAATAAAAGCTCAAGGTATATGGGTAGCATACTGCCTTATTATGGACGATTGGCTGGCCAACAGAAAGCAGAGACTTTATGTAACTGAATCTTTTCTCAGTTAGCAAGAAGTAATGAGTGTTATGTCATAAGGATTGATTCTGGGATCTTGAAGTGATTGGAACCAGGAGTCAGGTGGATCTCATTGACTATGAGATCCCTGATTGGGTTGTTAACCTGGTCAATCAGGGATTTCATTGTCAATAAGATCCATCTGGCCCTGGCTCCAACCACTACAGATCTCAACTGTTTACAACTTATAAAAATGACTTAAAGAGGTAGAAGGTACAATTGCTGAGTTTACTGACAACACAAAGATAGTTAGGAAAGTAAGTTGTGAAGAGGACATAGGAGGTTACAAAAAGATATCAATGGGTTAAGTGAATACATAATGATGTCACAAATTTTGATGGGAATTGTGAGAAACCTTTTCTCACCCAGGGGTGGTGTGGATGTCTGGTATACACAGCCTGGGATGGTAGTTGGTGCAGGAAACCTCACAACATTTAAAATTGAACTGAATTGAAATAGTTTTATTGTCACATGTACTCAAATGAGTACAGTGAAAGGTTTATATGTCGCCACTTACTATGCCATCTTAGGGACAAATGTACCTAGGTGCAGCTTCTTCAGTTACAAGGTCTTAGAAAACAGAAATAAAATGTCCAGCATTGCAGAAATAGAAGTTCAGAACTTCATCTTCCAACCCAGGCCATGCTGACACCTAGACTCCAGTCCGCACCGGGCCCTGGCCTTCACCTTGAGGATCATGAGGCAGGAAGATTCTTCTGGTATTGCCTCAAGACCAGGAGAACACACTGAGGCCATGTCAGGCCTAGAGGCTGCGATGCTGGGCCAAGAGTACACCACTCCACGCCATGCTGGAAGGCCGCCATGCCACACCGGGAGGCAGCCACGCCACACAATGTCACGCTAGGAGGTGGCCACGAAGTACTTGGATGAGCACTTAAAGTATCATAACATTCATGGCTGTGGGCCTACTGCAGAAAAATGGGACAAGTAAGTAGCAATATATTTTTGGTAGTACTTGATGAGTCGAAAGGCCTCTTCTGTATTGTACGATTACATGATTAAACAGAGTGTAATGTGGGAAAATGTGTAATTGTCCATTTTGGCAGGAAGAATTAAAAAAAGAAACATGTTATTTAAATTGTGAGTGACTGTGGAACTTTAAGATGCAGGGGATTTGTTTGTTCTCATGCAAGACTCATAAAATATGTGCTGGAATAGCAAATAAGTAGAAAAGTTAATACAATGTTATAATTTATCGGGATGTGAACTGAACGCAAATACAAAGAGGTTATGCTTCATTGATAAAGGACATTAGTGGGACTACACCTGAATACAATGTGCAGAATAGGTCAATTTAACAAACTGACAATTTAGCCTATTTAACAAAGAATGTATATTAATTGGAGGCAGTTCAGAGAACATTTACTAGACTAATACCTGGAATATGCAGCTGTTCCATGAGGGAAGGTTTATATTGGCTGAGAGACTCTAGGTCTAGGGGTCACAGTTTAAAAATATGAGGTCATGCATTTAAAAGTGATTAGGTGAAATTATTTTATTTCAGAGAGTTGTAAGTCTTTGGAATTCTCTTCCTGAAAAGATGGTGGAAGCAGAGTCCTTGAATATTTTAAGGCAGAGATGGATAAAGAACAAAGAACAAAGAACAAAGAACAATACAACACAGAAACAGGCCCTTTGGTTCTCCAAGCCTGTGCCGACACATTTGCCCTTCCATACTAAAACTGTCTTCACTTACAGGATCCATGTCCCTCTATTCCCTTCCTATTCATGTATTTGTCCAGGTGCTTCTTGAATCCTACTGTTGTGTCTGCTTCCACCACCTCCTCTGGCAGCATGTTCCAGGCATTCACCACCCTTCATGTGAAAAACTTGCCTTGCATATCTCTTTCACACATTACCCCTCCCCGCATCTATGTTGCCTAGTAATTGACCCCTCCACCCTGGGAAAGAGCCTCATACTTTCCACTCTATCCATGCCATTGACATTCTTATAAACTTCTAACAGGCCATCCCTCAACCTTCTGCGTTCCAGTGAAAACAAACCCGGTCTATCCAACCTTTCTTCATGGCTAAAATCCCCCATACCAGGCAACATCCTGGTAAACCTTCCCTGTACCCTCTGCAAAGCATCCGCATCCTTCTGGTCGTGTGGTGACCACAACTGTATGCAATATTCCAAGTATGGCGTCACTAAAGTTCTATAAAACTGCTGCATAATTTGCCTATTCTTGAACTCATTGTTCCTTCCAATGAAGGCAAGCATGACATAGATCTTTTTAACTTATCTACCCGCACTGCCACCTTCAGTGATCTGCGGACCTGCACACCCAGATATCTTTGCATATCAATACTCCTAAGGGTTCTGCCATTCACTGTATAATTTGCACCTGTACTTGACCTTCCAAAATGCATCACCTCACATTTGAATCATAGATTCATAGACTCCCTACAGTGTGGAAACAGGCCCTTCAGCCCAACAAGTCCACACCGACCCTCAGAGCATCCCACCCAGACCCATCCCCCTATAACTCACCTAATCTACATATCTGAACTCTATGGGCAATTTAGTATGGCCAATCCACCTAGCCTGCACATCTTTGGACTGTGAGTCAAAACCAGAGCACCCGGAGGAAACCCACGCAGACACAGGGAGATTGTGCAAACACCACACAGACAATTGCCTGAGGGTGAAATTGAACCCGGGTCCCTGGTGCTGTGAGGCAGAAGTGCAAACCACTGAGCCACCTGATTAAACTCTGGATTAAACTTCATCTGCTATTTTTCTGCCCATGCCTCCAACTGACTTATATCCTGCTATATCCTCTGACAATCCTCCTCACTATCCACAACTCCACCAATCTTTGTATTGTCCGCAAACTTATTTATTAGACCAGTCACATTTTCCTCCAAATCATTAATGTAGACCACGAATAGCAGAGGTCCTAGAACTGATCACTGTGGAACACCACTAGTCACAGCCCTCCATTCTGGAAATCATCCTTCCACCACTACCCTCTGTCTCTTATGACTATCCAAGTTCTGTATCCATCTTGTCAGCTCACCCCTGATACCATGTGACCTTTTGTACCAGCCTGCCATGAGGGATCTCTTCAAACTGAAGTCCATGTAGATAACATCAACCACTTTTCCCAAATCAATCATCTTCATCAACTCCTCAAAAAACTCCATCAAGTTAGGGAGGCACGACCTCCTGGGTAGCAGTTATGGTTATGTTAATAATACATTCATAGGGTGGTAATGAGAGAGTAACACAGCAATGGACAACATTTCTTACTTGGTTGCTGACATATGCATTTTTTGCATCTTCAGATAACTGGTTCTAATTCTCGCCAGTGAAGGCCAAGGTCCTCTCCTCACAGCAAATAAGGAATCAAATTTTGGGTTTTTTCTCAGCCATCCTAGCTCTTTCCATACTACTATGGACAGTTTTCTCCTGAAATGACACAAAGGAAGGGATTGAGTGATATAAAAGCAGGTGGCACAGCTGTTAGTGCTGGTGCAGGATAGGGAGAGGCAGTGAGATATCCCAGTTGAGTGAGTAGGAGGTGCAGAGGCCTTTCAGGATTAGTTGTACAGTATGCTAAGGTGGTTAAGAGCAAATGATGAAAAATACTGCATTAAATAGTAAGAATGGTGGAATATCAGCCTTTGTTGGAGGTGGGTACATTTGCAGAGATAGACTAAATGTGAGGCAGAGAGAAGATGGTGACACTTACACTGGCAGAGTGAAGTAGATCATTCACCCTCTTGTGGCATTGATGAGTGTTTCACCAGGCAGCCAATACCAATTTGATCCAGGAGGTAACCTCAGACTAGGCTGGCAGTGTCTGATGTTGTGACCTCCGCTGATGGCCCTGAGAGAAGAGGACAGCCCTCTTCTAGACCACCAAGACTCTCAGCCACTGCCCCCAAAGTGGTGCACTAATTTCATCTTTTCTGTTATGTTCGGGGCAAATGTCTGCAACCATGCAGGGCAGCTCCAGACTGGCAGTACTTTATCAGTTGCACAGTGGCCTATTATATTTGGTGACAGCCACAGGGGGTCCTGGGTCATTTTGGCAGTGATGAATACTTCCACTACAACAACTGGGAGAACCTGGCTAGCATTACTCAAGTAGAGGTACATAAGGCATTGTACCTAGTTAATGAGACAGCTTTGGGATGATAGCATGAGAAAACTTGCGAGGACTCATGGAGAGAAATCCTCTTTGAAGCTCAAAAAATTACAGTTAGCCAATTTCTTGCAAGATTCAGCCCATAGTCACCATTGCTGAGACTAGCTTTTGACTGCAGATTTTAGCATTTGAGTTTAAATTCCACCAGTTGCCCAAAGCAACAGCTGACATCATCATCAGGAGCAAGCTTTTTGTCTGCCTCTCTTTATTTTCCTCTCCCTCTATCTGGGCACCATCTCTTATTTTGTAGTGGCAGCTCACAGCTCTGCAGCCGTGCTTTTTATTTCATCTTTGGGCATTCACCACTTCTGACACCATGTTTTGAGTGCACAATACAGTGATGTGTTCAACATGAGGCTTTTATTGAAGCAAAGCTTATGATATTTACCTACAGGTAGAAGTCACATGAATAACGTAGACTAGGGCAGACATTTCTACATGATTGAATTTCAATCCAAACAGTCTGTTTATCTCCTTCAATTTCCATTTCTGTGAGCTTGATCCTGTTCTTTCATCACCTCAGATCTTTGACTTTGAGTACCAACTCCACGTACTGGTCGGAACTATATATTCTTCGCTAGATGTATAACAGCTCCTAGTTCTCTTACAACTCCAATCACATACCTTTTCATATCACCTCAATTACAGTCCTGCTCTTCCCAGGACCGTAAGAAACTACAGAAATTGTGTGTACAGCCCAGACCATCACGAAAGCCAACCTCCCATCCATGGACTCCATTCACACTTCTCATTGCCGCAGAAAGGCTGCCAACATCATCAAAGGCTCCTCCCACTCCGGTAACGCTCTCTTCCAACCTCTTCTGTCAGGCAGAAGATACAGAAAATTGAACACAAGCACCAACAGGTTCAAGAACAGCTTCTTCCCTGCTGTTATTAGACTGCTGAATGGATCTCTCTAACTTTAAATAAGGTTGATCTTTCTAATGTTGATCTTGCTTTGTGCACCTCCTGTGCAGCCATAACCTTGTATGCCTCGCTCTGTCTAAGCACCCTATATTCTGTATGTCCTTGTTTGCTATGATCTCCTGTACTGCTTGCAAAAGAAAGCTTTTCACTTAGGTACAATCTTGAGATGGTCCTCACTAAACATCTTGTCAGATCCTGCCACTCACCTCACCAAAGTTTACATCGCTGATAGCCTTTAAAGTTTTCACCGTAATATTTTATGGATATAGCTTGCTGATTGTCAATTTTACTATACGACAATAATATTTTTCATGAACATTATAATAAGTATCAATTTATAGAATTTATCATAGGTTGGATAGCTTCTCTTACATAGTATGAATTATATTATTATAGGATTGATATTTTTAAAAATCTTTGATGAGTTTATAATGTGTAGAATTGTTTCATCAAAGGTCCTGAACAATTTCAGGATAAAAGTAAAACTTGAAATTGCTGTGTTTTGCAGCAAAAATGTGGAACCAGATGTCTTGTCTTTGAACATCGTGGTCATTGACATGTGGCCCCTCAGTGACATGTATTCCTTCATGACCCATCCGCAGCTTTCGACATGGTTGTCTATGCCGTTCTTTTTAAGAGCTTTCTGACCATTGTTCGGCTGAACGGGACTGCACTCAAATGTTGATCCTTATCCACTTAATTGTAGCCAAAGTACCATTTGAATGGTTTCACTTCCTGCTGTCACACCATTACCTCTCATGTTCCCCAAGTATCTATAAATGGTGCCCCTTAGTCCTACATGCCATCTATAAGCTGTCCATTGACAACATCATTTGAAAGCACATCAATTTTCATACATGTTCTACATCACCATCACCTCTCTTGATTGCTTTATTGGGCTAAATTATCAGACCACTTACTGAAGATCCAGTATTGGATCAGCAGAATTTTGCTCTAAATAAATAGAGAAGCCTGAAGCTATTCTTTTCAGCCCCATTCCAAAATTTAATCCCTAATCATTGACACCATCTTTCTCCCAGGAAACTGTCTGAAACTAAATTAAATTCTTCTCAACTTTGCTGTCAGATTTGTCTCTGAGGTCAGCTTCCCCAGATATATGAGAACATAAGGTTGTCTATTTGCACCTCGAGATTACTGCTTAATTTTACACCTGTCTCTGTGCATCTCCTACTGAAACCTTCATTTGTGGCTTGATAATCTTTAGACTTGGCTATTCTCACACACATCTATCAGGTCTCTCACTTTCTAAAGTTCATAAGCTTGCTTTCATCAAAAACTGTACTGCTTATGTCTTAACTTGTACCAAATCCCACTCACCTGTCCTCACTGATCTACATTCGCTCTCAGTCAAAAATGCCCTGATTTTAAAATTCTCATCCTGGTTTTAAAAATTCTTTCATGGTCTCCTTTCTTTATCTCTGTAATATTCCCCAGTCTCACAACCATCCAAGAAATCAGTGCTCATTGTTAGCTCTTTGGGCATTGCCCAGTTTTAACATTTCCACCATTGATGGCTGCGCCTTCAATTTCTGAAATCACAAATTCTGGAACACCCTTCCTATACTTCTGTATCTTTCTACCTTCATTTTCTTCAGTAAGGCGCTCCCTAAATCTCTTAAATAAGATTTTGTAACATGTGACCTATTCATTCCTTACGTGTCTCAGTGCCATAATTTGATGAACATAGCCCCTTGGGAAGCCCATTTGTTTTATGTTAAAAGCAATGTATAAATAGTGACTGTTGTTATTGTAGGTAAGGAATATGGGAAGCAAAATATACCAATCCTTCCTACAATGTGGAAGCAGGCCATTCAAGTCCACACTGACCTTCCAAAAAGCATCCCACCCAGACCCATTCTACCCTGCATGATCCCTGTAACCCTGCATTTCCCATGGCTAATCCATATAACCTGCACATCCCTAGACACTACAGACAATTTAGCATAATCAATCCACCTAACCTGCACATCTCTGGACTGTGGGAGGAAACCCATGCAGACATGGAGAGAACGTACAAACTCCTCACAGACAGCCACCTGAGAGTGGAATTGAACCTAGGTCCCTGGGGGCATGAAGCAGCAGTGCGAGCCACTGTGCCTCCCGTGTTTGGTGAAACAGCACTAAAGAATGTAGGATAAGATTATAATTTCAGTAGTTATAGATTCAGACACAACTTGTCTGATTTAAAACTAGAAGCGAATTGGAATTTCAAGTTCCCTCAATTTAATTATAAGGTCAATATTTTGGATAGTTTTGGACAAGTGTCCATTTTGTCATTGCAAAGTGAACCACACAAAATGTAATCCAAGATTCTATGTTTTGCTGACATATACAAGGTGTAGAGCTGGATGAACACAGCA
>NC_063340.1:27517001-27652385 GCF_021869965.1 Rhincodon typus | reverse complement strand
ACATTATATTGCATTTGCCAAGTATTTGCCCACTCAGCCAGTCTGTCCAAGTCACCCTGCAGCCTCTTAGCATCCTCCTCACAGCACACACTGCCACCTAGCTTAGTGTCATCTGCATATTTGAAGATATTGGATTCAGTTCCTTCATCCAAACCTTTAATGTGTATTGTGAACAGCTGAGGTCCCAGCACTGAACCTTGTGGCACCTCACTTGTCACTGGCTGCCACTCTGAAGAGGACCCGTTTATTTCAATTCTCTGCTTCCTGTCTGCCAACCGGATCTCTATCCATGCTGTGCCTACTTACCATGAAGAGAATGTTGATTTAGCATCAGATAAAGAGGCACCATAGAGCCATGATCAATACATAATGAGGCAAGTTTGAGATGATTGGTGATAAAACATGCTAGGCCTCCCAGAGATAAAAAAAATCTATTAAACTCAATCAAGACGATACTTCACTAAAAAAAAAGGTAAAACTTACCTCATCTTCTATTGGTATTCCTTGTGATGAGCCTCCCCTCTCCTGTTCAATGCCATAGAAGCTTGTGCATTTTCACATCTTTTGAGGTTCAATGAACAGTCTTGCAATCCTTGAACTAATTAATAACCTTCTGTGGTTGTCTCTTAAGATAACAAGTTGAGTGTTGAGTTGGTAATCAGATGCTATTTCTATAGCTTGCATTGAACTTCACTGGAACACTGTAAAGCTAAGGACCAAAAGTCAAAGTAGGAGCAAGGTGGGCAATTGAATTGACAAATGACAGGAAATTCAGGATTATGCTTGTTAACAGAACAGGCTCTTCACAAAGCGTTTACTCAATCTGTATTTGGAATCCCCATGGCAGTGGAGACTACATTATCAGTCATAAATACGGTATACTATATATTATAATTGTAGTAAGCACATGTAAACCATTAGTTCAGTTGGAAGAAGTGTTTGGGGCCTTGGAATGTGGAAAAGATTGCTGGTAAAAGGGTTAGTATTACATCTTCTGTACATGCGTGGAAAGGTATTGCAATTGACTAAGGATTGGGCTAATCACACTCTTACAGTGTTGCATTGAAGTTCAATGCAAGCTTTGGAAACAGCATCTGATCTACCAACTCAACACTCAACAGCCTTCTAGCTCCATGTTCAATTTAACAATTTTCGATCATAACTTGTGCCTCCATTTTCTTTCTTCTCTTGCTGGTTCAGTTTTTGTTGTTTCTTTATTTGTTTACTTTGCATTCAGATGATTGCTATCCAGTTACTCACACCTCAGCTGGATGGGTCTTTTATTTATTTTGTTACAGTTCCCTGAAGAACTGAAAACCATAATAATCCAATTTGTGAATGATCTCTAGCAAAGAAATTACTGACAAGATTCCACCTTTTGTAGCTTTAATTTTAATATGAATCCGAGCCAGTGGAAATTACTCATTAATTAATAACCAAACAGCACTGCAAACAAAAAGGTAAATTTCACTTCAAATAGTTGATACAACAGGTACATCTTACGCAATCACAAGTGGCGACATCACTCCCTACAAAACTGTGGCATTATGTGGCTACACAGCTCTTCAATATGTTCCTATTCACTTCGAAGCTATTCACAGCTTTCCAGACCTATTTTTCCTTTCCCAACTGCTGTTTCCTTTTCTGTTATGTGATAAACAACATCTTCCCGGCAGTAATTTGCTTCCTTTTCTCACAAGAATTGTGTTCAATGTTTTTCTAATTGTATCTAAATCAATACACTGATTGCTTCACCCTTTGGCTGCTTTGCTTGTAGCTCTATCCCTTGTGCCTGCAGATATCCTCTGTGTCTTTCTTAGCTTCCTTTCTCTTGACATTGTTTCTTAGTGTTAGTAGTATGTTCTTAAAGAGTTGAGGAAGAAGCAACTTTATCTGAATCTCTCGGGGCAGATTCAGTGGGTTTCTGACTAGGGAAGTGAGAGACAGATTCATGTATTACTATTGTGAGATGGGGACTGTATCTATTTATGGAATGCTGTTAGCTCTTTTCTTTGATGGGTCTTGTAATAATACCTAAAACGAAGGTCCACCATGGATTTGCAGAGCCTATTGAAAACAAAAATAATTTGTTCAAGATGCATCCTCATGGGCAGTTACTGGATGGTTAAAATCGGTTAAAGTTCATGGAAATATTTAAAAGTTTAAAAAAGTCTTTTAAAGTATTTAGAATAATTACAAAGCATTCAACTGCCTTTGAGTTGAAAACATGACTTCAAGGGGTGGGTCTTCGACTTGTGACATCACTAGGGTGCGTGATATAACTGAAAATATACCTAACTGCTAGGGTGCACAAACCTCTCAGCGACTAAACTAAAGCTAAAAATTGAAATTCTTGCAGGAACCAACAAATAGGTAAATTTGTACTTCTCTTCAGTAATATTGTTTCTTAATTGTTGATCATCATTTGTTCATCTTGCCCATTTTTGGTTACTGACTGACAAGTGACATTTTTGGTCATGTACTGATGAATGAGAAAGCATGAATTAACTCAAATTGTGGATTCTGCAGTGAGGATTGTAAAAGGAGACGTAGTTGATTGCAGGATTGCTTTGTGTTAGTGACTGCGCAGGGAAAGGAAGGTGATAGGATGAAAACTGGCCTTGGGATGTCATTCTTAGATGGATGGACTTGTGGGACCTAAGTGAATCACTAATAATATGGGCATCCTGGACAGCAATGTATGTAACTGCTAAGTGACTGCCTCCCTCCTCGTCTTGCTCCTCCTACTTCTCTTCTGAAATGGTTCTGTACCTTGGTTCGTCAGCATATCCAAACCTTGTTGCTGTGCCATGTTGTGGAGATTACAGAACAGCATGTCTATTCTGGTGACCCTGATTGTCACATTCTGAAGGACAGCTGCAAATCTATTAGAATGTTGATAGCTTGTTCAATACCATGTCTGATGGTCATATAGTATTCACTGTAATACTATTGGAATTTATTTGTTGGGTTCAACACAGATGTGTATCCCTTGTCTCCTAGCAGCCAATTGGTAACCTTGGGCAAAATTTTCTCAGCCTTTGAAAGATGCAGGCAATGCTAAAAAAGTTGGGAAAATACAGCAAGAATGAAAATGGGATTCTCAAGGATAAGAGAAATACAATTTTTCCTTTAAGATTTCAACAGCTAGGTGTGACCCTCACTAATAAAGCAGTGAAAGTCTTATTTGCATGCAATAACACCTCATTATTAACTAATCTCGCCTCACGCCTAAGTGGGTACTGATGAAGAACCAACAGTGCCAATTCTTGCTTTGAAATTCAGGGCAGTTACTGACTGGCTGCAGCTTGCCAACGTTATCTCCAGGCATCCATTTTGGCATCATTCTCTAACATCTCAGGCACACTCATGGGCAGCAACTATTTGCACCCTCCATTCACATGAGTCAGCATCAGCAAAGCACCAGCCTCAATAAATCATGACATCTCAAACTAATTTATAATACAGTTCAACACCTCAATATTTCATCTTGGAGCTCACTGACACCTTACATTGCATTGTTGCTGCCACGTTGCTTTGCATGTGGTGACAAACACCTATCTCATGAATCAGGACAGGGTGCAACTCAGAACACTTTATTTACTTCCTTAGCACTTATTTGCTTTGTGCTTACTTGGATGCTCATAGAATCTCTACCTTGCCTTGAATTTCAGTGTATATGTGCAGAATTTACAGGCTCACAGTAGTTCTGCTTTGCCTTTTCAAGACAGACAGAAAGCCAGGCAGTTTGTCATGCTTGTTAGCACTGAACAGTCAAGGGGTGGGCATACGGATGCGTAGCACTGTGATGTGACAACGTTATACCTAGAGCATGCAGCAGCAGCTTACAATTCAAATATATTGCATGTATTTCAAACAAATGCCATGCCTTAAAGTCTTAGGCCTTTGTGATGCAGTGGCAGTGTCCCTGCCTTTGAGCAGAAGGTCTGTGTTCAAGTCTCACTTGCTTTAGAGGCATGTCATAACATACCTGGACAGGTTGATTAAAAAATATCTAAAGTCTAGGGGATGTAGTCCTTAGTCTAGTCATAGAGGAATATGGTCAGATAAAGGTAGCACCAAAATAAGTAAAAAGCATCTAATTACTGAGTCTAATTTCAGTCCATGTGTCAGTCGAGTCCTTACAATCCAAGGATTAGGCCATTGTCCTGCAGGTCATACAACCAATCAGTGGATAACTGGCAAGTTAGTCAGGGAGTCACATAGAAATCAGTCAGTGGGCTAGGCCATCCTGAATCTGGGCTTTCTTCTCAAGTCAGTCTAGGGGTGGGCTACCGTCAGTCTTAGGTCAGTAAACATCAAGGAGGTTAATCAGAGGGCTGTGGTCAGAAAGTAGGAAACTCAAGTGTAGGGATTGAGACTAGTACGCTGGGAGCAGAGGGGACCATCACTTTAAAACTTTAACTTTATATATATAGGTGGGAGCAGATATAATGCGGAGGGCATGAGAGACGGTGGGAAGGAATCTTTGGAAGTCATCACCACCCTGGCTTTGATGGGGGGACAGTGGATAATGATGTTGGACGTAGCTATCTACTAAGTCAGAGGCTCAGGGGGAATGTCATGGCTGTTCATAGTGAAGAGAAACAATTAGTGGGAATGTAGCAAGACTCAAAGCTAATGACGTTGTCAGCGATTGCAAGGCAGAACACCTTCCATCTTCAAACAAATCTCAACTGTGTAATAAACATGAACAACGGCTGCCAGCACACCCAGAGTGGGCTGTGTAAATTTATTCTGTTTTGCTTGTGAAGGAGGAGTCCACTTGTGGGCATTGAGAAGGCCTTCAAGGTGCGATTGTGTTTATTGGGCACAGACCTCATTGACATTTCCTTCAAATGAGCGAAGCTCAGTTCTGCCACTGATTGAGGAGACTGTAGCAGAGCTGAGTCATTTACTTGAGTGGTACTTGTGGCCTGAGAGGATGGGAGATTATCCTGTTCCAGTGACTGTCAAGGCAGCAGATGCGCTGAGTTTTCTAAGGCTGCTTCCAAGGATCAGCTGGGACCTGTGAGGAATCTTTTAATCCTTAACACATAAATGTGTTAAGGCTATTATGAAGAAAATTGTGCCAGAGCACACACTTCATCTCATTTCCCCATGGTGGGGTCAGTGCTACAATCCGGGCAGTAGGCTTTGCCAACATAGCGACTTTCCCCAGGTGCAGGCCGTGATACACTGAGAGCACCCTATCATGGCATAGCTGAATTCATTAATAGGAAAGGGTTCTAGTTGGACAACATTCAAATCATCTATAATTATTGTTACCACATCTCAGAGATCTGCACCATGTACACTGAAAGTTGCTGTGATGCCTACAGCTTTGATAACTCCCAAGGTCCTGCTTCATTCCAAGGGTCAGATGCCTTACAAGGATGGTTACTGAGCTACCATCTGCAACTATAGCTGATGACTGTTACCCAATTCCCTGGCGTAGGATGAGTGTAGATACATTGCTGTCGATTTTTCAACCAGACCAATGGTGGAGCTGTGATAGCGTTTCTGGAGGTGAGGTTCCAATGCTTGGATTGATCGAGAGGCACTCTTGCAGTACTTTCCAGACTGTGTCATGTAATCTTAGCATGTTGTGCTCTACATATCTGGAGCAGGTAAAGGAAAGACATGACCGATGGTAAGGAGCTGGGAGAGCAGGAGTAATCTACCAAGGAGGAAAATGAGGACATTGAGCAGGAGGAATATCACTTTCACTATGATATAGCAGCATCAAGTGTAACAAGCCAAACAGGACTTAATCAACATCTGCTTCCAAAAGATCCAGGTTGGGTGATAAAGTCATCATTCATTAACCATAAATTTGTTGCTGCTATAAAGGCAAGCAGTCTCTGTTTAATGCCAGAAACAAGCTGAGATGTTTTGTTTGTACTTCCTTTGTTTTTCTTATTGTTTAATATGTTAGCATTAATAATTGTCTGAAGTTTTCACAACATAACGCTCCTGCATTTAACAATACAACATTTAGTATGCTATGATGGTTGTAGGGAAACAGAAATACCACTTCAGACAGGGTTCAAACATCATTCGGCACTAAAGAAGGGTAGCTACTGTTGCTTAATTCTTGGTCCTACAGCTAAATTGATAATCGAGCAGATCAGTGATAATTTGAACTACAAATATATTTACAAATGTGACATTCTACTTACATGAATGATATATCACCTGTGACACCAATATGTGCTTAGGTTTCATTTCTCCTCGCCCTCCTACTACATCTAGGTTTAAACCTGTGGTCCGCAGCTGGTTTGGATAGAACCTGCCCTATAGAGAAGCCTGTTGACCTTCAAGGTTTGGTGGAAAACCCTGGGGGCATTTGTGGCTACAGGGCCCAGAAATGCTGAGAGGATTCTACTCAGTTACGGGGCCACCATCCTTGATTTCAAATTCCACCAGTTAGAGGTTGCAGGCAGGGTAGAGATTCAGGAGTCAGGCATACCTAGGCTGTCCTGAGAGGAGATTTCTGGCAATGTGTATTGTGTATTGTTCCTCCTCCATCTGAGTATTTGCTGGTACCACCTGACCACTTCAGAGAAAGGGCACAAGGGATGAAGTCAAGATCCTGCTGCCTTGATGTAGTCACTAAAGCGATAGTGTGCATTTTTGGTGGCCAGAGAGCATTTTGCTGAACAGGCTTTCTATGATAGTCACTTAGTTGTCCATGCAGAAAGCTACGCATAGGCATGCCAGAGACATCATGGTACTGATGACATTGGCGGTTAGTTCGATCCACTTTACTGAGTGTTTCTGAGAAACCTACCTGTGGCTCTGAAGTCTATTTGTGTATGGTCACAAAGTTATTAATTGCTGACAACATGGAGTCTCTTCCTGCCTCAGGCTGAGCACATTCCTAACTAATGGCAATCCTCCGTATGTCAGTGATTTAGGGGATTTTTTCCTCAGCCAGTTACAGAAATCTGCCAGTGATGCGCTGACTAGACTGTACTCCAAGTCTAATCCAGTTAAAGTGCCCAATGAGGTGTCAGATGCCATTGCACCATCTGAGGGATCTGTGGATTTCTCCTCACAGGTAGACAAAGAGCTGTTTACTAGAAGGTCTGGTCTTGTAGGTACCACTGGTGCCTTGCTTAGATGTAGTTAATACATTCCCAGTGATGATAATGGGGAACAGCTCAACACATAACAATGAAGCTTACTTGATGCTGGGACATGGATGTCTTGGTACCCCACATGAGTGGTCACAGTCGTCTCCTGTGAGCTTGGAAGATTTTCTGATCATATACAGTGAGGAAATGAATGTTTGCTGCCTGTTCTGGCCCTTTTAGCTTTATTCCAGAATGTTTTTCTGCTGCACTGAGACAAAGGGATGGATTGAATGAGATAAAAAGTGGCTGGCACTGTTGTTGTTGGTGATGCAGGTGCTAGGAACAGTGGAATTGTAGAGGTCAGGAATACTTAGCAATTTGGGAGAATGGGGAGGGTGAGAACTGTCGAGGGAAAATGCTACATTCAATAAGGCTGCATTCAATAATAAAAGTAGTGGACCATAAGCATTGATGGGAGATTGGAACAATGGGATAGTTAGACTGAGCACAAGGTAGCAGAGAGAAGATACTGGCACTTACCTTTGCAGAGCACAGAGGATCATTAACCTTCTCCTGACGTTGCTATGTTTACTTCTGGACAGTGGACACCACACTAAATCCAGGTGACTACTTTGGACCAGACTGGAGCATCTAATGCCATGGTCTCCTTTTGTCAGTCTTGGGGAAAGAGGACAGCCCTCCTCTCCAACTGACTACCCACCAGGACCTCCAGGTGTCTGTGGGTGAAGCCTGTTCCCTCCTTCAGCCGAATTGTTTGAAAATGTAAAGGAAAACAATTAGGGCAATTCCTGGCTTGCAGCATTTGAAATGGTAGATAGCTGGAGTTTAAAGATACCACCTGTGTTGTGAATGCTATATTGTAAAGGTCCTGACACCACCCAGCACTCATGCGTCTATTAACCACAAGTTGGCATGAGGGGTCATTGTGAAAGCTAGATGAATAATTAGTGAGGTGAGCAATTACGTGAGAAAAGTCTGCAAGGCACATGGAGGAAACTTCCCAAAATATATGAAGATTCCCCCAGTAGTTTGAAGTGACAAGATCTCAGAGCGTTTGGATTGCCATGATACCTGCCATGATACTTCACATTCATGGAGAATAAGCCTTTGTGCTGATAGAAGCTCCCGGGGGAGGGGCAGAGGCTGGGGCGAGTGTCGGATAGTGCACCAAGTGATGATTTGTGTCTATGGAAAACTAGCCAGAGCTGAAAACCTGAGTGACCACTCATTCTGAGTGACTAAATCAAATGCAAAATTAACATGATTGCTTGCTCTGGGAAACAAGCCATTAATAACCCGTTTTATGTATTTGTTGATCATAAATTGTGAGATCCTGCAAGTGTCTCAAGCAGATCGCTGAAAAGAGCCAGAAACAAAACAGTTGAGTGCAATGGTGACTTTGACAGCCATTTGGAAAGCCTAACCAAAAGGTCCATCTGGCAACAGATTTTGCTTCATCGTCTGCAAACATCTGTCATCATTTGGCAAAATCTCAGTATCCTGTTCAGATGCATCAAAGAAACTTATCATCTGCCTGAATTCCAACACATTGTGAGTAGACTGTCATGAGCTGCATATCTCTACTGTTATTCTCTCTTCTGTACAGCTACAGATTTGTGACCGACAGATTTTTGTTTGTACTTTTGCTGGTCATCTTGACCTTTATCTGAAGGCCATAAGATCATAAGGCCATAAGAATTGGAGTAAGATGTTTAGCCCCTCAAGACTGCTCCATCAATCAATAAGATCATGGCTGATCCAACCTTCGTCATGTGTACTTTCCTGCCCTTTCCCTGTAACTCTCGATTCCCCTACTGATCATGAATCTATCTCAGCCTTAAATATACACAAGGAGTCTGCCCTCACAGGTCTTTGTGGCAAGGTTTTCCAAAGATGCATAAGCCTCTGAAAGAAGAAATTCCTCCTCATCTCAGTCTTAAATTGGCACCCCTTAATTAAGAGACTATGACCTCTCATCCTAGATTCTCCCATGAGGAGGAACCTCTTATCAATATTAATCTTAAGAATCCTATATGCTTCACTGAGATCACCACTCATTTGCCTAAATACTAATGAGTAGAGTTCTAATCTGTTTAGCTTTTGCCAGAAGGCAATTCCTCCACGGGACCAAAACTCTTCACAATACTTCCAGATATTTGGGGTGGCACTGTGGCTCAGTGGTTAGCACTGCTGCCTCACAGCGCCAGGGATCCGTGTTCGATTCCACCCTTGAGTGACTGTCTGTGTGGAGTTTACACATTCTCCCCGTGTCTGCGTGGGTTTCCTCCAGGTGCTCCGGTTTCCTCCCACAGACCAAAGATGTGCAGGTTAGGTGGATTGGCCATGCTAAATTGCTCATAGTGTTCAGGGATGTGTAGATTATGTGAGTTATAGGGGGATAGGTCTGGGTACGATACTCTGAGAGTCAGTGTGGACTTGTTGGGCCGAAGGGCCTGTTTCCACACTGTAGGAATTCTATGATTCTATATGGTCCCATCAGCACCTTGTTCAGTTGCAATAAGACTCCCCATCTCTCAAAATAAGAGCCAACATTCTATTAGCCTCCCTGATTATCTGCTGCACCAGCTTTACCACAAGTACTTTTGTATTGCTCTCTGCACTTTTTCTCCATTCAAATAATACTGTTCTTTTGTTCTCCCTTCCAAAATGAACAATTTCACATCTTGCCACATTATACTCCATTTGCCAACTTCTTGCCCACTTAAATAACCTACAAATATCTCTATAAACTACTGGTATTCCTCTTGCAAACATCCTGTCCACCTATTTTTATGTTGTCTGCAAATTTGGCTACAGTACATTTGCTTCCTTCCTCCAAGTCACATATATTATAAACAGTTGCAGTTCCAGCACTGATCCCTGTGCAACCCCATCAACCTGATCACCCTTGTTACTACTCGCCGTTTCTTGCCCATTAGTCAATTCTCTATCAATGTGAATTTACTACCTCCAACACCATGTGTTCTTATCCTATGACTTAACCTTTCGTGAGATATCTTGCTGAATGGCTTCTGGAAGTCCAAATACAACAAATTGACTGGCTCCCCACTATTCATTCTGGTTGAGACATCCTTGAAAAATTCTAATAAATTTGTTAGATGTAATTTCTCTTTCATGAAACCATACAGACTCTGCTTGATTAGATTAGGATTTCCCGAATATTTTGCTTTTACTTGTTCTTACTATGAAGTTTAATCGAAGGCAACATAAGTAGCACCTATCCTGGCCTGATTGATCGGACCATAAAAGTGAGGATAAAACCTCCAAATTCTGTAACATGATTTCTCATCAATGGTATTGTGAAAAAAACAGGTTAAAAAATCATGGAAAATGGAACATTTATTTGTACAATTTCCTGAGTCCCTGAGATTATTTCATCCTCTTCAATTGCTATTGTTTCACTCAACTTTCTTTCACTGTTAAGTCCCAGGAAACCCTAGGAATGCATGGGAGAGATGTTAAGGCAAAAAACTCAGGTCAGTGTCACCCTAATACAACAATTTACATATGTTTATTTTTAATCTGCCTCGCAAGGAATTTGCCTACTATGGTGCTGCGTAATAATGTCCACTTGCGCTGAAAATTTTAGCTGTTTTGACACAACAATCCCATCTAACCCAATGTGTTTTTCCAGGTGAAAATGTCCCCACACTGTTACAAATCGCCCATTACAACATTGAACAGGAAAATCTTTAAGGTAAGGGTTTCCCAAGTGAGGGTTGACATCCCATTGGTCACCGATTAATCGGATGGTGAAGAAATCACAAACCCCATTTTCCAGTTTTGAGATTCGAGGCTCAGCTACGTATGGCAGATGAACTACAGCCTGTGAAGTGTGACGAGGAGGCAATTGTTAAAGATAGGGGCCTCAGGATGGCAGCAGACACCCACATCCCATGAATGCATAAAAACAGTTTTATTCATTACAGTGTAAAATGTCAAGGCTGACTC
Source organism: Rhincodon typus (assembly GCF_021869965.1). Lineage (NCBI taxonomy): Eukaryota > Metazoa > Chordata > Chondrichthyes > Orectolobiformes > Rhincodontidae > Rhincodon > Rhincodon typus. The sequence continues at coordinate 27,641,313 of NC_063340.1, read as the reverse complement.
TCCAGTGAAGGGAGAGCTAGGGAGTGCTACACTGACAGATGCACTTTCTTTCAGGTGAGGCATTAAAAACATGTCCCTGGGATTGCTTTGAAACAGAGCATGGGATTTCTTCCTGCTGTCTAGCTAATAATAATTAGTCCCTAAGCAATGCTTTAAACAGATGATTTGATTATTTATTTTGTGATTGTTTTTGGGATACTTGTTTACAAAAATTGACTGCCATGTTTCATAGAATGATATCATGTTGAAGGAGGCCATTCAGCCCATCAAAGCTGCACCAGCTGTCTGTAGGAGCTATTTAACTCCTACCATTCTTGTCCTTACAGCCTCTCAGGCAGTACATTTCAGACCTTAAACCATTCATTGTGTGAAAACATTTCTCCTTGTGTCACCATTGGTTCTTTTACCAATTACCCAAATGCTGCAGAGATGGCAGATAGCCTAATGAAGCAGGAGATCCAATAGAAGGGCTCAAGCTGATATATGGACAGTTCCATTGGGAAATGCAGGCATTCAAAACAGCAAGGCCGCCTCAAAAAAGATGTGATTTCTGCAGCTCTGTTAAAAGTTACCAAATCTTTATGGCCTCAACTGTTAGATCATAAGTGAGGAGAGGGAAACAGAGCACCCAAAACAGCTTCTTAATCATCTGCCTCCAGGAAGATTATGATTCGTGTTTCGTCGTGGCTACTTCTAGACTGTCGATCCAGAATTGAGGTCAGTGCTAGGGTTGCAAACTGGAAAACTGGAAAACATCCAGTACAATGATCTGACATCATTCTCACTTCCAGCTTCTGCCCTCAGTTTTAACTGGAGCCTACCCATTTTTCAGACATTCCCAGTCATCTTTCCAATATACTATTAACTGTAACATGAAGTTAATGCAATGATAAAGGAAACGTATTTCCTAAAACAACACTATGAAGTACATTAATCATATCTCTCAATTTAATATATTGAGATTTTAATCTACAGTATTGTATTTGTTTGATATGAGTGGTCAACATGCCTATACATTTGGCACCAAACTTACCACTGTTATGACACAGGGACAGCAAGCCAATCCAAATCAGCTTCACTATCACTGGACTCACAACACAGTGAAATTAAAACAGTCAATGACCCTCAAATTTGCTCAGTTGTTCCTAACTAGACTTTATGAATACTGGATTTTGGACACCAAGTTTATAACTTGAATAAAAATTAACAATTTTTTCACTAACTACATAACTTTAGCAGACATAGATAAAGAACAATGCAATCTAATTAATCTATAAACTGCACCCAATTTTCTTTAATAATAAACCTCCACTGATAGATGGACACAATTACGGGATAAATTAAGAAAGTAAAGAATCATAATTTGCTAGATAACATTTTCAATGATGAATACCAGGCCTTCATGAAATCATTGGACAATGGGTTGTATTACAGGCACATAAGATTGTATACAGTATCGTGCTTCAATTCTGAAGTCACCAGTCAATGCAAGCAGCCTCAGCAGACCTCCAAAATTATTCACTCACTTCTTACAGACTGGATTCTGTTCTCATAACATTCAACTAATCAATATCTGGAGTGAGATCAGAGACACAGAGCAAAACAAAATTTTCTCTTTTTTCTCTGTGGCTGGCTGGTCAGCACTTGATTGACCAATTCAACATCCAATCACTGCTAGTCTCTGAGCACAGCAACATCTCAGTACTGAATATCTGCCATGTTCTTAGAGCATTACCCAACCTGCAGTATTTTTCCAGACCAGTTCTCCATAGTAAATATAGGTCTTTGGTCACTCATTTAAAAAAAATAAAACAAGGTGCTGTTCAAAGTTCAATTGTGAACTTCAACTCTCAGTTCCAAATCAAAAATGAGACATATGAAGAAATGTAGTGGTAGTCTCACTGTGATCCTTTGACTTAGAATTATACTTAAATGGAATATACTTAAAAAAACAGAATTTCATAGCAGGTAGATGGAGGCTGTCAAAATGGCAGGATGGGAAGAGGTGCTGGGCTCTTGTGCCTCTCTTCAACTAACCTCCTATCGTTACTGCTGATATTTTCAGCAAGTGGAAACTGGGAAATTCTCACACCTTAGATGAGGTCTTGGGTAGGACCCTCATTTGTGAATGCTGTGTCAACAGAATACCCTTTGCAGCAGCAAGGAAAACTGCTGCATGTCCCTCTCACAGCTTCCCGATCGCAGATCCACACCAACCTTCAGCTCTTGCCAATGCCTGTCTGACTGACTCTGAAAAAATGCCTAATTTACCTAATTATCTGGCCTCCATCACTGACTGCAATCTCAGCGGTGGGCATCGTTTACTCTGACACTACCAGCCAGCTGATTAGCCAAATAGCCAACGGGTTCAAAAATGGGCAGAAACCACAACCTCAGGCAATTGATTACCTGATGTTCACAGAACACAGTGATGACTTTCTTGGCCAACATTTTATCAAAAGGTTGGGCCACCATACATAGAAACATAGAAATATGGAAGATAGGAGCAGGAGGAGGCTGTTCAGCCCTTCGAGCTTGCTCCACCATTCTTCACGATCATAACTGATCATCTAACTCAATAGCCTAATCCTGCTTTCTCCACATAACCGCTGATCCCATTCGCCGCAAGTGCTATATCTAGTCGCCTCTTGAATACATTCAATGTTTGGCATCAACTACTTCCTGTGGTAATGAATTCCACATGCTCACCACTCTTTGGGTGAAGAAATGTCTCCTCATCTCCATCTTAAATCATCTACCCCGAATGCTCATACTGTGACCCCTGGTTCTGGACACACCCACCATCGGGAACACCCTCTCTGCATCTACCCTGTCCAGTTCTGTTAGAATTTTATAAGTCTCGATGAGATCCCCCCTCATTCATCTGAACTCTAGAAAAAACAATCCCAACCTAGTCAGTCAATCTCTCCTCATTAGCAGAGCTGCCTGTGTAAAACTTGAAGTGCAAGATCGAATGAGAGCGTTTTCCTAACATTGAAAATCAAAATAATCTAGTGCAGGAAGTTTGGTACAAAAAGCACATTTTTAATGGTCACCTGCTTTAAGAATTGAGATGCCATCAATTTTTATTTATTTATTTCATTCTAAAGTGAAGAAAGGTCACTTGGTTCGAAACATTAACTCTGTTTTCTCTCCACAGATGCTGTCAAACCTTTTGAGTATCCAGCAATTTCTGTTTTTGTTTTCATTTAGAACATTGCCCTATGAATTGTTGCCGTAGCTTTAAATTGAGCTTCCATGCATTTATAGTGACTTGAGCTATCCCTCACTTAGAAATTCTATTTAGTACTGCAACATCTTCATGCAATCTGACGACCGCAGAGATGGAAGATGACATCATTAATGATGCATAGTAAGGGGAGTTGATGGCCTATTAGTATTTTTACAAGACTATTTAATCCAGACACTCAGGTAATGTTTTGGAGACCTGGGTTCAAATCCCACCATGGCAGATGGTGGAATTTGAATTCAATTTTAAAAAAAATCTATAAGTAAGAGTCTAACCATGAAATTGTGATTGATTGTTGAGGAAAAACCCACCCAATTCACAAATCACCTTTAGGGAAAGCAGCTGCCATCCTTACCCGGCCACGTGTGATTCTGGACCCATAATAGTGTCATTGACTCTTGACTGCCCTGATGGCAATTAGGGATGGGCAATAAATACTGGCCTTGCCAACAAAGCCCATATTTCATGAGTAAATAAAGCAATCAATAATCCTTCTCATCTGATCAATTCATGATGTAAAATGCACATTGAAATTGAGAAAATACAATAATTTTGAAAATTAGATTGATGATAAGCAGACTGCAATTGGTGACTGGATTATTTTAGAAATTTTAAATAAAGGTAATACCTAGCTGTAGCTTGACAAAGGGGAATCTACATTTGCTGGAAGGGGCATTGATGGTTTGATCACATAGACAGATGGAGACTAGTAAGTGACGATATGATCAGGAAGGAGAGATCACATCCAGAGTGAGGCGCAGATCGAGTGACTGTATATTTCTGGATTTTGGAGCAACGTGGGAATTCGGTGTAGAGAGAAAGAAGTGCTTTTTGCTTGTTTTTTAAATTCATAGTCCATAAGGTCTTTTAACAGGATGCACTGAAGTCCAGGATTGGGGGGCCCATCACAAAACAAAGAGTGGCATCAGAAGAAATCTGTAAGGTCATTGCTTGGTGACAGCTGTTAACTTGACTATTATAAGTTACTTTCAGATTAAAGGTAAATAGGAGAAATATTGCACTGATTAAAAACTGAAAGACCAGTACAAAACAAATAAAGAAGTAAGAAAATAAATGGTGATGCAGGGCCAGGCAATGTGTTGTATCTGCATATGTGGGAGCTGGTGGACCTCATTGTGATTCATAGTGATCACATCTATAACAAGTATTAGTTTCTTGAGGAACTCCATTTCACAGTTGATGAGCTGGAGTTGGAGTTTCGAACACTGCGACACAAGGAGGGGGAGAGTTACCTGTATGCTGTGTTTCAGGAGGCATTCCCTTAAATTAACTACCTTAAATTTGACAGTGGTCAGGGACAGGAGGGTGTGACTGAGCATGAGGCAGGTAGAGGGATCCAAGAGGTAGTGCTGCAGGACCCTCAGCCCTTGAGCTTGTCTAACAGGTTTGAGATCCTTGCTCCCAGTGTGGACCAGAGCAGAAGCTGTAGGGAAGATGAACAACCTGACTACAACGCCATGATACAGGGAGCCACTCAAAAGTGGGGAATAAAGAGAAATGTAGTTGTAGTTGGGGATAGTATAGTCAGGGAAATAGATATTGTTCTTTGTGGCCAGGATTGAAAGTCCCAAAGGCTGTTTTGCCTGCCTGACACCTGGGTCCAGAATATCTCACTGGGCTGCAGTGGAGCTTGGAGTGGGAAAGATCCAATTGTTGTGGTCCACATAGGTACCAACAATGTGGTAGAATGAGGAAAGAGGTCCTGCTGAGAGAACATGAGCATCTGGAAGTAAATTGAAAAGCTGAACCAAAAAGGCAATAATCTCTGGATTACTATCTGAGCCACAAGTTAATTAGCAAGAGTCACAAAAATTAGAGGACAATGAATGACTCAAAGAAATGAGTTTGATTCCATGGGACTTTAGCACCAATAATGGGGAATGAGGGAGTGGTTCCAATGGGATGGGCTCCAGCTGAATCATGCTGTGACGAGAGTCCTGACAAATTGCATAACCAGGGCTGTAGATAGAGCTTTAAACTAAATAGTAAGGGTGTGGTTTCAGTTGCAGTGGGAAGTTAGAAAATAAAGGTAAAGGAGAAGGTAGAATTGCAGGTTAGTGATGGAGCCAATCGTTACCAGAAATTAAAAAGAAGGGACAGAATGTGTGAATGTTATATTGCACCAACAAAACAAAAAAGTGTTGGGAAATTTTATAATAGACCAATCTTAAACACCTTAATGCATGAAGCATTCAGGATAAAACGGAATTAGGCCACAGATCAGCCATGATATCATTGAATGGTAGAACAGACTCGAGGGACTGAATGTCATATTCCTGTTTTTTATGTCCCTATAATAAGGTAGATGAGCTGACGGAACAAATTGTGGTAAATGAATATAATCTCATAGCCACTATTGAAACATGGTTACAAGGAAACCAATACTGGGAACTTAACATTCAGGAATTTTTGACCTTTCAGAAAGACAGAAGGGATGGAAAAGGTAGTGGGGTAACACAGTTAATAAGAGATAAAATGAGGACAATTGTAAGGGATGACTGAGGCTTGAATGCTGTAGAGTCCATTGGGGAGAAGTAAACAACAGCACGGGAAGGAAGACATTGGTTGGAGTAGTGTACAGACCCCAAATAGTCGCCACTATGTAGGAAAGGCTATAAATCAAAAGGTAGAAGGAGTATGTAAGAAGAAAAGAGCAATAATTCCAGGTGACTTTAGTTTTCATTCTGATTGGATTAATCAAATTGGATAGCAATGACAATGAATTCATACAGTCCATTAGGGATGCTTTTCTATGCATGTCACAGAGCCAACCAGGGAACAGACCATCTTAAATCTGATAATGGATAATAAAGCAGGTTTAATAAATGACTTCAGAGGAAAAGATCCCCTAGGAAGTAGTAATCATAACATGACGAATTTAACATTCAGTTCAAGAGTGAGAAATTTAGGTCAGAAGCAACTGTGATTAAATTAAAGAAAGGGAATTACAATGAAATGAGGATAGAATTAGCCAAAGTGAACTGGGTGGATAGATCAGTAGGAATTACAGTTAACAAGCAGTGGCAGACATTTAAGGAGGTAATTCATGACAGAGAAAAAGTATACCCCAGTACAGAGGAAAGATTCTAACAAAGGAATTAGCCAACCATGGCTAACCAAGGATGTTAAGGAGATTAATTTGAAAGAAAAAAAAAATTAAAATGGCAAAAGTCAGTGATATCAGAGAGGTCAAGGTGAACGTAGGCCCTTAAAAAAATTTTCTGAAGAAGGGTCTAGACCCGAAACGACAGCTTTCCTGCTCCTCTGATGCTGCTTGGCCTGCTGTGTTCATTCAGCTCTACACCTTGTTATCTCCTGTCATTCTGTTAAATCTGTGCTGCACCTTTTCAAATATTAATGCATCCTTCCTGATGTATAGTGTTCTGAGCTGAATGCAGTGCTCCAGATGGGGTCTTCAGACCTCTGTTCAACTATAACAATTAAATTATCCTTCTGTATTTCACCTCCTTCGAGATAAAGATTCCGTTGTCGTGGCATCTGCATGGCTTTGCCAATATAACATGCCTCAGGGCATCCTTGCCTGCAGCATATGAGAGACAACATTGGCCGAGTCACATGAGTATCTGCTGTGCATGTGGTGGGTGGTGTTCCCATGTGTGATGGTAGTGTCCATGGTGAAGATCTGACATGTCTTGCAGAGGTTGCCATGACAGGGTTGTATAGTGTTGTGGTCGATGTTGTCCTGAAGGCTGGGTAGTTTGCTGTGAACAATGGTCTGTGTAAGGTTTGACGGTTGTTTGAGGGCGAGAAATGGAGGTGTGGGAAGATCTTGGCAAGGTGCTTATCATTGTCAATAATATCTTGAAGGCTGCGAAGAACATGGCGTAGTTTCTCTGCTCCCAGGAAGTACTGTACGACGAAGGGTACCCTAGCAGACGCATCCTGTGCCTGTGTTCTGAGGAGGTCATTATGGTTGGTCGCAGTGGCACATCGGAACTAGCGATCGATGAGTTGAGCATTGTATCCTGTTCCTATATTGGCGTCCTTCAAAACCTTCAGGTGTCTGTGGCATTCCTCCTCAACTGAACAGATCTGTGTATGCGTAGGTAACACATTGTGGGGCTGGAGGAACACAACAGGCCAGGCAGCATCAGAGGAGCAGGAAAGCTGACATTTCGGGTCGGGACCCTTCTTCTTGTCAAGATCTTCCGAAGAAGGGACCCGACCCGAAACATCAGCTTTCCTGCTCCCCGATGCTGTCTGACCTGCTGTGTTCCTCCAGCTCCACACTGTGTTATCTTTGAATCCAGCATCGCAGTTCTTACTATCTCTGTGTGCGTAGGGCTTGTCTGTAGGGGGTGACTGTTTTACTATGTTTAGGGTGGAAGCCAGAGAAGAGCAGCATTGTGAGGTTATCTGTAGGCTTGAGGTAGAGTGAGGATTGAGGTGTGCATCCCTGATGGAGATGCGTGTGTCCTAGAATGAGACTGATTCTAACGAGTAGTCCATAGATCAGACTTGAAGGGCTGAATATCTTACTCCTGTTTCTATTTCTTATAGGTTTAATGGCCTTCACTTACCAAAATGCTCTGAACGCCGTTGGTGGTTTGTTTAGTTTCCACTTAGGAGGGGGAATGTTGAAATTAAATAAAAAGAAAAATGAACTTTAAGGCTGTCAGGATATTTAAAAGGCTGTGGAGAGATTTATGAGATTGTAGCCAAGGTTTGGGTGGGGGAGACTAGAAAAGGTGTGATTATTTAGTCATGGACAGAGAAGTTTCAAGGGAAACTTGAAAAGGACAGACACCTGAAGGTATTGAAGGACACCCTCATAGGAACAGGATACAATGCTCAACTCATTGATCGCTAGTTACAACATGCCACCACGAAAAACTGTAATGACCTCCTCAGAAGACAGGCATAGGATACGACTGATAGGGTACGCTTTGTCGTACAGTAATTCCCGGGAGCAAAGAAACTACGCCATGTTCTTGAGATAGTAGGAACTGCAGATGCTGGAGAATCTGAGATAACAAGGTGTAGAGCTGGATGAACACAGCAGGCCAAGCAGCATCAGAGGAGCAGGAAGGCTGACGTTTCGGGCCTAGACCCTTCTTCAGCCATGTTCTTCACAGCTTTCAACACATTACCAATGACAATGAGCACCTCACCAAGATCTTCCCCATGCCTCCACTTCTCACCTTCAAACAACCACCGAATCTTAAACAGACTATTGTTCACAGCATACGACCCAGCCTTCAGGACAACATCAACCACAATACTATACAACCCTGTCATGAAAACCTCTGCAAGACATGTCAGTTCTTTGACATGGACACTACCATCACACGTGGAAACACCATCCACCACGTGCACAGCAGATACTCGTGAATTGGCCAATGTTGTCTCTCATATGCTGCAGGCAAGGATGCCACTAGACATGGTATATTGGCAAAACAATCAGACGCTATGACAATGGATGAATGGACACCGTACAAGCCAATCATGGATGTTCCCTCCCAATGGGGGAACACTTCAGCAGTCAAGGACATTCGACCTTGGATCTTGAAATAAAGATTAATGTACGCTTAGCCTTTAAAATTACTTTTAGTAACTCTCCACTATCTTTTAATCTCAGGATAGCCCTCTAAGTCTCTTTGTCACTCTTGGTCTCTGTGAAGCTGCTGAAGATAACCACTGTCTTGTCATCTTGTGTTCTTGCATCACCTCCAAATGATGATGTCGACCATCTTATTTTCATGATCACATTAGACCTTTATATCACAAATAGAAAAGGCATTAAGAGTAATGGAACTAAAGTGGGTTGATAGAGTTCATGTTTAGATAAGCCATGATGAAACTAAATGGTAAAACTGCCTTGAGGAGGGTCTACACCTCTTGTTAGTTGCCCCTACTCAAAAATGCAGGGCTGTGAGGAAGCAACAGGTGCTTGGGACCAATTGATTACTCCTTTAAGAAAGCTGATATAAATCCAATGCCAAAATAGCCACATTCAAGGCTGTATGACACAATGATCTGTATTGTGGTATTAGGCCACAATTTTATAAGGACAAAACAGAATGTCATATTGTTTAACATCTCATTGTACATTCAAAACTTTGTTATGAGGATCACAAATAATAGCACAACGCTACTGTAAGTGTACACTGTGTGCTTTGTTTAAACAAAGGATATAATAAATCAATGAAATGAAAAGCTTCATGAAATCTCATTGGAATTCCCAGGCCCACTCTGTCTGAAGCTCTTATCGTTGTGATTTATTTTATAAGACTCAGATCTCGAGCTATTTGTACATTGAAGAATGACCCAGTATTTTTTAAACCATTTACTAGCTGAAATTCAAATTTGGGGAGATCATGTTTTGCTCAGTTAAATATATTCAAGGTAACACTAGCTATTTTATCACATCTCCAATTTTATTCAAGATTGGAAACATCCTTGATACCCTGTTGACTAATTTCTTGAAGTTTACAGTATTAAAGGAAAATATTTGGGGTCATTCACAAGATTTACTAGAACCCTTCTGTTTTTGCCACATTACCATGAATGCAATAAAGCATTTCCAAAAATGCACACTCATTTGTGTGAAGAAATTTCCTGCATCTCAGCTAAATGGTTTGATCATTTTCTTGAGACACTCTCATTTTGTAGATTCCTCAGCTTCTCAGTGTCTACCCTGTAAAACCCCATGAGAATCTCAAGTTTCTATGAGGTCACCTCTTATTTTTCTAAACTCCTGAGAATATGGGCCAAATCTTATGTATTTTAGGCCAAAAGTCCAAGTCGCCGTGGACTTTTTGAAGGGTTTGTTGTTGCAAGGTCTGGTGAGTTCTCTCACAATATCTCACCAAACCTCCCTCATTAATTACATATGGCTTTTCTCATATCCAATTTCTGCCACATCTTACCATGTACAATTCCTACAACAACTTACTCAGTGGATATCCAGGAATACACTGGCACTCCTAACACCGTGCCAACTTTAAAAAACCCATTGTCTATCTTAACAAGCAATGTTAGTCTGGAGCTGACTTGCACAATTGCTGACATTTTCCCTGGACATGATAACAGGGGAAATTGGTATCCCACCTTGTGGGCAGCATCCTGGAGGTGCTGCTGGATGGATTGGGCTCAATTTGGACCAGCAGTGGATGTCATGACACCAGACCATGTCACACTGGTCCAAGGGTGCCAACCAAGTCAGTACAGTCTCAGCCATCTGGATTTCCAGCACTAGCACTTGATACCATTTGTGTGCAGTTTTAGAATTCATAATACAGGAGGGATGTGATAGCACTGGACAGGGTGCAGAGGAGATTTACCAGGATGTTGACTAGCTGGAAACTTTAGTTTTGAAAAGAGATGGATACACTGAGGTTGTTTTCCTTACAGCAGAGGAAATTGAGAGAGGACAAAATTGAGATGCCTTAAAATATAAGGGGCAAAGATAGGGTAAACAAGAAGAAACTTCCCCCTTAGTGGACGGGTCAATGACCAACGGTATTGACTTAAGATAAGAGCATGAGATTTAGAAGGAATGCAAAGAATCTCGGACTCACTGCCCTGTGAGACAGGCAGAAACCCTCATAACATTTGAGGATTTGGATGTGTACTTGTGATGCCAAGGCATACAAGGCTATGAGTCAAATGATGGAAAATGGATTAGAATAGTTACGTGGAGGTGCAGAGCTGGACGAACACAGCAGGCCAAGCAGCATCAGAGGAGCAGGAAGGCTGACGTTTCGGGCCTAGACCCTTCTTCAGAAATGGGGGAGGGGAAGGGGGTTCTGAAATAAATAGGGAGAGAGGGGGAGGCGGATAGAAGATGGATAGAGGAGAAGATAGGTGGAGAGGAGACAGACAGGTCAAAGAGGCGGGGAAGGAGCCAGTAGAGGCAAGTGTAGGTGGGGAGGTAGGGAGGGGATAGCTCAGTCCAGGGAGGATGGACAGGTCAAGGGGGCAGGATGAGATTAGTAGGTAGGAGATGGGGGTGGGAGGAAGGACAGGTTAGGGAGGGGGGGACGAGCTGGGCTGGTTTTGAGATGCGGTAGGGGGAGGGGAGATTTTGAAGCTTGTGAAGTCCACATTGATACCATTGGGCTGCAGGGTTCCCAAGCGGAATATGAGTTGCTGTTCCTGCAACCTTCGGGTAGCATCGTTGTGGCACTGCAGGAGGCCCAGGATGGACATGTCGTCTGAGGAATGGGAGGGGGAGTTGAAATGGTTCGCGACTGGGAGGTGCAGTTGTTTAGTGCGAACCAAGCATAGGTATTCTGCAAAGCGGTCCCCAAGCCTCCGCTTGGTTTCCCTGATGTAGAGGAGGCCACAACGGGAACAGCGGATGTAGTATACCACATTAGCAGATGTGCAGGTGAACATCTGCTTGACGTGGAAAGTCTTCTTGGGGCCTGGGATGGTGGGGAGGGGGGCGGTTGCAGGGAAAAGACCCGGGCGTGGTGGGACTGGAGGGGAGTGTGGAGCGGACAAGGGACTCCCGGAGAGAGTGGTCCCTCCGGAAAGCAGATAAGGGTGGGGAGGGAAAAATGTCTTTGGTGGTGGGGTCGGATTGCAGATGGCGGAAGTGTCGGAGGATGATGCATTGGATCCGGACGTTGGTGGGGTGGTACGTGAGGACGAGGGGGATTCCGTTTTTGTTGTTATTGCGGGGAGGGGGTGTGAGGGATGAATTGTGGGAAATGCGGGAGACACGGTCGAGGGCGTTCTCGACCACGGAGGGGGTGAGGTTGCGGTCCTTGAAAAATGAGGACATCTGAGATGTACGGGAGTGGAATGCCTCATCCTGGGAGCAGATGCGGCGCAGGCGAAGGAATTGGGAATAGGGGATGGCATTTTTGCAGGAAGGTGGGTGGGAGGAGGTGTATTCTAGGTAGCTGTGGGAGTTGGGGGGGCTTGAAGTGGATATCGGTTTCTAGGTGGTTGCCAGAGATGGAGACAGAGAGGTCCAGGAAGGAGAGAGAGGTATTGGAGATGGTCCAGGTGAACTTAAGGTTGGGGTGGAAGGTGTTGGTGAAGTGGATGAACTGTTCGAGCTCCTCGTGGGAGCACGAGGCAGCACCGATACAGTCATCAATGTAACGGAGGAAGAGGTTGGGTTTATGGCCAGTGTAGGTACGGAAAACCAGCCCAGCTCGTACCCCGCTCCCTAACCTGTCCTTCCTCCCATCCCAAGCCCCACCCCCATCTCCTATCTACTAACCTCATCCCGCCCCCTTGACCTGTCCGTCCTCCCTGGACTGAGCTATCCCCTCCCTACCTCCCCACCTACACTCACCTCTACTGGCTCCATCCCTGCCTCCTTGACCTGTCTGTCTCCTCTCCACCTATCTTCTCCTCTATCCATCTTCTATCCACCTCCCCCTCTCTCCCTATTTATTTCAGAACCCCCTTCCCCTCCCCCATTTCTGAAGAAGGGTCTAGGCCCGAAACGTCAGCCTTCCTGCTCCTCTGATGCTGCTTGGCCTGCTGTGTTCGTCCAGCTCTGTACCTTGTTGTCTTAGAATAGTTACGTACTTGTTTTTGACTGGCAGAAATTTCGATAGTCATGAAGGCATTTCTTCCGTGCTGTAGATCTGACAGGTGGCACGGTACCTCAGTGGTTAGAACTGCTGTCGCATAGCGCCAGGAACCCAGGTTCGATTCTAGCCTTGGGTGACAGTGTGGACTTTACATGTTCTCCCCTTGTCTGTGTGGGCTTCCGTCAGGTGCTCCAGTTTCCTCCCACAGTTCAAAGATATGGGTGTTAGGTGGTTAATTGTCCTGTAGAATCTAGGGAAGCGCAGGCAAGGTGTATTAGGAAATCTGGAGCTCCAGAGATAGGGTGGAGACTGGGTCTGGGTGGGTTGCTGCTCGAGGGTCTGTGCAGGCTTGATGGTCTGAATAGTCTCTTTCTAGCTATGAAATAGATTCTATGACTCTATGTAGGAAAAAGACCAATGTTCTTGTCTACTCTGCCAGGATCATTCCATTATCTCACACTTGCTCTGTCTCTGCTATTGGACTCCCATCAAGGCTCATAATCTACCTCTGTCATTATTGCCTTCAACATATTCTACACCCGCTTACATCCAACACAATGAACACTGCTGTATTGCCAAGTGACTTGCTCGGGCCAGACCCTCACCTGCAGTAGCTATGCCACCAACTTTCATCTTCCGTAATACCTGCCTCTCTCACCTTCCGAGAGGAAAACAGCCCTCAACAGGGCAGAAAGAGACAAAATGGGTAGTGTGCTGCATGCCATTTGACTCCTTGCCCCTTATGTGGGGAGGAACCTGACTCTGACTGGCAGGAGCAGGGCCTGGATTGGAATTGAGGCTGTCCTTAACTGCCAGAGATTGCCCTGACCAAAAACTATTCCCCCTTGATGGAGGCCTGCTGGCATGTGACAAGCTTCCTGGCTTTGCGTCGGTGCGAAACAACACAACAATTCAGCAGTACTGTGAGCCTAGCATCTCCAGCTAAAGGGAGACAGTGCAGAAAATGCAACACAGGAATGATATGAATGCGATATAAGCTCAGAGTGAATGAGTATTATGAGGCCAAGTAAACAACAGAGATGTAACCTGGCCCAGTTTTTTCTCTCTCTTTTTAAATAACGGGGTTACATTTTGCATCTCTAATCTGTACGAACTGCTCTAGAGTCTACAGAATTTTTGAATCCAGTATTTTCAGGGCCACTTCCTTTAGTACTCTGCACTGCAGATTATCAGGCCCTGGTGATTTTCAGCTTTTAACTACATTAATTTCTCTAGCACTATTTTCTTACTGATACTGATTTCATTTGTATTCTCTCTCCCCATTGGATATTGCACAACAAGCTTGCTAATCAATCCTTTCTCACTGTATAGTACCTTGTCTCCAATAGTCAGTTCTCTGGTTGATTCCTGAACTGACTGCATGGAGGCCGGTATCCCATCACCAAGTCACCTTTCATTTACATGTGCACAGTACATGGACTCCGACCAGCTAGCTCAGTGCCAGTCCCTAGAGTGAGAAGACTCTGACACTCCTGCTTATATCTGCCTTCTAGGACTCCCTGATTGGCCCAGCCCCAATCAGGGATCTCATACTCAATGAGATCCATCTGGCCAACCTCATTCCAGTCACTACATCCCTTTTCCCCTAAGTCCAGGGATGTACAATTGTTCGTTTTCTTGTGGTTTCTCCTGGGAAGTTTTCTGGGATAACTTGGACACAGGCATTGTGTACCAGACTGTAGCCTGTCTCTTGTGCCCAGAGGGTCTCAGGAGAAATTCTGCCCCTTCTTCAAGTGGTAATGCAGGCTGCATTCATTTTGGACTCTGAGGTCTCTTCGATGCTAGACAGAGTGGGAGAACCCACAGTTTCTGATGTCCTTTCTGGCTGTTCTGAGGGGCCAGGTATGTTTTCCTCCTGCCCCATTTGTGAATAGCAGCTTTCATGTGATCCAATGTTTATTCAGGACTGCCTCACCTACCCGAACTTTGTGTGTCACCAGATTTGACTACGCATTGATCTCACCTCATGCCCATGCAGGGCCATTCATGTGGTTTTGACACCAAACTTTGTCCCCTTAAGTAAATTGTCTCTCTCACTTAGAGGAGGCATGTGGCCGGCATTGGCGTTCCTGATGCCATTTCACCTTCCCCACACCAGATCTGGGAAGATCAGGTTTAACCTGGTGTGGAACCTTCTCCTTATCAGCAACACTGCTGGAGTTACCCCCCTAGTTGTGTGAGGCGTGGTCCTATAATCAAACCGGAACTGGGACAGTTTGGTATTGAGTGAAGCTGTAGGCTATTTCTTCAAGCCTCCCTTCAAAGTTTGGACTGATTTTTCCACCAGACCATTGAACAAAGGATGTTATGGAGCTGTCCCAACATGCTGAATGCTATTTGACTTTTGGAAATACTCAAAATCCCTGCTGGTAAATGACGTCCCATTGTCCACGACCAATATTTCTGGGAGTTCCTGTACCACAAACGATGCTCACAGCTTTTCAATCATCATTCCTGAGTTTGACAAATGAACTCTATGCACGTCCAACCACTTTGAATGGGCATCCGCAATAACCAAGAACATTGAGTCCATAAAAGGACCAGCATTGTCGATGTGTAGCCAAGTCCAGGGTTTACCTGGCCATTCCCATGAATGTGGAGGAGCTGCTAGCAGTAATCTGACCTTGTTGGCACTCTGGGCAGTGTCACACCAAAGCAGCCATGTCAGCATCTAATCCTGGCCACAAGACATACCATCTTAACATTTTCATTTTGGAAAGCCCTGGATGACCCCTGTGAAGTCCAGCTAGTATCTGGTGGCGACCTTTACTTGGGACAATCACTCTTACTCCCGATAATAATATGCTGTCCTGTATGGTAATCTGGTCCTGCCGGGTCCAGAAATGTTTCAATTCTGGTTGTGATGGCTCTTCTATTTCCCTCATCACCAACCGCTGTTTTAGTTTTGCCAGGACCAGGGATTTTTGTGTCCATAGTCGGATATTGTCAGCAGTGACAGGAAGGGTAGCCAAAAAGTTTAAAACCCAGAATGGACTCTTCCAGGGGAGGCACCACTGGTGTGTATCTGTCAGTGGGAGGCAGCTCAAGGATCTGCATTTGCCATTTGGCTTCCTGGACGGTGTTCCAATTTGTAACTGTATGTACTGAGAGTAAGGGCCCACCGCTGAATTCAACAAGAAGCTATTGGTGGCACGGTGTTGTCTTCTTTTAGTTCTAACAGGGGTTTATAGAGTCATAGTGACACATCACAGAAACAGACCCTTCAATCCAACTCGTCCATGCCGACCAAGTTGCCCAAACTAAATTAGTCCCCTTTGCCTCTGAACCTTTCCTATTCATGTACCTGTCCAAATGTCTTTTAAATATTGTAACTGAACCTGCATCTACCACTTCCTCTGGCATTTCATTTCACCTAGGAACTATGCTGTGTGTGAAAAAGTTGCCCCTCAGATCCCTTTTTATTCTTTCTCCTCTCACCTTAAAAATATGCTCCCCAGTTCTGAAATTCCCCACTCTGGGAAAAGATCCTGCTATTCACCTTGTCCGTGCCCCTGATGATTTTATGATGTTTTTGGAGTTTTGTAGACACAGCTTTCTGAAGTAATGGCATATTGAAATGTCTTTCAATTATTCTTTTTCAGTGGAACACGGATTTGTACAGGACATTGGTGAGGCCACTTTTGGAGTACTACGTACAGTTCTGATCACCCTGCTATAGGAAGAATACTATTAAATTAGAGATGGTTCAGAAAAGATTTACAAGCACGCTACTAGGACTGGAGGGTTTGAGTTACAAGGAGGGGCTGGATAGGCTGGGACTTCTTTTTTCACTGGAGCATAGGAGTTTGAGGGGTGGCCTTATAGAGGTTTATAAAATCATCAGGAGCACAGACAAGGTGAATAGCAAGGGTTGACAACACATGCCAGAATGTCAGATTTTGAAACATTCTACACTTTATTCTACTGCCATCAAGAATAATCCATCAGCCAAAGAGGGCTTTTTCTTTCCAGAAAGCCGATCTTTGTAGGGAAATCTTTGATTTTAGTCTGATACTAATTCAAATTTACTTCTGTAAAGGTATTGCTGCTACTTTCTCACGCTAAAGGTGACTGCCAAACCTTCCTTCTCTGTCTGTATTTATTTGTGCACAGCATCAGCCAAAGTCCAGGAAGCATGCATATTGGGCACGCTTCTCCATTGGGCCACTGGTGAGCTAACACTACCCTGGTACTGGATGGGGAAGTATTGCATATCCGCACTGCATCTTGCTTACGATGATAGTGGGCCAACACCTTAGATGACAATAGCTGCTCTTTCACTTCCCGCTGGGCTACGTGACCATTTCCAAGGCTGGCCCTTTTTCAATAGCAGGTATGAGGGTGCCAAGATAGAGGCCAGGTTATGTATGAATTTCCTGTAATAATTCACTGATCCAAGGAAAGATCAAAGCTCTGGGACAGATGTGAGAGCCAGGGCACCTTTGACTGCCCTCACTTCATCTTCCAATGGATGTAACCTAGTCTGGACTCTGTGGCCCAAGTAGGTCACTTGGAGTGCCTGGAACACATTTGTACTTTCTAAGGTGTATGCCCCAGGAAAATTGTTTAAGCAGTATGTCCAAGTTCTCTAAATTCTCTTTATTGGTCTTCCCAGTTATTAGCATGTCATCCAGATAAATGGCAACCTGGGGTAGACCTTGTAAAATATTCTCCATCATCTGCTGGAAAAATGCACAGGCTTATGATACCCCAAATGGCAGTCTTGTATATTGGTACAAACCCTTATGGGTATTAATTGTGGCCTACTTCTGGGACTCCTCATCCGGTTGCATTTGCAGATATGCATGGCTCACGTCCTGCTTCATGAAGGACAGCCCTCCTGCCAGTTTTGTGTACAAGTCCTCTATGCAAGAGATTGGATATTTATCCAGCTGCAAATAGCCGTTTACAGTTTGCTTAAATCCACACAAACACAAACAGATCTGTCTGGCTTCACAATTGGAATGACTGGTGCTGGCTATTTTGCAGACTGGACAGGTTTGATGATTCCTTTACCTTCCAGCCTCCTGATTTCTGCCTCTACTTTTGCACATAAGGAAAATGGGCCTTGTTGAATCATGGAATTACTTCCTGGTCAACATGTCATGTGGCCTTGGCTCCTTTGATAGTCCCCAGACCTTGCTGAAAAACTTCTGGCTATTTAAATAAAACTTCACTCAGGCAACTGTTTTCTAATCGAAAAATATTGAGCCAATCAAGGTGAACCTTTCTCAACTAATTCTGCCCCCATAAGCTTGGGCCCAAGCCTTTTGCTACAATCAATAATTACCACACCAACTGCCTCTCATAGGAGAACAAACCAAAATCGTGACCTTAATCTGTAACTGTTCCCCAGTATATATTCTCAGTCTGACAAAGGTCTTATGCAAATTTAAGTATTGGAGTGAATTTTGTTAAAGACTGGTTCTACAACCACTGGTACAAATGTACTGATATCAACCTCCATGAGAATTGAGTGACCATTTAACCAAACATTTATTTTGGTTGGTTCTGACTTGGATGCTGCTGAGCAATTTAACTGTTCCAAACCACACGTAGGTGGACTTTTCAGGGTGTGCTCTCTCCTGGATACCAGCCTATGCTTTATTTTACTGAAGTCAGGCCTCTTATGCCTCCTTTGCTGTCTCAAATCCACATTCCAACAGCAATTACAATGGCTTGCTGGTCCTGATCCTGAAGAACATTTTAGCCCTTCGGCTAAAATCTGGCTTCATTTTGGGGTTTTGCTGTGAGTTGACATAGGCTCTTTCTGCTCAGGATATGTCCTGCGTGAGACTCTGATGGTATTCCCCACTCTCTCACTCCCCCACACTCAAATGGTATTCCGCAAGCTCAGTCTGACAGGTGAGGGTGTCCACTTCCATTGAAATACCCTGCATGCTCCACTAGCTACATTTTCCAATGACAATGCCAATTGCAATGCCTGTTTGAAGTCCAGTAGGGCTTCAGCTAGTGGGGATTTTTGCATGGTTACATCATTAATCACACATAGTAAACGACCATTTCATTCAGTATCTCATTCAAGGTTAACCCAAAATCACACGCCTCTGCCAGTCATCTTAACCTCATCAAAAATCCCAATATGAATTCCCGTAGTTCTCAAACTGCCAAATAACAGCAATAGCATGTCAGAATTACAGGAGGCTTGGTGTCGTAATATTCCTTAACTAAATCCATAAACTCATGAAAGGTTTTAGTATCTGGTACGTCAGGGAAAATTAGGCTCCTAATAATGGAAAAATGCTGCAGATCCACAAGCAGTAAGAAGAATTACTTGTTGCTTTTCATCCGCCCCAATGTCTTTTGCCCAAAAAAAAACATTCTTTCTACATACTGGGCTCAGACTTCTATAGCAGGATCGAAAGAGTCAAGCTTCCCAAATAAAGGCATGAAGCCAGAAATGCTTACCCCAACTCAAAGACAATGATTTTGAGCAAATTTTCTTCAGGCGTGGACTGCTTTCTCTTGTTGCTACTGAAATAACTCCACGGAAGCTGGTATCCCATCACCAAGTCACCCTTTATTTACACATGCACAGCACATGGACTCTGACCAGCTAGTTCAGCACCAGTCTCTAGAATGACGGCTCTCTGACACTCTTGTTTATATCTGTTAGCCAGGGCTCCCTGATTGACCTAGGTTAACAGCCCCAATCAGCGATCTCAATGAGATCCACCTGGCTAACATTTTTACAATCACTACAATTGCTCAACGTATCTACATTCCTCAAGCTACAAAACAATGTATAGGAAATCCTCCTCCATAATATTATTGTTCATTTGATTTGTCCAATCTATATGTAAATTAAAGTTACCAGTAATGATGGTTGTATACTTATTTCTGATTTCTTTTTCAATCCTTCCCTTACTCGAGACTTCACAATGTCAAGTTTATTGGCACATTTGGTAAGATAGGAAGCTGAATATTAACGAGGCAAGTTGTGCCATTTACAATGTGTTTATGCAGTTTATCCCCTTAATTAGCAACTTGCCTCTGGCCTAGTGAGAAATTCATGGTGCTGCTCATCAAAAGCAAAAACAATAGATTCCTGATGTCGAAATCCGTCTCACCAAATCTCTCTTCTAAACCTGCCACAAATCTCACCGTAGACCATGTCACTTATACCCCTATAAGACTGAGTGGGAGAAATCAAATGCTGATACAGGATTAAAGGCAATATTTTTGCGTGCCCATTGTCAAGAAATTATGGTAATTACCAGGAGGGCCACTCTTTGTGGTATTTGCCATCTCGGGCAAGTGTGTTGCTGTGTAAAGGTTGTTTGAGGTAGTTCACTGTCAACAGTTCTCCTCTGTCTCTGTTTTATATTGTCTACACAGTGATTAGTCATAGAGGAAACTCCATGATGGTGCATCTAAAGGAGAAGCACTGCTCTTGGATAACAGGGTTTAAAGCAAGTTGACAATAAATTCAATCACATTCAGTCAGACATAATTACTCGTTATTTAGGCAGCTGGTATAGATGTATCTGTTCCCTCTGAAAGGTAGTGGAGAATTCCTTGTCTGCACCCACAGAGTGTGTGTGATATTAGTACAATCTGTGGAGCTAATGCAACATGAACATTAATCCCTTCAAACAATTACCATGTACATCTCCCCAAGCTATTTTACCATAGTTAAGCCATTGTACAATTATGTATATGGCAGGATTACATTTACCACTAACCTATTTCGCCTCAAGTTTCTAACTTCACAAATACAGACCTGAATGGTTCACACTTTCCTCCAAATGCACACTGTGCAAATTTTGAAGAATCTATTGTTGGGGACAGTTGACCCTGGTTCTAATCTGTGAATCATTTATCTGCTGAATTACCTTTTATCTCTTGAATACGCTTCATGGAAGATGTTGTTCTTTATAGCTGTCATTGTTGATCCGTTACTTATTTGTAGCATCATTAATCTCCTGAATTTCCTTCCTGGAAGGCAGCTGCTCTGTTGAAACAAACACATTCTTCCTTGTAGAATCCTGGATTTCTGGATCAGGCAATCACTTTCTAATTGAAATAAATAGTTTATTTTCTGCAGTATCCTGGCTGTTTAGGCTGGGCAGTTTCTCCTTATCCATACCCTGGATCTGTGGATCTGACTCCCATGGAACCATGCGTGGTTTAAAATGTTGATCAGATTGGCCGTCTTCAGTTAACATTGAAATAAATCCACAGAGGCCAGTATGCCATCACCAAGTCACCCTTTATTTACATGTAAAGTGTCTTGATCCAGCTCCCTCAGAGCCAGCTCTCAAGAGTGTCAGGTGTTTGACACTCCTATTTATATCTGTCAACCAGGGCTCCCTGATTGGACCAGATTCACAGCCCCATTCAGGGAACTCATATTCTATGAGGTACACTTGGCTGACTCCATCCCTCCTCCACTGAGAGCGAGGACACAGGCTGGTTCTTTTCTTTGTAGCAGCCCCTGGGGCATTTTAGCTGTCATTTGTCAGGTTCCTCCAACACTGCCTCTGATACAGGCAGCGTGTAATGCACTGTAGATCGCCTCTTGTGCCTGGAGCATCTCAAAAGAAATTCATTCTCTTCTTTAGGAGGCAAAGGCATTGAGGCAGCGATATCTGCTATGTCCATCTCAGATTCCAAGATATCTTCAATGCTTGATGGACAGAGAGAGCATTCGGGCTCCAGAACAGTTGGAGAGACTGTTGAGGAGCCAGGCACATTTTTCTCCTGCACCATTTGTGAGTTTGTAGCTTTCATATAGGCCACGTGCTTAGTCAGGACCATTGCACCTAACAGACCTTTATAGTCACTGGACCCGGCTTCACGTCGACTACGCTTCTTCTTCTTGCAGGGTCATTCCCATGGTTCCTACACCAAACTTCATCCTCTGAAGTAAACTGTCTCATTTAGCGGAGTCTTGCGTCCGGCATTAGCGTTCCTGATCCCATTTCACCCTCTCTCCCAAGGTCCAGGAAGATCAGGTTTAACTTGGTGCAGAGTCTTCTCCCCATTAGCAACTCTGCTGTAGTTATCCTTGGAGTTGCATGAGGGGACATTCTATAATCAAATAGGACCTGTGACAGTTTGGTATCTAGCGAAGCCACAGGCTGTTTCTTTAAGCCTGCCTTCAAAGTTTGGATTGCTCTTTCTGTCAGACCATTGGATGATGGATGGTATGGAGTTGTCCTTCTTTTTCAAATACTATTCAACTTTAGAAAATACATAAATTCCCTGCTGGTAAACAATGGTCTGTTTTCTGTGATCAACACATCCGGGAATCTGTGTATTGCAGAAGACGCGTACAGTTTTTCTATTGTTTCCCCATGTTTGACGAATAAACTCTATGTATGTCCAGCCATTTTGAGAGGGCGTACACAATGACTAAGAACATAGACCTCATAAAAGCACCTGCATTGTTGACGTGTAACCAAGTCTTGGGTTTTCCCAGCCATTCCCACAAATGTGGGGGAGCTGCTGGCAGTCATTTTTGTCCTTTTGGGCACTCTGAGCACTGCACCACTAATACTGCTATGACTGCATCCAATCCTAGTCAACATACATAATTTGACACCAACATCTTATTTTGGAAACCCCTGATGTGGAGGTGCTGATGTTAGACTGGGGTGGACAAAGTCAAAAATGATGTGACACAAGGTCCAACAGGTCTTTTTGAAATCACAAGCTCTTGGAGGGCAGTCCCTTTGTCAGGTGCCATGAGAAGAGAGCACACAGAGAGTTTATAGGCAGAGAGATCAAGAGCAGAGAGATAAAAGGATCATACAACTGTTGTCAATGAAGTGAACAAACCTGAAATGGCTGACTGACTGCCTCCTGTTGAATCTTTAATCATTCATACCTTCCTGCATTCTAGAAATTGCAGAAGCAGGGTATGGAGAACTCTGTTAGAAAGGAGGCACAAGTTTCGATTGATTAACTTGGAAATTCCAGAATCTGTTTTAAGTCACTGTGCCAAGATAATTAAAAGCTTTGTCAGTGTCTGCCTATCTTTCCAAATTTCAAACAAGCAAAGCGATAGGAATAAACAAAAGGTGCCATCTCACGTCAGACACTGAATTGTAGGTGTGAGGCCTTGTCCAGAATCTGTCTCAGAGTTTTAACCTGGAATCAGGCTGGTTTTATTCCGAAAGCAGGAATTTATAAAATGCCACACTAACTAACTGTGACTACAAATTGCTGTTTCCTGAACAAAATAGAATGTATCTGCAAATAAATAAACATCTCAGATGAAATGATTCACCCCATAGGTTTGTTGTATGATTTTTGACTTTGGAAACGCCTGGATGACACTGGTGGTGTTC
This sequence comes from Rhincodon typus, assembly GCF_021869965.1. Classification (NCBI taxonomy): domain Eukaryota; kingdom Metazoa; phylum Chordata; class Chondrichthyes; order Orectolobiformes; family Rhincodontidae; genus Rhincodon; species Rhincodon typus. Next base: position 27,618,187 of record NC_063340.1, on the reverse strand, counting down.
AACCAGTATCTGATGGCAACCTTTGCTCAGGACAATCATTCTTACTCCCCATCATAATAAACTGCTCTCTACTGTCATCTGGTCTCTCTGGGTCCAAAATGGTTTCAACTCTGGTTGTGACGACCCTATACTTTCATCCATCACCATCAACTGTTTCAGTTTTGACAGGACTGGATCTTTCTGCATCCAAAGTCTGATATTGTCAGCTGTGACTGGAAGTGTGTCTAGAAAATTTAAAATTACAGACTCTTCCAGTGATGTTACTACCTGTGATCGGCCAGCAGGAGGTGGCTCAATGCATTCGCGTTTGCTACTAGGCCTTCTGGACTGTGTTCCAACTCGTAATAATAAGCACTTAGTATTAGAGCCCATTGCTGAATTTGACCTGAATCTATGGGCGGTGCTGCCGTGTCCTCTCTAAGTAGATCTAGCAGGGATTCTTGGCCTGTATTATTACAAATTTACACCCATAAAGGTATTGGTGCAACTTCCTGACTCTAAATATGGCCGCCAAACCTTCCTTCTCCATCTGGGCGTATTTATGCTCAGCATTAGCCAAAATCCTGAATGCGGAAGTTATTGCGTGTTTCTCTCCATTGGGCCACTTACGAGCTAATACTACCCGACACCGTACACGGAGGTATTGCATGTCAATACCAGATCTCACCTTTGAGGATGATAGCCTATCCTTCACTTTGCTGAAAACTATGGTTTGGTTTTGTGACCATTTTTGAGGCCAACCATTTTTTATGAGTTGATGCAAAAGTGCCAGGATGGAGGCCAGGTTATGTATGAACTTTCCATAATAATTTATAGCCCCAGGAAAGACCCAACTTCTGGTATAGATGTGGGAGCTGGGGCACCTTTGAGTGCCCTCACTTTATTTTCCAACAGGTATAGCCCGATCTTGTTGACTCTGTAGCCCAAGCATGTCACTTGGGATGCCTGGAACAGACATTTTTCCCTTCTACGGCATACACCCGTCTGGGAGAAATGTCTAAGGACTATGTCTAAGTTCTCTAAGTGCTCTTTATTGGTCCTGTCATAAACACGTCGTCTACATAAGTGGCGACCTGGGATATAGCTTGTAAAATGTTCTCTATTGTCCACTGACGATAGGCTGACGATACCCCGAGTGGCAGTCTCATATATTGGTACAACACCTTATTTCCATGTTGGGACCACAACTATTTAGTCACAGTCATTGAGTTATGCAGCACAGAAACAGACCCTTCGATCCAACCAGTCCAACCATATTCCTGAACTAAACTGGCCTCACCTATCTGTGCTTGGCCTGTATCACTCCAAACATATTTTATTCACTTATCCAAATGTCTTTTAAAAGGTGTAACTGTACCTGCATTCACCACTTCCTGTGAAAATTCACTCCACACTTGAAGCCCTCTCTGTGTAAAAAAGTTGCCTCTCATGTATTTTTAAAATCTTTCTCCTCGTACCTTAAATATATCCCCCCAATCTTGAACCCTTCCACCCTAGGGAAAAGACAGCCATCATTTCTAGCAATTCTGATCTTTTCTGAAACCTCTCCAGCTTAATAACATCCTTCCTATAATTTTTATGTAAATGATTTGGATGTAAATATAGGAGGTATTGTTGATAAGTTTGCAGATGACATCAAAATTGTTGGTGTAATGGACAGTGAAAAAGGTTATCTCAGAATACAAGGGGACTTTGATCAGATGGGCTCAGGAGTGGCAGGTGGAGTTTAATTTAGATAAATGTGAGGTATTGCATTTTGGTAAGGTAAATCAGGGCACAACATATATACTTAATGGTAGGGTTGTGGTGACTGTTGCTGAACAAGGAGACCTTGGGGTAGAGATTCATAGTTCCTTGAAAGTGGAGTTGCAGGTATACAGGGTGGTGAAGAAGGCATTTGGTGTGCTTGCCTTTTTTGGTCAGAGCATTGAGTGTATTAATTGGGACGCCATGTTGTGGCTGTACAGGACCTTAGTTAGGTCTGCTTTTGGAATACTGCATTCAATTCTGCTCTCCCTGCTGTAGGAAAGATGTTACACTTGAAAGGGTGCGGAAAAGATTTACAACAAAGATGCTGGGGTTGGAAGGTTGGAGCTATAGGGAGAGGCTGAATAGGCTGAGGCTATTTTCCCTGGAGCATTGGAGGCTGTTGGGTGATCTTACAGAGGTTTATAAAATCATGGGGTCACGGACAGGGTGAATAGCCAAGGTCTTTTTCCTAGGTTGGAGGAGTCCAAAACTAGAAGACAGAGTTTAAGGTGAGAGGGGAAAGACTTAAAAGGGACCTAAGGGGCAACTTTTTCATGCAGAGGGTGGTGCACGTATGGAATGAGCTGCCAGAGAAAGTGGTGGAGGCTGGTACAATTACAACATTTAAAAGGCATCTGGATGAGTACATGAATTGGAAGGGATTAGAGGTATATGGACCAAATGCTGGCGAATGGAATTAGATTAATTTAAGATATATGGTCAGCAGGGACAATTTGGATTGAAAGGTCTGTTTCTGTTCTGTACAACTCTCTGACTCTAACTGGGCACAATCCAAGAAAGTTTTCTAAATCAATACGTACAGGGCCCTACTCAGGAGGCTGTAACAGTGGATCTTCTCTTAGTTTTAACATAGTTATGGAAAAAGATAGGACAGGCCTACAGGTTAAGGTGCTAAACTGGAGCAGGGCCAACTTTGGGACCACTTGGCAGGATCTAGTAGCGGTCGATTGGGTGAGTCTGTTTGAAGGAAAAGGAATGGCTGGCAAATGGGAGACTTTTAAAAGTGTGATATAAAGTGTCCAAAGACAGTATATCCCTGTTAGGGTGAAGGGAAAAGCTGGCAGGTTTAGAGATTCCTGGTTGACGAGGGATATTGAGGCTCTGGTCAGGAAAAAGAAGAAGGCATACATTTGACTTAAACTATTGGGCTCAAGTAAATCCTTAGATGACTTTAAAAAGTGTAGGAGCACATTTAAGAGAGTAATCAGAAGAGCAAAAAGAGGGTGTGAGATAGATCTGGCAGATAAGGTTAAAGATAATCCCAAGAGGTTCTACAGCTATATTAAGAGTAAAAGCGTGGCTAGGGAGAGAATAGATCCCCTTAAAGAACAGCATGGCCATATATGTGTGCAGCCACAGGAGATGGGGGAGAATTTCAATGAAAATTTCTCCACAATGTTTACTGAGGAGAGGATCATGGATAATAACGAAATAAGGGAAACAAGTGGGAATGTTTTGACTGCATACATAATACCAGAGAGGAGGTGTTTTCAGCCTTAGATCGCATTAAGGTGGATAAGTGCCCTGGGCCTGATCAAGTCCATCCTTGGATGCTGTGGGAGGCTAGGGAAGAAATTGCAGAGGCTCTTGCAGAGACTTTTGCTTCATCTTTAGTCACTGGTGAAGTTCCGGAAGACCGGAGGTTGGGTAATGTTATTCCATTGTTTAAGAAAGGTAGCAAAGACAAGCCAGGGAACTACAGGCTAGTCAGCCTGACATCAGTGGTAGGCAGGTTATTGGATAGGATACTGAAGGACAGAATCGACCAACATTTGGAGAGTCGAAGTCTGATTAGGGATAGTCAGAATGGATTTGTGCGTGTGAAGTCATGTCTGACAAATCTTTTAGAGTTTTTCAAAGAGGTAACGAAGAGGATAGATGAGGGTAGGGCAGTGGATATTGTCTATATGGACTTTAGTAAGGCCTTTAACAAGGTCCCGCACAGCAGGCTAGTCATGAAATTTAGGTTGCATGGGATCCAGGGAGAGCTAACTAATTGGATTCACAATTGGCTCAATGGTAGGAAGCAGAAGGTAATTGTTGAAGGTTGTTTCTCAGACGAGAGGCCTGCGACTAGTGGTGTGCCACAGGGGTTGGTGCTGGGACCTTTGTTATTTGTTACTTACGTAAATGATCTGGGTGTGAATGTACAAGGCATGGATTAGTAAGTTTGCAGATGATACAAAATCAGGAGGTATCATTGACAGCAAGGAAGTTTATCAAAAATTAGAGGGATCTTGATCAGATGGGGAAGTGGGCTGATGTTTGGCAAATGCAATTCAATACTGTTAAGTGTGAGGTGTTGCACTTTGGAAAGTCAAACCAAGGTAGGACTTAAATGGTAATGTCCTGAGGAGTATTGTGGAACAGAGGGACCTAGGAGTACAAGTGCATAGTTTGTTGAAAGCGGTGTCACAGGTGGACAGGGTGGTGAAGAAGGCATTAAAGCATGCTGACCTTCATTGGTTGAGGCATTGAATACAGGAGTTGGGATGTTATGTTACAGCTGTATAAATCGTTGGTGAGGCCACACTTGGAGCATTGTGTACAGTTTTGGTCACCCTATTACAGGAAAGACATAGTTAAACTGGAAAGTGTGCAAAGGAGATTTACGAGGATGTTGCCAGGACGAGTAAGCCTGAGTTATAGGGAGAGGTTGGCTAGGATAGGACCTTGTTCCTTGGAACATAGGAGAATGAGGGGTAAGCTTACTGAGGTGTATAAAATCATGAGGAGCATAGATAGGATGAATGCATATCATCTTTTTTCTCAGGGATGGGCAATTGAAAACCAGAGGGCATAGGTTTAAGGTGAGAGGGGAAAGATTTAAGAAGGACCTGAGGGGCAACTTCTTCATGCACAGAGAGTGGTGCGTAAATGGAATGGGCTGCCAGAGAAAGTGGTTGAGGGAGGTACAGTAGCAACATTTAAAAAACATTTGGATAGATACATGGATGGGAAGGGTTTAGAGGGATATGGACCAAATGCAGGCAATTGGAACTAGCTGAGTGGGCACCATGGCCAGCAATGGACCAGTTTGGGCCAAATGGCCTGTTTCCATGCTGTATTACTCTATGACTCTATTCCAGAAGAGGCCTCACTCATGTCCTGTACAACCTTAACAATGATGTCCCAACTCCTATGCTCAATGGTTTGAGCAATGAAAGCAAGTATGTTAAATACCTTCTTAACCTCCTGTCTACAGGTGACTCAGACTTCAAAGAATTATGTACCTGAATCCCTAAGTCCCAAGGCATTCCCAACACTACCCAAGGCCCTACTTTTAATTGCATAAGTCCTTCCCCTATTTGTTTAACCAAAATGCAACACCTTACATTTATCCAAATTAAACTCCATCTGCAACTCCTCAGCCCATTGATCCAATGGGTATTAATAGTAGCATACTTCTGGGAATCTTTATCTAACTGCAATTGCAAGTGAAGATGGCTCATGTGCAATTTTGTGAAGGACAGCCCCTCTGCCAGCTTTGCATGTAAATCCTCTATATGAGCAATTAGGCATATAACCAGATGTAAAAAATAGTTTACCGTTTGCTTAAAAATCCCCAGAAAGGCAAACTGACCCATTGCCTTCACAATTGGTATGACTGGTGCTGCCCATTCCTCAAACTGTACTGGCTTGATGATTTCTTTGCTTTCCAACTTTCTAATTTCTGCCTTGACTTTTGCCTGTAAGGCAAATGGCACTGGGTGAGCCTTGCAGAATCATGGAATTGCTTCCTGGTCAATGTGCAAGGTAGCTTTGACTCCGTTCCTGGTCCCTAGGCCTTCCTGAAAAATTTCCGGGTATTTAATTAGGACTTCACTCAGGCAATCATTTTCTAATCGAAAAATGTTGTGCCAATCAAGATGAATCTTTCTCAACTAATTTTGCCCCCATCAGGCTTTTGCCTGAGCTTTTTACTACAACCAGTGGTAACTGAACCAGCTGTTTTGCATACAAGACCAGAACCAAAGTTGTACTCTTAATTTGTAAAGGTTGCTTGGTGTCGGTTCTCAGTATAGTTGAGGTCTTACACAAACGTACGGGTTGGAGTACAGAGCAAATTTTGGTAAAGACTGGTTCTGCAATCTATGATATAGCCACCATGATATCAACCTCCATTAGAACCGGGTGACCATTTAACCAGACGTTTATTTTGATTGGTTCTGATTTGGATGTTGCTGAGCAATTTAAGTGTTCCAGTTAGGTGGGCTTTCCAGGGTGTGCACTCTACTTCATACCGGCCTATAAGTTTTCTTATTCAATTCAGGTCTAGTTGGACTCTTCTGCTGTCTCAAGTCTACATACTGGCAGCAACTACAGTAGTTTGCCAGCCTGGAACCTAAAGAAAATGTTAAACATTTGGCCAAGGCTTGGCTTTCTTTTGGGGTTTTGCTGTGGGCTGACCTAGAATCCATCTGTTCAGGATAAGTCCTTAGTGAGGCTATGCAATTGCCTTCACTCAAGCGATGCTCCGCAAGGTCAGTTGGTATGGCGAGAGTGTTTACTTCAATCAGTATACCCTGGAACTCATAAGCTCCACTTGCTGCATTTTCCAATGATAAAGCCAGTTGTCATGCCTGTTTGAAGTCCAGTTGGGCTTCAGCTAGTAGACACTTTTACATGTGTACATCATTAATCCCACAAACCAAATGGTCTCTCAGCATCTCTTTTAGGGTTAAATCAAAGTCACCTGCCTCTGCCAGTTGTCTTAACATTATCAAATATCCAGCTATGGATATCCCCAGTTCTTGAATTGCTGAATAAAACTGATAGCATCTCAGAATTAGAGTAGGCTTTCGGTTGTAATATTCCTAACTAATCCATCAACTCCTGAAAGGTTTTAGTATTTGGTACCTCAGGGAAAGTTAACCTCCTAATAACTGAAAATACTGTGAATTCACAAGCTGTCAGGAGAATTACTTTTCTGAAGAAGGGTCCAGGCCCGAAACGTCAGCTTTCCTGCTCCTCTGTTGCTGCTTGGCCTGCTGTGTTCATCCAGCTCTACACCTTGTTATCTCAGGAGAATTACTTGTTGTTTTTCATCTGCACCAATGTCATTTGCCTAGAAAAAAATAACCCATTCTTTCCACATACAGGGACCAGTCCTCCATGGCAGGATTGATTGAGTCAAGCTACCCAAATAGTCACATGATGCCAAAAATGCTTACCCCAACTCAAAGAAGATTGTTGTGAGCAAATTTCTTCAGGAGCATGCATTTCTCTTGTTGCCACTGAAATAACTCCACAGAGCCTGGTATCTCATCACTAAGTCACCCTTTATTTACACATGGAGATCCTTGACACTCATCCAGCTCCCATCAGAGCCAACTCTCAGAGTGTCAGATGGTCTGACACTCCTGTTCTTGGACCAGATGATCAGTCCCAGTCTCATACTTATAATCTATAAGGTCCACCTGGCTGACCTTGTTATAATCACTACAACCTCTGTGAAGTTTACTGTTTCACACTCAGTGTCATGTTACTGAAAGATTGGTGCTCACTCAGGACTATTTCTGTCAGTCACTGGCATTAGCTGTATTGTTTCAGAAGATAGAAGATTGAACATTCCACAAGTCCATAAGACCATAAGACCATAAGACCACACGAAATAGGAGCAAGGATAGGCCGTTCAGCCTCTCAAGTCTGTTCTGCTATTCAATAGGATCATAGCTGATCCTACATTCCTTATGTCCACTTTCTTCCATTTTTCCTGTAAACTTTGATTCCCCTACTGATTAAGAATCTATCTATCTCAGCTTTAAATCTACAGAAGGACTCTGCACCCAATGCTCTTTGTGACAAAATGTTGCATTGGCTCACAACCCTCTGAGAGAAGAAATATCTTCTCGTTTCAGTCTTAAATTGGTGCCCCTTAATTCTGAGACCTTGACCTCTAGTCCAAGACTCTCCCATGAGGGGAAACACCCTCTCATCATTTGTCCTATCAAGCTTCTTTCAGAATCCTGTATGTTTCAATCCTGTGAACTGTAACTGGTTTCTTATACAAATATTGAAATTCATATAGTCATCTTCAATGGGATGCTACCATCAAACAAAAAGAAGAAGGGTCCCGACCCGAAACATCAGCTTTCCTGCTCCTCTGATGCTGCCTGGCCTGCTGTGTTCCTCCAGCTTCACACGGTGTTATCTCAGACTCCAGCATCGGCAGTTCTTACTATCTCTGAGTGAATCATATCCCTTCAGCTGTTTGTAAGAGAAATGTTCCTGACACGTACCCATTTTTCACTTGCAAACTTCACAACACAGATCCAATTTAGACGTGATTCTTCATTTGGATAACATTTTCAGGATAATCATGGGCACGTAAAGAATTACACTGACAACTAATTTTGCCTCACAGTATAGTGCAATTGCATGTACTGGAAGCTACATATGTTAACACACGGCTCTGTTCTTTGCACATAGAACACGTACAGCACTCTGCCTGTTTCAATTCAACAAAATAGGTGATAGCCATTCACTGATACATTTCTCATACACCTCTACCAGAATCCAATCTCCAACCAGTCAGCACTCCATTCTCATCCAGTATAAATCTCAGTTTTCCCACTGAATTGTATTTTTGTGAATATTAATTATGCTGATGAATGCAAGATGAAAGACTTTGACAAAATATGTATTCTTTCAGCAATTGTTATTACTAGTGGTTCAGTAGTAATTTCTACTTTTGAGCTTTTAAAATTTGCTTCTATGTAATATAGTATTTTCGTACTGCTTTAAGGGCTTTTCTGCCCTTATCAGATGTTTAACATCATTTTAACAATAAATATTATAGTTACCCACATATTTTACCTTCTCCCTGCCTTCTATAGCTGAAATTGAGATTTCTTGCTTCTTCCTGGGTAAAATCGAAATTTTCTCATTTTTCATTGCTGAAAATATCAAACACTGTTTCTAAACAAATTTTCAAATAAAGTTCACTGGTTGTAGCACTGATACATAAAACAAAGAACTACAGACGCTGGAGATCTGAAACACAAACGGAAATTGCTGGCAAAACTCAGCAGGACTGGCAGCACCAGGACTGATGAAGAGTCACTGTACTCAAAACGTTAACTCTTCTTTCTTCCCACAGATACTGCCACACCTGTTGAGTTTTGCCAGCAATTTCTGTTTGTAGCCTTTATGAATCTACCCTTTGCAAATGCACCATTATTAAAGTCACAGCCCTTTTAAAACCTTTATATATTTTTCCTGACTTTTATTTTTCTGATAGACTCTTTGACTGGATTTCTTTAAATGCGTTTGTTTCAGTTTAAATCAATTTTGAGGCTTTCCCAATCCTGTTGCTCCGGCTCACTTTTTTTCTAGTACTTTTGATGTTATTTGCAGCTGGCTTCCTGACATTCCTATAATGTTAATCATAGCGATGCTTACTGAAATAGATGACAAGTCTCTTTCACACTTCTTTGCCTTCTCTTTCTGGTCTTACACCACTCATCATAATATTATTCTCTTTTCCTTCAACGTTCTCTAACTTTACATTCTGGAACCTTCAGTTACTCCTAACAGAGTCTACTTCGCTAATACCTCTGTATTTTTAAGATTTGGATGGCTTTCTTCTATTTAACCTAATTCTTAAAGTGCTCTTAAAGTGCTGAACTCACTCGCTTGAAAACCCTTTTTCTGGATACTTCCCCCTCAAGGTAGGGGGTCAGATACACACTGCAGCAATCATGTGGTATTTTCCTAGGTGACCACACTTAGTACTGGGTATGGGTTGTTTGAAGAAGTTCACTGTCACCAATCATCCTTTGTCTTTGCTTTGTCTTGGAGTCCTTGGTGGAGAATAAACCACTGAAGAGTATCTTCAGAAGAGGCACTATTCTTACACAATGGATAGCCTTGGATAAGGAGAATACTCGTTCTTGGGTGAAAGCGCCAAATTGGGGGAAGGCTATTTACAAGAGTATTTTAAGGAGGAACTGGAGAAATAAGATTGGAGGGCAGCTGTTCAAGGGCAAATTCACATCTGACATTCGGGAGTCTTTTAAAGGCCAACTGATCAGAGTTCAGGATTGGCATGTTCCAGTGAAGTTGAAAGATAAGGATGACAAGATTTGGGAACCCTGGATGACAAGAGAAATTGAAAGTTTAGTCAAAATGAAAAAGGAAGTAAATGCAAGATTTAGGAAACTGAAATCAGGCAAGTGTCTTAGAAACATAATGTAAGTAGGAATGAACTTAAGCAAGGAACTAGGAGGGGTAGGACGTCCCATGAAATATCAACCAAAAGAACTGCGGATGCTGTAAATCAGGAACAAAAACAAAGTTGCTGGAAAAGCTCAGCAAGTCTGGCAACATCTGTGGAGGAGAAAACAGAGTTAACGTTTCGGGTCCGGTGACCTTTCCTCAGAACCCTTCCTCTGAGGACGGGTCACCGGACCCGAAACGTTAACTCTGTTTTCTCCTCCACAGATGCTGCCAGACTTGCTGAGCTTCTCCAGCAACTTTGTTTTTGCCCCATGAAATATCCTTGGCCAGTAGGATTTAGGAGAATCCAAGGTACTTTATCCGCATATCAGGAGCAAGAGGGTAGCTGGGGAAGGGCAAGTCCTTTCAAGGACAAAGGAGGGATTTTATGTGTGGAGCCAGCGAAAGTGGGTGAGGTCCTTTATGAGTACTTTGCACTGGTATTCACCAAGGAGAAGGGCATGGATGATGGTAACTTTAAGGATGGGTATGTTAATATTCTAGGGCATGTCCATATTGAGAAGGATATTAGCTACTCTAAGTCCCCAGGGCCTGATGGGATCTTTCCCAGGATTCTGGAGGAGACAAGGGAGGAGATTGCTGGGGTCTTGACAGAAATCTTTATATCCTCTTTAGCCACAGGTGAGGGCCCAGAACACTGGAGAACAGCCAATGTTGTTCCTTCATTGAGAAGGGCGATAGGCAAAATCCAAGAAATTTTAGGCAAGTGAGCCTAACATCAGTGGTAGGGAAATTGTTGGAGAAGATTCTTAGGGACAGAATTTACTTGCACTTGGAAAAGAATGAAGAATTTAAAATGGTCAGCATGGCTTTATGTGGGAAGGTCTTGTTTCACAAATTTGCTTGAGTTTTTCTGAGGCAGTGTTGAAGATGATTGATGAGGGTAGAGGAGTGGCTGTTGCCTACATGCACTTTACTAAAGCATTTGATAAGGTGCTTCATGGTAGGCTGGTCTGGAAGATTAAGTCACATGAGATCCACAGTGAGTTGGGAGGTTGGATGCAAAATTAGACTGGCCATAGGAATCAGTGGAGGGATGTTTTTCTGACTGGATATCTGTGACCAGTGATGTTCTGCTAGGATCCATGGTCTGTTGTTTGTAACATATCAAAATGATTTAAATGAAAATGTAGGTGGTCTGATTAGTAAGCTTGCAGACATCACAAAAGTCAATAAATTTGTGTATCGTGAGGATGGTTGTAAAAGGATATAGCAGGATATAAATCCATTGGAATGTTGGGCACAGAAATGGCAGATGGAGTTTAATCTGGACAAGTGTGAGGTGATGCATTTTGAAAGCCAAATGCAAGAGGAAAGTATACAGCAAATGGCAGGATCCTTAGAAGCATTAATAATGAGAGGGATCTTGGGGTGCAAGTCCATAGCTCCCTGAAAGTGGCAACACAAATGAAAAGGTGGCAAAGAAGGAGTATGGCATGCTTGTCTTCATCGGTTAGGGCACTGTGTAGAAAAGTTGACAAGTCGTATTGCAGCTGTATAAAACTTTAGTTAGGCGATATTTGGAGCAGTGTATGCTGTTCTTGTCTTCACACTATAGGAAGGATGTGGAGGCTTTTTGTGAAGCTGTAAAAGAGGTTTACTGGGATGTTACTAGCTTTAAGGAGAGGTTGATCAAATTTTGATTGTTTCCCCAAAGCATTGGAGTCTGAGGGGCAACCTGATAGCAGTATATAAGATTAAGTAATGCATGGATAGGGTGGATAGTCAGAGTCTTTTTTCACAAGGTGGAAATGTCAAATATTTGGGGGAAACTTAGGTTTAAGGTGAGAGGGGGAAAATTGAAAGGAAATGCGTGAGGCAAGTTTTTTGGAGGGGAGGCAGGTGCCTGGAATGCACTGCCAGGGGAGATTGTAGAAGCAGATACAATAGACATGTTTAAGAAGAATTTAGACAGACACATGAACAGGCAGGCAAGTGAGGTATATTGACCAAATGCAGGCAGATGGGACTAGTTTATTTAGAATGGCATCATGGTCGGTGCAGACATGGTGGGCTGAAGGGCCTGTTGCTGAGCTGTACTGTTCTATGTTCTATACACTAAAGCCCTCTAACAAGATGTTTTATTGCACGAAGGCAATAAGTACAACAGTACTTTATCAGTCATAATTACTAAGACCTCTGGGAGCTAGTTTTGTTCCCTCTGAAGGTGACAGCAGAACTCCTTGAACCCACCCACAGTCTGTAAGACATCAATAGAATAAGTTGAGCTAATGTAATATGAATATTAATCCCTTCAGAACCATTATCTTATACAAGATGGGTGTGGCATTGATATAAAATGAAGGTGAATGTTAATAATAATTGGAACATGAGAAGGTACCTTGACAGATAGATACTCCTACAAAGTATTTCGGTTTCTCCTGATATGCAGGAGAAAGCTGGTGAAGGAAAAATGAAGGGGTTGGTACTTGAATGTACCATATCAATCATCTTTCCTTCTCTGATCAGTTTCATTGAGCCTCTTGGAGCTCTGTACCTTGCAGCATGGCAAATTCTTACTGCTGATCTCTGCCTCCGTTTTTGCATTGGGAGGGTGGTGAAGAACTCCACATTTCCATTGAGTTTCAGGCTTTACCCTTGAACAATCTAGATCTAAATTTGTTGTATGCCTTCTTGACTACCTTAAACTCTCAAAATTAAGTCACCTTTTAAAATGCTCTAAAATTCAAATAAATGTGTAGTCTATATACCCAGTCTTCATATTTTACACCCTTTTGTATCGGTCCGATGAATAGATGCTGCATTCACTCCAAGACCAGTGCATCCTTCCTGGGGTGTAGTGTCCAGACTGAATATACTATTCAAAATGGGGTATATTGAGAACTTTATGTAATTGTAACTCTACTGGAAATTCTATTCTAATCTAATGATTGTGCTTTAAACCTTGAAAAGCCCTAACTGGGAGGTGGGCTGGCAGCATTTCAATTATGGCTATCACAGTCTGGTGCAAATAGCTAGTCTCCAGGACTAGTGCATACACAAAAGCAATACAGGTATTTTTGAGCTTTTACTCCAACCTACTAACCTTGTCTTGGGTAAAAGTTAGGACAATTTGGCTCATTTGATATCACTTTGAGGCAACACCATAATCAGATAACACCAGTTAAGCATCACAGTCTTGCAGCAGCTTGATACACAATTAAGCCTTGAGAGGTTTAGAACCACTTAGTCTAATGCATTTGCCAATGAACATTAATCATTCATTTTGCTGAATCATAAGACATTCGCTGCATCTGTTACTGAGTTTATAATTACTTGGTGATAATTGATAGCTCACTGCATGGAGTCAGTGCTGAAGAAAAAGATAGACTGGTTTTATTCAAGCTTAAAGAGACTTATAATGCAGAAAACAAGGATCTCCTGAGCTGATGGAGGTGAAGATGGTTTCCCACTACCTTGCTCTCAGCCCCACTACTGTGTTCTCAGCTACCTGAGATCAATCACATAGTTGTTGACAGACAGAAGATCTTTGCCATTGGCAACTTGGTCACTTGCCCACAGACCAATTGGCTGCTTGTTGCCTACTGAATTTCCATTTGTACACACCCCTACATGTTTTATTATTGCCATTATTTGTTGGCCTGCCATCTCTTCTCTCACTTATATCCCAAATTATTCTTCAGCACTCTCACAATGTCATCATTATGCTTCACACATGTTATTTACACATCCTGTAGGCCACAGTTTTTTTCTCTTTTGCATAAAAATTTAAATAACTCTCTTTCTCTCTCTCCTCATTGTAATGTCACATTTATTGCAAATGCAACCCAAAATCCTTCTTTTCCAGATATGTAGACCTGGATACAAACACAGAGAATGGTTGGAGAAACTCAACAGGTCTAGTAGCATGTGTACAGAGAGAAACAGAGTTAATGTTTAAAAAAACGGTATGACTCCCTTCAAAATAAGGATATGCCCAAAGCTTCTTGGAGGAGGAGCTACAGAGAGAAGGTGTGTAAGGTAAACAGATGATAGGGCTGTAGGATTACAGCTATATGGCCTAGAGTGGCAAGTGTGTAGGAGTGAAAGCCTGGATAGCATGTGTTTAGTTGAGGGTGTAGAGTGTAAGGTGTGCTGGTATGAACCAAGGTTGGGAAGTGGATGGGTGAGAGGTCAGGCTAACAGGTGGATGAGGGTGTAGAGTGATAAGGGAGTGAGTGTGGAGATAGGATGGCAGAAGATGGCAGCTGGTTCAAAGTTAGGTGGCAGATGGTTGAGGGACTATGATGGCAGGTGGATTGGTTGTGTCAGTAGAGTAAAACAGGTAATGAAGAATAGGCAGGTCAGGATGGGTGTTAGTCAGGTTAGGTCAGACAGGTAATCTAAGGGTAGTGGGGGTAGTCAAATGAATAGTTTTATGGTGGTGTAGCTGGTGTCAAGGAGGGAATCAGTGCTGGGTTTAGGGCGGTTAACGAGGGGGTTGAGGTAAATGTATAGTTATTCATGAGCTAAAACTTTTTTTAATCATCTATTATTTTCTGGGCAACTTTTTCCTTGTAGGGGAGTCAGAATCCTCAGAGATCTCCGACTCTAACATAGAGTTGGAGATTTCTTTGGAGAGTTTCAGATGCAAGGTGATTGCTCATCTGAGGTTTAGACTTCCTGGGAAAAACTATGTGGTTATTGTGTCAAGATTTCCAAGGGGTCTTGATGCCTGTCATCTGAAGACTGGAAGATCTAGACTATTGTTTGTTTATTACATTAAAAATAATCCAGAATTATCACAATTAAAAATGTTAATATTACACAAATATAAAATTAATTTTCCATGGCCAGAAATTAGTTTATGACTTAATATATTATTAAAACTGAATTAGGCCTCAATACCAGGGCAAAACTATTTTGAAGGATTTAAACAATGATGTGACAGTGTAGAAGGAAAAGATTTTGACGCATAAATAATTTCTAAAGTTTACTCTCTTCAACAACAACTGGAGGAGTAGGAAATCTGATACCAATATGAGGACTTCTGCTTTTAACTTTGCACGTGTTAGGGTTGTTTGCAGTTTCAATGGGTCACAATGAAGATGCTGACAGTTTTACCATTATTACAAACATGAAATCCAGGCAATAGATTTTATTTGATAATAACCTTTTCCCATACGTTTCATAATTACATCAAGGATATAGCACTGAAATAGGCTATTTAGCCCAATCAGCTATTCTGGCAGCTATGCTCCTGTCATTCAGCAACTAATTATAACAGTGTAGCTTTTCTTCCCCCTATTTTCCCTTATAAAATTATCCAGCTTCCCCTTAAAAACATACATGTTAGTTGCCTCACCAACTCCCCATGATACTGAGTTCCCCATCTCACCATTCTTTGGGTAAGCAAGTTTATTCTGAAAGCTCTACTTGATTTCTTGGTTACAATCTTATATAGGTATCATCCAATTTTACTCTTTCCCCATAGGTGGAAATACTCTCTGTGTCATTCAAATTTTAAAGGTCTTTGTAAGATAATCTCTTTGTTTTCTTTTCCAAATATACAACAGGCCCAGTGTGTATCCTTTTTGATAAGGTATATTCCCACAGTTCTGCTATTATCCTTGTAAATCTTTGAGCACTTCTTCCAGTGAATCTTTATCTTATTTATGATTTTTTTAAATAAGTGTCTTAGAAGGTGTGTACTGATGATGTTTCATCACTATGACCAGATTTTTGTCACATTCACACCTCCAACTTCCTTGAAAACCCTGGCTTCTCTACCATCTAGCAAGTTTTCCAATGAAATACCCCCTCTGCACTGAGTTACTTCTATTCCTGGGTGATTTCAGCTTTAACTTATCACGGTCTCTCAACATTGAGTTACCAAGTTATCCTCCCTTCATTTCTCCCTTCAGATAAACATGCCTTAATTACTTTCATAGCCACACACTCAATCTTGCCGTCTCTCATGGCTTCTCTAATTTCTTCATGCCAATCTCATGATAAGGCCAGAAAGAGCTGGAGAAAGTCAGCAGGTCTGGCAGCATCCGTGGAGATAGAAAGTTTTAATGTTTTGAGTTGCATGACTCCTCTTCAGAACTTCCAGGTTCCAAAGAAGAGTCATGGAACTCGAAATGTTAACATTGTTTTTGCTCCACAGAAGCTGTCAGACCTGCTGATATTCTCAAACAGTTTTGTTTTTAATTCAGATTTCCATCACTATTTTGCTTTTATTCATGCTGAGACTATCTTTGATCACTTCCCTATATCTGCTTCCATTGACTTTCCCTTCCTCTCCCAATCCCACTTCCTTCTGTGTCTGCTCCTGACAAAAACTCCCCGAATTCCCTCACAACATCAATATCAAAGTTCTAGCTCCCTAACCTTTGAGCCTCCGTTCATTACAATATTTCTTCAGTGACTGATCTGCTCAGTCATGCCCCCCACCTCCAGCTGTGATGTTCTTATTCTTTCATCCTGTGGCTGAAGATGACAAAGATTTTATACAACGTCCCAGCAATTTCCTCAGCTGCCTCCCTGAACATTCAGGGAAAGAGCCCATTAGGTCCTGGGGTCTTGTCTAACTTAATGCTTTACAAAACACCTAACACACCTCCTACTTTTTTAAAATGACATGCCCTATCAATGCGCCCTCCAGAGACTCACCACCCACCATGTTGTTCCCCTTGTGATTACTGATACAAAGTTTTTGTTAAGGACCTCACCCACTTCCTCTGGCTCCATGCATAAATTCCCTCCTTTGTCCTTGAATTAACCTACTCTTTGTCCAGCTACCCTCTTTCTCCTTATATATTCATAAAACACCTTGGGATTTTCTTTAATCCCGTTTGCCAAAGACATTTCATGGCCCTTTTTAACTCTCCACATTCCTTGTTTGAGCTCTTTCCTGCTATCTTTGTATTCTTCAAAGGCTCTATCTTCAGATTTTAAACCTTACAGATGCCTCCTCTTTCTTTTCGACTAAGCTTTCAATCTCTCATGTCATCCAAGGTTCCCGAATCTTGCCTATCCTTGCTTTCATTTTCACAGGAACATGCTGGTCCTGAATTCTAAACAACGGGCCTTTAAAAGATTCCTACATCGAAGATGTGGATTTACCCTCAAACAGCCAATTCAATCTGCATTCTGCTTGCCTAACATTGTAGTTTTTAGTCTTTCCCAATTTAATACGTTCACCTGAGGTCTACTCTTGTCCTTATCCGTACATAACTTAAAACTTACAGAATTATTGTCACTGTTATCGAAATGCTTCCCCACTGAAATTTCAATCACCTGGCCAGGCTCATTCCTCAATACCAGGTCTGGTATGGATCCTTCTCTAGTTGGACGATTTACGCATTGTTCAAAAAAACCATCCTGGACACACCTGACAAACTCTCACTGGCACAAAGTGAATCTAATATAGGGGAAGTTTAAAATCACCCACCACAACAATCCTGTCCTTTTTCACATTTTCTATAATCTGTCCACATATCTGTCCCTCTATCATGTGCTGGTTTTTGGGAGGCCTGCAATATAATCCAAAAGTGATTGCACCTTCCCTATTTGGCCTCGCTGCATTAGCCCTCCAAGGGGTCCTCCCTCAGTACAGCTGTATATTCTCCCTTACTAATACAACTCTCCCACCACTTCTACATCCCTCTCTATCTTGCCTGAAACATCTAAATCTCAGAATGTTAAGCTCCAGCTTTTGTTCCTCTCTCAACCAAGTCTCTGGCATCAGGGCGGTAACATAACATCCTGGAGCCTTGCTTGCAGCCACAGAAGCAACTGTCTGTGCCCCTAACTATAGAGTCCCCTCTATAGTATTATTGTTCAACTGCACTTCGATGCTCCCTGCTGTACAACAGTGCCAGTCATGGTCCCACTGATCTGGCTACTGCTGCTGCCTTCCCCTGAGAGGTCATCCCCCCCAACAGTATCCAAAATGATATCCCTGTTTGATAGAGCAGAATGGCCACAGGGAACTCCTGCATTGCCTGCCCATGCCTACTCATCTTACTGGTGGTCATCCAACTCTTTTCTGTCTGTGTAGCCATCACTGGTGGTGTTTCCAGCTCGCTAAAAGTGTTATCCACGATATTCTCAGCATCATGGATATGCCATAGTGAGTACATCCACAACTCTAGGCAGCCGATAGGGAAATCAGGAGCTGCAGCTGAACACACTTTCTGCATATTTAATCAGTATGAACACTGGACAGTTGCTGATTTCCCACATATTACAGGAGGAACATTCCACGGGTCAAGTTCTCCTGTCATTTCAACTACAGACAACAATCCAGGAACTGATTACACAATCGTACCCACTAATCACCAAACTCAGGTCTCTCAGTCCCATTCGCTTATTCCTAGCAGACTGTAACTCCAAAAAGAAAGTATTTTATCTCTCTCCTGGCACTACTCACTCAGTCTAGAAACCTGGTTCCTGAGCAGCCAAGCCTGTGTCCATGATCCCTCTCTTAGTGATGACTGATGACTGAGCTGACTTCTCCCAAAATCCTCCTTGGTCACTTCTCACCAGCGCCCTCTGTTGGATGCTCTTCCTTCTGATTAGCACCGGGTCCTCTGTGATCCTCTTCTCAGTCGTTGTGATTGAACCAACTCCTCTCAGAATCTTCCTCTGTCGCTTCTCATCAGCAATTTCCATTTATTTATTTATTTGATCTATATCCAGATCTCTGTGTATCTCAGAATGCTACATTCTCTCACTTTCCATTTGAATAGAATACTGCTTTTCTATTTTTCCCGCCAAAATAGACCAGTTCACATTTTCATTAAACACCATCTGCTAATTGTTTGCCCATTTACAACCTACCCATGTCTCTTCACAGATTTCGTGGGCTGCATATTGTATTTTATAGGCTAAGTGTGAGCTGTGCTGAGTTTTTGGGAAGGATTCTCACTGCAAGGTCATTGTATCTTATTGAGCACATCTCATTAACTGTCTACATTGCCCATAAGACATCCCTCACATCCAATTCTACTCCCGTCTTTCCAAACACCACTCCTAGAATAACTCCCTACTCAGAGGATATCTGCTAAATGACTGGCATCACTTATCTCTGAGCCATCTTTGAGAGGATGTATGCACCTGGATAAGCATTTACAATCCAATCTTGCCCCTTGATGGCAACACAATAGCAGAGTCTGGTTTCAAGGTACTCCCACAATCCCTCTACCCCTCAGCCTCCCTGTTTTTTTGTACCTTGCTCTACCCTGACAGGTTATTTCCATCCATTTTCCCCAATATGGAGATCCACCACATTGAAATTCACCTCCCTACCCCTTGAATCCTAACATCACATCTAATGATGTCACGGCAATGGTGACAGCAATAATCCCCTCTCCACAGCCTATCATCTCCTCCAATGATGTTCCATGTACACCCTTCACACCTCTGGCTTTCCTCCTCACCATCCTTCCCCTTCCATGAATGTCTCTGCTTTACCCCTTATGTAGTTTGACCCTCATCCCTTTGGCAGTGGTCCCCTTGCTGCCCTTATAGGTCCTCTTGTACCCTCCTCAATGGTGGGCAGATGCACCCCCAGGATTGTATTCACTCCAAACTTCTGAACAACTTCAACAAACAGCCCCATACATAACTGACCAGACCCCTGACCATTGTCTTTGCAGCTCCCCAACTGACAATATGCGATTTGTCTGACTGCTGATGCTGATCTGACAGGACAGACAATTGATCAGTTCCAGGAATGTGTTGGACAGATTCCCTGAGGTGAGTATTCAAAGCTAATGACTGACTGTGGCCAAGCCCCTGAGCTGTGAGTGGACTGGGCTCCTGACAGTACGGAGACCACCTGACCAACAGACCCACACCCCTTGGTCTGAGGACCAGCCCCCATCCAGTTTGGCATGGCTAATTGGTTGAATACATGTGCAGCGTACTTAACGACAAATGATTGGCTTGTGTATCTGCACAAAAGATCATGTCAATACAACTTACTGATGGCCTTTGGTTGAGGCTGAAGCACCAAAGCGCCACAGGCATAGCAGTCAAACAAGGCATGGTTGCTGTGAGCATGAAGGTAGGTGCTAAGTGAGTAAGCACTAAGACAGCAAGCGAGCAGCCTTGAGATGAAGCCTGGTCCAATCTAAGAGCTAGGTTCCTATTCCTGTGGAAAACATTCTCTGCTGCAGTGTTTCAAGGTGAGTTGTCAGTGTGACCTGTAATGAAAATTTATGCTTCCTGAGCAGCATGCAGAGGAATTGAAGAGGCTGGGATAGTCTTGAGGGGTTGGCAAATGTTGGGTGCCAATGTTTGTGGATGACGGCTGCATGCAGCTAATGCCGGCGGATCATGCTCTGAGATGCTGTTTGGACTTAAACAACATGGAGGTCCTTTGGAATAAGCGGTTAACTGAAGTCACCAAGTACCCTTTCTGATTCTCAGGTTGAGATTTCTTGATGCCTAATTTATCTGTTGCGTTTTTTTTAAGATAGAAAACTAAATATTAATAAAATGAGTTGCGTCATTAATAACACCTCACCCCTCCTGCCCCTACCTTAGTCTGGGAGATGACCTATAATAGCACCTAAAGGGAGCATGAGGCTCCTCACCTCCTATGAGGAGAGGAAACTGTCCCATGTAGGAGAAGACAGTGATCACTCCTGCAGTGATAACAGGACATCACTGTCTCATCCACTAAGTAAATAATATTTTTCAGTCCAGTGCAACTGTCACATTAACCCCACTATCAGTGTCATTCATAAAACAATTTCTAATCATAGGCTGCTACCCCTTCCCTCCCTTCCATTTTGTGGGTATCATAGGATGGACAACCACAATGGAGAAATGGAATGCTCCACTAGAAACCACTTCCTCAACCTCTGAGGATGACAGAACTGATGCTTCTGAGGCAGTATCAGCCAGGCTGCCCTCTCCACCTGCCACCAGTTCAGATATGGAGATCTCAGTGGAAATGTCAAGCTGAGAAAGTTTGGGAGCATAAGATAGTGAGCACATTACTGTGAAATCTCTGGCAGCTGGCACTTGGAGAACTGTTAGAGACAAAGTACCTGCTTAGCTCCAGGCAGGAGAGACCCTGTGGTGTTGGCAACCATGGATTTCATTTACATGCACAGAAAGGAACACAAATAGCAGAGAGGTATGTTGGACGCAGTGGTGCTCATAGCTGAGATGCTGCTCGAGTACAACTACACTATGGGACCTGACTGCCTCAAACATGTGATTGTCTCTCTGTCTCCATGGAAAGATTGATGGCTGCTGTGGACAGCCAGGTTCAGCACCCTGAGGGACTGCTGGAGAGGCTCACACACTCACACTCCATCACTATAGCCACTGGTTTACAAAATCAAAGGCATGGCAAGAGGCTGATGGAAACCTGGCTTGCATTCTAGATGTCCTTTCCTGAGAGTGGAGATGGGGCAGTGTCAGTTCGCACCCAGTGGAGAAGGAGCCACATACAGGCCCCTCAGCAATCTTCTCTCTGGATACTCCAGAGATAGCAATGTCCTCCACCTTGATCCTGCCTGGCCTCTCCAACCTTTGCAAGTTCACATGGAGGGGGGGACTACAGTTTTACTCATAAGATGTGTGTCGCTGGCTAGGTTATTGTCTGTCCTAAATTGCCCTTGAGAAAATGGTGGTGAGTTTCCTTTTTACACCATTGTATCTATACATTCCATGGGAGGGAATTCTAGGGTTTTGATCCAATGATACTGAAGGAACAGCAGTATATTTACAAGTCAGGATGGGATGAGTGGCTTGAAGGGGAATTTGCAGATGGTGGTAAAACCATACAACAATAAGAAATAGGAACAGGAGTAGGATGATTGGCCCTTTAGCCTGCTCCAATATTCAATAAGATCATGGCTGATCCGAACTTCCTTACATCCACTTTATTGCCCTTTCCCCATAACCCTTAATTCCCCTACTGATCAAGAAGCTATCTACCTCAGCCTTAAATTTTCACAAGGACTCTGCCCCTCAGCTCTCTGTGGCAAGGACTTCCAATGACACTCAACCCTCTGAAAAAAGAAATTCCTCATCATCTCAGTCTTAAATTGGCAATCCTTTATTCTGGGACTATGTCCTCTCATTCTAGGCTCTCCCATGAGGAGAAACATCCTCTCAGCAGTTAGCTTGTCAAGCAAGTAAGAACCCTATACATTTCGATTAAATCACCTCTCACTCTTTTAAGTTCCAAAGAGTGGAGTCCCAACCTGTTCAGCTGTTGCTCATAAGACAATCTCTCATACCAGGTAGCATCCTATAGAACCTTCTCTGAATTGCCTCCAATGAAATAATCTTTCCTTTATTGAGGGAAACAAAACTGTTTGCAATACTCCAGATGGGGGAGGTGATGGCCTAGTGGTATTATCACTGGACTGTTAATCCAGAGACCCAGATAATGTTCTGGGGACCTGGGTTCCAATCCCACCAAGGTAGATGGTGGAATTTGAATCCAATAAATACCTCAACTTAAGAGTCTAATGATGACCATGAATCCATTGTCAATTGTTGGAAAGACACATCTGGTTCATTAATGTCCTTTAGGGAAGGAAACTGCCATCCTTACCTGGTCTGGCCTACATGTGACTCCAGGCCCACAGCAATGCGGTTGACTTTCAACTGCCCTCTGGGCAATTAGGGATGGGCAATAAATGCTGCCTGGCCAGCGACACCCTCATCCCATGAATGAATAACAAAAAAGATCTGGTATCACCAGCAGTTGTATTAAGACTTCCTTATTCTTATACTACTGTCCTCTTGAAATAATAGCCAACATTCCACTAGCCTGATGATCTGCTGCACCGGTGTGCCAGCTTTCTGTGTTTCATGCACAAACACCCCCACATCCCTGTGTGTTGCTGCTTTCTGCAGTTCTTCTCCATTTAAATAATATTCTATTCTCTTCTTCTCCCTTCCAAAGTTAAACTTCACATTTTCTCACATTATACTCAATTTGCCAACTTTTTGCCCACTTAAAGACAAATTGATATCTCTTTATGAACTCTTTTGTATCCCCCTTTCAACTTGCCTTTGTACTTATTTTTGTGTCATCTGCAAATTTGACTACAGTACATTTGCTTCCTTCCTCTAAGGAATTAATATATATTGTAAACAGTTGTGGTCCTAGCACTGATCCCTGTGAAACCCCACTGGTTACAGTTTGCTAATCTGAAAAAAGAACTCCTTATCTCTCTTCACCATGGACATCCAGTCCCTATATGCTTGCATTCCCCATGCAGATGGCCTAAAGGCCCTCCACTTCTTCCTGTCCCGCAGGCTCGACCAGTCCCCCTCCACTGACACCCTTATCTGCTTAGCTGAACTCGTCCTCACCCTTAACAACTTCTCCTTCAATTCCTCCCATTTCCTACAGACAAAGGGGGTGGCCCTGGGTACCCGCATGGGCCCAAGCTATGCCTGCCTCTTTGTAGGATACGTGGAACAGTCCCTCTTCCGAAGGTACACTGGCCCCAACCCCTACCTCTTCCTCCGTTATATCGATGACTGTATCGGCGCCGCCTCATGCTCCCACGAGGAGCTCGAACAGTTCATCCACTTTACTAACACCTTCCACTCCAACCTTAAGTTCACCTGGACGTCTCTGATACCTCTCTCTCCTTCCTGGACCTCTCTGTCTCCATCTCTGGCAATCACCTGGAAGCCGATATCTATTTCAAGCCTACTGACTCCCACAGCTACCTAGAATACACCTCCTCTCACCCAACTTCCTGCAAGAATGCCATCCCCTCTTCCCAATTCCTTCGCCTCTGCCACAACTGCTCCCAAGATGAGGCATTCCACTCCCGGACATCCCGGATGTCCTTATTTTTCAAGGACCGCAACTTCCCCTCCACAGTGGTGAAAAGTGCCCTCGACTGCATCTCTCGCGTTTCCTGCAACACCCTCTCCCCGCAATAACAACAAAAACAGAATCCCCCTCGTCCTCACTTACCACCCACCAGCGTCTGGATTCAATGCATCATCCTCCGCCACTTCCGCCACCTGCAATCTGACCCCACTACCAAGGACATTTTTCCCTCCCCACCCTTATCGGCCTGCCAGAGGGATTGCTCTCTCCGTCACTCCCTTGTCCACTCCACACTCCCCACTAGCCCCACCGCCCCTGACACTTTCCCCTGCAACCGCAGGAAGTGCTACACCTGTCCCTACACCTCCCCCCTCACCCCCATCCCAGGCCCCAAGAAAACCTTTCACATTAAATAGATGTTCACCTGCACATCTGCTAATGTGGTATATACTGTATCCGCTGTTCCCGATGTGGCCTCCTCTACATCGGGGAAACCAAGCAGAGGCTTGGAGACCGCTTTGTGGAACACCTACGCTCGGTTCGCGACAAACAACTGCACCTCCCAGTCGCGAACCACTTCAACTCCCCTCCCATTCCTTGGACGACATGTCCATCCTGGGCCTCCTCCAGTGCCACAATGATGCCACCCGAAGGTTACAGGAACAGCACCTCATATTTCGCTTGGGAACCCTGCAGTCCAATGGCATCAATGTGGACTTCACAAGCTTCAAAATCTCCTCGCCCCCGACCTCATCCCAAAACCAGCCCAGCTCGTCCCCGCCTCCCTGACCTGTCCATCTTTTCCCCCACGTATCTGCTCCTCCCACCTCAACCCCCACCCCCACCTCCTACCTACCAGCCTCATCCCTGCCTTCTTGACCTGTCCGTCTTCCCTTGACTGACCAACCCCCATTCTAATTCCCCACCTACACTCACCTTTACTGGCCCCATCCCTGCCTCCTTGACCTGTCCGTCTCCTCTCCACCTATCTGCTCCTTTATCCATTTTCCATCCGCCTCCCCCTCTCTATTTATTTCAGAATCCCCTTCCCCTCCCCCATTTCTGAAGAAGGGTCCAGACCCGAAACGTCAGCTTTCCTGCTCCTCTGATGCTGCTTGGCCTGCTGTGTTCATCCAGCTCTACACCTTGTTATCTCCTTATCTCTCTTCACTGTTTCTAGCCAGTTAGCTAATTCTCTACCTGTGCCAAAATAATAAAATTCGCTGCCTTTGTCCATTGAGATTGTACTGATCATGAGTTTGGAAGGTGCTGTTTAAGGAGCTTTGTGACTTTCTATCATGCTTCTTATACACTGATAGCGCTGATCGAAGGAGTGGATGTTTGTGGATTTGCACTACATATTTGGATTCTGCCCCTTCTGGTCAAACATCCCAATTGCTACCCTGGTCTCTGTGTATTGAACTGTTGGTCTTGAATGAAGTGGTCAGAGATATGTGGGCAGGGCCACAAGAGGTCTACATCACAGAAAAAAGTTCTTCAGTCCATTAAGACTGTGCCAGTCGAAACAAGCGCCTAACTATTCAAATCCAACTTTTCAGCATTTGGCACATAGCCCTGTAAGCCTTGGCATCGCAAATGTGCATTAAAATGTTAAATGTTATGACTGTTTTTGCCTCTACAACCCTTATAGGTAGTGAATTCCAGATACCCACAACCCTCTAGATGGAAAATGTTGTCCTCACATCCCCTCTAAACTTCGTGCTGCTTAGCTTAAATCTATGACCCCTCTGCTTATTGATCCCTCCACCAGGGGTCCTGTCTATGCTTCTCATAATTTGACACATCTCAATCATGTCCCCTTAACTCTCCTCTGCTCCAAGAAAACCAATCTGCGTCAATCCAATCTCTCTTCATAACCAACTCTCCAGCCTAGGAAATATCTTGGTAAATCTCTTATGCTCCATCTTCAGTGCAATCACGTAACTCCTATAATTCTGGTCAAGTTCAGTCAGAATAACAGTGGAAGAGAAATGGAATGGAGAGAACCTGGGGTGAATGGCAACAGCAGATCGTCCAGACAAAAACCTGAGGAGCAGGGCCCGGAACATCCTCAATCGGAGCTTCAGAGGGAGAGGAGCAGAGTGGAGCAAACCCTTACTGAACCAGAAGTACAGCTGCTAAGGTGATGTCATGGTTCATAAAGTGACAGAGGACAACAGCTTTAGGGACTGATTGAGTAATACTGGGAGCGAGACAGAGTGTAAAGTCCTTATTTTTGTGGTTTGTAGCCTGTTAGGAATAAAGAGGAGAGAGACAGAGAGAGAGAGAGAGAAATGATTTGATGAATAGCAAGTAAGGATGAGTACTTGGTTCCAAATTTATTGCTTGCAGTTGATGACATTCATAACGATAGGAGAACACAGCCCTGTGGAATGCTCCTCCTACAAAATGTGGGAAATCAGAGACACTGTCAGTGTCCATGATGACCATGTTTACCAGAAGTGTGTGTTCAGCTACAGCTCCTGATTGACCACATAGAATAGCTAGAACTGTAGATGTCATAGATTGCACATTTCGTGAGCTGGTCACACTATAAGTAAAGACTACATAGGCAGAAAAGCATTGAGAGACCACCAGCAAAGATGAGTAAGTGTGGGCAGGTAGTGCAGGGGGACCCTGTAGCCAACCTCCTCTCAAACAGATATACATGTTAAATACTGTTGGGAGGAGGAATGGCCTGTCAGGGGAAAGCAGTAACAGCCAGGTTTGGGGTCCCACGTCTGGCTCTGCTGCACAGCGGGGGAGGAAAATGACTGGGAGAACTTTAGTAATAGGGGACTTGATTGTAAAGGGAGCTGACAGGTGGTAAGTCTGCCTAAACTGATTCCATTTCGTAATCTTTAGAACACAAGTCATCTCTTATTATTGGACCAATATCATTGCTAATTAACACAGTCATCCACCATCTTATCCCAGCTTCCTGTCCTTCTAAAATATCAGGTCCAAGCACTGGTCACGCTGTAACCACATTTGTGAAATGGTTAACAGATCAAATGTATTGATGTTGTGCATATTCAATTACAGAGTCTTCAGTTCTTTTTACTATTTTTTTCAAACTCTGTTGGACCAAACTTATATTTGTGCCTTAAAAGCACGGGGAGGAAGCAACAGCACAGGTGCATATGTGTGTGTGAAATATTATGAGTAATTCAAAAATAAAATAAGTTTAAGAATATAAAGGATGCAATAAATTTAACTGAATGCATTCACGCACTTGTTAGTTTCAGCATATATAGCCCCCATTATATAAATGGCTCACATTAGAAATAAGGCAAATGACACTAATCAATTACTATTTTCACCAATTTCAAAGTCTGCACTTAGCATATCTATAGAAAGTCATGAGCAGAAATAAGTGCTCAATGAATAATTTGCAGCTTGATTATATTTCCTTACCTTGAAGTAGTGTCGAATGCATTTTAATTCAAACATCAAGCATTAAATCCATTTGATTCAAGCATTGTTATTTACAAATTACTATCTGTCCTACCAACTGTTCACCTTTCAGCCAGTATCATTTCACCAATCACTTTGCTCCATGTCCATCACTCTCCTCTCCCCACCAGGATTATTATTGATCATTTATATCCTGTGCTGCATATAACTGGTGGATTTTCCTACCCGGCTACAGATGTTGACATGTAGACAGTGATGGGAGGACTGGGCGTATGTTTGGAGGGGAGAAGTGGTGGGGTGGAGAAAAAGGAGAAGAGCATTAAGTGTGTGTGAATTATGTTTACAGTAGACCTTAGAAAGAAAATATCTTTACTTAAGGTGCAATAAATATTTACAACAATTATCAAGTAAGGTAGAGATCACAGGAAGGATAAAGTTAGCCATCTTTTCAGACTGGAGTATGGTTGACAGTGTATAAAAACTAGCTTAAATATTGAAACATGGAATAAAATTTGAAAGTTTTCCCATTATATCAAATTTGGAATTGATCAAACAGTGAAAATGACAACAACCGCAACAGGCTCACAGAATGTACAGACAAATAACAGAATTTAATATAGAGGAATGCGAGGTAATACATTTTGGCAGAAGACTGGAGAGATGAAATATTGAGATTAGTCAAGCAGCATCTGCTTATTATTAATTTGTGCTGGCTCTCCGTAATTGATCTAAATCTCTCCAAATAACTGTTTATTCTATCCACAATCTTAGCCATCACTGAAGTTATGCACATCTGTGAATCCCAAATTATTTTAACTTCTCTAGTTGCCATATTTGTAGTACATTTCAAGGGTAAACTTTACTTTCTTAAGGAAATATGTATTTGTTGAGAATTTTGAATTATTTATTTAATTTCCCAAACTCATCAAGCCTACTGCTATAAGTGTTTAAATATAAAATCATAGCTTTGGACTTAATTCAAATTAATATAAAATTCTATCATATTGTGATTACTCTCTCCAATGCATCCTTTGCTAAAAGACTTTTCTTTATCCCTGTCTCATAGTTGATGCTTGATTCAAAACAGCCAACTCCATAATTGGTTCCTTAACATATTGTTCAAGAAAACTTACCTCAATACATTCCATAAATTCATAGCTCAAGCTATTTCTGTTAATATAGTCTGTAGTGGTATTTGGGATACTTTCTAGTTTCAATAGTGTGATTTAGCTACCTTCAATTTCCAATCAACTTTCCAAAGGTGTCATGAAATGTTCTTAGTGTTCTCGTGAGTCTGTTGTGCTTTTGTAAATTCCATTATTTTGAAATATTCATGAAACATTCCACATTTAAGGTTATAAAGCTGTATGATTATGTGTCATTAGGAGTTTGACTAATTTCCTGTATTTCACACCTATCAATCATCACAGATGAAAACACTATATATCTCAGTTTCCAATGTAGAGGCTGCTAGAACACATACTTAGAATCATAGAATTTTACAGTACAGAAGGAGGCCATTCAACCCATCGTGTCTGTATCGACTCCTGAAAGAGCTACCCAGCTAGTCCCATTCTCCAGCCCTATCTCAGTAGCCCTCTAATGTCATCACTTTCAAATATATATTAAGTTCTGTTTTGAAACATCCTAAGTAATCTGCCTTCACCACTCTCCCAGGCAGTCCAATCAAAATCCTAACAACTCTTTGAGTAAAGAAGTTTTTCCTGTTATGGATCAGACCAAACCCCTTCAAAATATATCAAGAATATAGCCTAGACCCTAACTTTTATTTTATTTAAACCTGTGCCAATTTTAGAGGTTTAGCCAATAAGGATGTTGCTTAATTGGAACAGCATTTCCAATGTCTACATTATGCATAATCAGTTTAGTATTTTCCAGCTCATTTCCACATATCTCTCTGTTTGTGATCATAATAATTCTTCCAAGTTATTTTGGTTTTCCTCTGGAAGATAATTGGATGATTTATCCCAATTTTTCAGAACTTCCTCACTGTCCAATTTAATTTGAAGATTATAAAATTCAAAATCATCTGGATTTGGTTCTTTACTCTAAGTTGTAACAAGTAACACATTCTTTTTCCTTCCCTATTAAAATACCATTTGAGCATTTTCACATGAGTGAGTTTTCCTTCTGTCTGGTGTTCTTATCAAATAATTCACCTCAATTTTCTTTTGATTTTCTAAGGCCCACTAAATCTTGCTATTACAGGTTCACCTACCACTGGTAGTAATATGAACATGTTATTTCCACTAGCGAAATTATGATTTTTTGATCATTGTCCACTTCTGGTTTCATCATATATGGTGCTATTTTAAATGCTCTCAAGCCAACTCAGCCATTCTATTTAATTTGCTCCTAACATTTGACACATAGTCCAATAATGTAGTGTCTGAACTCTGACTCACAATTTTTCCTTAATTAATTTAATCAACTTCTCATCTCAAGTCTAAAAACTAATGCAAATTGAACTGAACTGAGTTGATTCTTTAGCTGCACCCTTAATTGCAAGAAGTACAAATGGAATTCCTTTATCCCAATCCTCTCATCTATCAGCCCTTAACATGGCCTTTAAAGTTTGATGCCACCGATCTAATGCTCCTTGTGATTCTGGATGGTATGCACCTCATTTAAATTGTTTTACTCCTAAAATATCATAATTTTCTGGAATAACTTTCATGTCAAATTTGATCCTTGATCCAATTGTATCTCTGTGGGTAGTCTATATTTAGCAAAAGATTTGAGTAACACTTCTATAATCCTTTTAGCCATGATATTGCATAATGCAATGGCTTCTGGAAATCTAGTAGACACATCCATTATGGTCAACAATTAATGATTCCCACTTTTTGGTTTAGGGAGGGGGCCTACACAATCAATTAGGACTCTTGTGAAAGGTTTCTCAAATGCTGGAATGGGCATTAAGAGGACTGGTTTTATCACTGCCTGAGGTTTTCCTATTACCTCTCATGTGTGAAATGTCCAACAAAATTCAACCACATCATTATGCAGTCCAGGCCAATAAAAATGTTTTTATATATTGCCTCGAGTTTTCCTTAATCCCAAATGGCCCCCTAATGGTAACTCAGATGCTACTCACAATGCCTCCTTCCTATAACGGTAATATAAGTTGATGAACTTCTGCCCATTTTTCATCAGCCTGAATATGTAATGGCCTCTATTTACTCATCAGACTTCATTTTTAAAATAGTAACATTCCAGATACACACAGATTTTTCTTCTATGTATACTTTTTGGTACAACTGCTTTATCTTTCCATATCTCTATTGTAATTCAACTAACTTCTCCAAACTAAAAGTATCCACTTTGTCATCTACCTGTTCTTGTTTTTTTTCTCAACCATCTGATCAAACATAGTTTCTGATAGTGAACTTCAACTTCTCTTCCTGTTTCAACTTGTGGCTTTGTGACCTTGTTACCACATAGTCAGGAAAAATTCCCAGGATATATTTCCTGTAACACCTCCATTGTCTGATTTTCCACTGGCTTTTCAACCACAGTAGACATCACTCCCACCAGTGATCCAGCTATATCATTACAGAGGAGGAACTGTATTTCTGGGGCAGAGAATTTCTTTATTACTCTTACCACCACTTCACCACTTCTCAGCAGGCTCTCCATCCTCACCTTATATAATTAAACACAACTCTTCTCACCATGAATTCCACATTACAGCCTTTTTAGCAATACTCCTTTTGAATTATATATCTGGTTCACTAATGTCCTTCGGGGGAAGAAATCTTCCACCCTTACCTGGTCTAGCCTACATGTGACTCCAGACCCACAGCGATGTCGTTGACTCTCAGTTGCCCTCTGAAATGGCTGAGAAAGCCATTCAGTTGCACCAATTGTTACAAAGTCTCAAAGAAATGAAACCACATGGGTCACCTGGCATCAACCTAGGCACCAGAAAAGACAAAGGCAGAAACAACCTGTTGTTCCACCAAAATCCTCTTTACTATCATTTGGGGGCTAGTGCCAAAATTTGGAGAGCTGTCTCATAGCCTAGTCAAGCAACAGCCTGATACAGTCATACTGACAGAATCATACCTCACTGACAATGTTCCAGACACCACCATCACCATTTGTAGATATGTACTGTCCCACTGGCAGGACAGACCCAGCAGAGGTGGTGGCATGGTGGTATACAGGCAGGAGGAAGTTACTTTGGGAGTCCTCAACATTGACTCTGGACTTCATGAAGTCTTGTGTCTTCAGGTTAAACATGGGTGAGGAAACGTCCTGCTGATTACCACTTACCACCCCACTTCGACTGATGAGTTGGTACTCCTCCATGTTGAACAACACTCAGGGGAAGCACTGAGGATGGCAAAGGCACAAAAATATACTCTGGGTGGGAGATTTCAATGTCCACCACCAAGAGTGGCATGACAGCAATACGACTGATCAAGCTGTTCAGGTCCTGAAGGACATACCTACTAGACTGGGTCTGCAGTAGGTGGTTAGGGAACCAACAGGAGGGAAAAAACATATAACAATGTGCCAGCTGCAGACGCATCCATCCATGATAATACTGTTAAGAGTGCCACTGCACAGTCCTTGTGGAGACAAAGTTCCGCCTTCACACTGAGAATAACCTCCATCATGTTGTGTGGCACTATCAATGCTCTAAATTGAACAGACTTCAAACGGATCTAGCAACTCAAGACTGGGTATCCATGAGGCACTGTGGGCCATCAACAGCAGCAAAATTACACTTCAGCACAATCTGCAACCTCATAGCCTGACATATCCTCCACTCAATCATTACCATCAAGCCAGGGGGTCAATCCTGATTGAACGGGGAGTGCAGGAGGCCGTGCCAGAAGCAGCACTAGGCATACCTGAAGATGAGGTGTCAACCTGGTGAAGCTACCAAACAGGACTAATTGCACGCCAAACGGTGTAGACAGCAAGTGACGGACAGAACTAAGCCATCCCACAATCAATGGAGGAGATCTAAGCTTTGCAGTCTTGACACATGCAGTTGTGAATACAGATGGACAATTAAACAACTCATTGGAGAAGAAGGCTCCACAAATATCCCCATTCTTACTAACGAAAGAGCCCAGCACACCAGTGCAAAAGAACAAGCTAAGCTTTCGCAGCAATCTTCAGCCAGAAGCGCTGAGTGGATGATCCATCTCGGCCTCCTCCAGTGGTCTCCATTACAGATACCCGTCTTCAGTCAATTTGATTTACTCCACATGATATCAAAAAACTTTTGGAGATGCTGGATACTGCAAAGTATCCTGACAACATTCCGGCAATAGTTCTGAAGACTTGTGCTCCAGAATTTGCCGCTCCCCCAGCCAAGCGCTTCCAGTACAACATGACATTGTCCTGACAATGTGGAAAATTGCCGAGGTATGTCCTATACCTAAAAAGAAGGATAAATCAGAACACAGCCAATTACCGCCCCATTAGTCTACTCTCGATCATCAGTAATGTGATGGAAGGTGTCATCAACAGTGCTATCAAGTAGCACCTGCTCAGCAATAACCTGCTCAGTGATGCCCTGTTTAGGTAACTTCAGGGCCATTCAGCTCCTGACCTCATTACAGCCTTGGTCCAAACATGGAAAAAGAGATGAATTCCAGAAGTGAGGTGAGAGTGACTGCCCTTGACATTAACGCTGCATTTGACTGAGTTTGGTATCATGGAGCCCTAATAAAACTGGAATCAATGATATCAGTGGATAAACTCTCCGGTGGTTAGAATTATAACCGACACATAGGAAGATGGTTAGGGTTATTGGAGGTCAGTCATCTCAGCTCCAAGACATCTTGCTGGAGTTCCTCAGGGTAATGTCCTATGCCCAACCATCTTCATCTGCTTCATAAATAACTTTCCCTCATCATAAGGTCAAAAGTGGGCATGTTCATTGGTGACTGCACAATGTTCAGCACCATTCATGACTCCTCAGATCCTGAAGCAGTCCATGTTCAAATGCAACAAAATCTGGACAATATCTAGGCTTGGGCTGACAAGTGGCAAGTAACATTTGCGCCACACAAATGCCAGGCTATGACAATTATCAATAAGAGACAATATAACCACTGCCCCTTGATATTTGATGGTGCTACCATCACTGAATCCCCCCACTATCAACATCCTGGGGTTTATCATTGACCAGATACTCAACTGAATTTGCCACATAAAGACAGTGATTAGAGGAGCAAGTCAGAGGCTAGGAAAACTGCAGTGTGTAACTCACCTTCTAACTCTTCAAAGTCTGTTCACCATCTACAAGGCAAAAGTCAGGAGTGTGATGGAATACTCCACACTTGCCTGGATGAGTGCAGCTCCAACAACACTCAAGAAGCTTGACACCATTCAGGACAAAGCAGCCCGCTTGATTGGCACTACATCGACAAGCCTCGACTCCGACAACCTCCGATACTAAGTAGCAGCAGCGTGTCCTGTCTACAAGATGCACTGTAGAAATTCACCAAAGATCCTCAGACAGCAACTTCCAAACCCATGACCACTATCTAGAAGGGCAAGGGCAGCAGATACATGGGAATACCACCATCTTCAAGTTCTCCTCAAAGCCACTCACTATCCTGACTTGGAAAAATATCACCGTTCCTTCATTGCTGCAGGGTCAAAATTCTGGAATTCACTCCCCATGGCTTTGTGAGTCAACCCACAGCAAGTGGACTGCAGAGGTTCAGGAGGCAGCTCACCACCACCTTCTCAAGGGCAGCTAGGGATGGGCAAGAAATGCTGGCCAGCCAGTGACATCCAATCCCACAAATAAATAAGAAAAAATCTCCTCATCTCTCATCATCAAAGATTGACTTGTTCCTGTATCTCTTAAAATCTTAATTTCTTTACCTAATCCTGGTACTCATGAGTAAACTCATATACATTGTCATTTGTGGTTCTAATCTTGCAGTTTTAACTCTCTGCTCTTCCACATGAATTCTCACTACTTCAAGAAGCAAATTTGTGAACTCCAAAATAATCGTCTCTCTCAGGGCATCAATTGTCTGATCTATTTTCTGCTAATTCTGAAAGCTTTGCCTTTCTGTAAACAACCCCAAGTAACTTCTTCCACACCCAGGAAACTCTTATCCTGTGAAAGAGCCATTATTGCACAAGACAGACCCTATTTAAATCAAGCAAATACAACACCCAAAAAGAGAACACCAACAATCACCACTTACTGTCTTTGAGCCCAGTAATCCTAAACCCAACCTGGATTTAGAGATTTTGATCCTAACAATATTCCCCAATTTGTTATGGACGAGACCAAACCCCCTCAAAATATACCAAGGAGATAGCCTAGACCCTAACTTATTATTTTATTTAAATGCAAGTGTAAGCCTCTGTGTTCCAGATGTGATTTGATTGGTCGACTACTAGGCTTTAAGCAAAATACATTTTATTCTTACAACACAGTTAAAATCTAAACAAAAACAGACGAATTGGTGTAACTTTAAATCTATCGAAGTACTTAACAAAATATTATTTAACTGCAAATCATCAACTGTTCCAATACAGTAGCATCCTGTAATCACACCCTTGGCAAAGGAAAATTCAGCAAAACAGATTTTTCTCTTGTGTTATTTCCCTTCCAATCCAGGAGAAAGGAATGCTAAAAGAATCCATTTAACAGCAGAGAGAGAACATAAGCTTTCTTCTGCAGCAGAGAGACAGCTGTATCTATCAGCTTCAACAATCCACTCCAAACCACAACTGAAAGCAAAACTAAAACCCTGGGTTTGTGTGAGCCTGACTCCACCCACTCATGCTTCTTTTGCATTTAGAATGTGACAATGTCTGGAACAGACAGAGTCAGAAATTACCCATGGATAGAAGTGACTTATTCCTTGGTAATAATTTAGCCCGGGTGGAAGAGGTGGCTTCACCCATAATCATAGAAAATCTGAATGAGATTAAGAAGATAGAACACTTCCAAGAATAACTTCCAGTTATTTTCCCATCATGGGTGGTGACCAGAGGAATGACTAAACAAAATTTATTACCAGAGATCCCAGTAATAGGACAAGCAGATGGTAGAGCTTAAAAGTTTCTTTAAAGATGGTATGTAGTTCAAAAGAAGCCTCCTTTAATTGTGGTTCAAAAAGCAGATCTGGAGTTAAGCAAGTTACAAAATCAGTCCAAACTGAAGTGGAAAGACTTCCTGGAGTGTTATGATATTAAAATGCAATTCTAATGAGGAAATTGAGACATACTTCACAGACATGCAGATGAAGAGAGGATGACTATTCCTCAGATGTGGTACCACCTAGATAAAGTAGAGATATTTCGGCCAACATAGGAAATTGCTACAGTAGATCATGTAGGAATACAGAAAAAAATTCAAACACTGATCAGTGGATATTTTTGCTGGCCAGGTATTCATAAGAAAAAAGCAAGTTGTGCAGCTCATAAGGTAATTAACAAGCAATAATCCTCCTTAATAAGCAACTCACTACTTTCTAGTGAGAATCTTACCTTGACACTCAGAACTGAGTTAAAAGGTGCAGCAAGTTGCTCCTGACCCCGAGATACATCTTGCTGGACTTCTCGTACAAAGCTGTCGTATTTCTCGCCATAGGCTACTTTGTTCAGGCTCTTATAAAGGTTATGTCCATTACAACAGAATTCTGAACTGCAGAAAGAGGTTATTGGAAGAGATCTATACCTTTGCAATCATTTTAATTTTCAATTCTACAATGCCTTCAACACTGATGTCTTGATCTCACCAGCTCTGCTTTGTGAACTGAGTGACATAATGGAGTCCAAATGAGTCCAAACTGAATCCTAGATAGTCATGTGATGATTTGAATTTTCTTTCACCTTCCTAAGACAATCAGCCCACTAAGAGACTATCGGTGTGAGAAAAATGGGAATTCTAGAATAAATAATGGATACACAATAAACAACTTCTTTTGACTATGATTTTATTTAATTTGTACGTACTTATATTAATATTCTTTAAGATTTTGTTTAAACTTTAAGATTTGTCATTTTAGACCAGTGCATTATTTATAGAGCCTAAGCTTACCCACAGTGTAGAATCCTACTTTTTTGAACCTTTTCAGTTGCTCATAAGGCATTTCAGTCTCACAGGAGGAGTGGCCATCCATGCATTCATCATCTAAGGAAGGATGATACAGAGGTTTCCCATGCAGGAGGCCTAACCAGAGGGCCTGAATTACTGCCATCCAGCAGATCCTCTGTGAGAGTTGAGCACAGCTGATGCATGTATGGGATTGCAAAATAATCGCAAACTGGAGTTATCTCTGCAGCATTCTAAACGTTTATCTGTTATTGAAAGGCATCGCTGTCAGCATGAGTGTGGAGTGTTCACCCTCTACAGGATGCTTTGTAGCTGCGGTTGTGGTCTTCTCATTGCACCAGTTGCTTGCAAAGAATTTTTCAATGGCCCTGCATCCTACCTTTGTTCACTGAAGCCTAATTAGGGGTGAACATATCTGCCTTACATAGAACATAGAACATAGAACAGTACAGCACAGTACAGGCCCTTCGGCCCACAATGTTGTGCCGAACTGTTACCCTAATCCTAAGGTCTATCTAACCTCCACCCCTACCTTATACTATCATCCATATGCCTACCTAATAGCCTTTTAAATGCCCCTAATGAGGCTGACTCCACTACCCTCTCCGGCAATGCATTCCATGCCTCGACCACTCTCTGTGTGAAGAACCTACCTCTGACGTCTCCCCTACATCTACCTCCACTCACTTTAAAACTATGCCCCCTCGTAACAACTACCTCCACCCTAGGAAAAAATCTCTGGTTGTCCACTCTATATATACCTCTGATCATTTTGCACATCTCTATCAAGTCACCTCTCATCCTTTGTTGTTCTAAAAAGAAAAGCCCCTAGCTCTCTCAACTCTTCCTCGTAAGACCTTCCCTCCATTTCAGGCAACATCCTGGTAAATCTCCTCTGCACCTTTTCCAATGCTTCCGCATCTTTCCTGTAATGAGGCGACCAGAACTGAACACAACACTCCAGATGTGGCTGAACCAGGATTTTGTATAGCTGGAGCATAATTTCACGGCTCTTGAACTCAATCCCTCTATTAATGAAAGCTAACACACCATACGCCTTCTTAACAACTCTATCCACCTGGGTGGCAGCTTTCAGGGAACTGTGGACATGAACCCCAAGATCCCTCTGCTCCTCCACAATGCCAAGAATCTTTTCCGTTAACCCTGTATTCTGCTTTCAAATTTGTCCTTTCAAAATGAATCACCTCACACTTTTCAGGGTTAAACTCCATCTGCCACTTCTCAGTCCAGCTCTGCATCCTATCAACGTCCCTTTGTAACCTAGAACAGCCCTCCGCACTGTCCACAACTCGACCCACCTTCGTATCCCATTTCAAAACATATACACAGTTGACTTCTTCATAGAAGCAAGACTGCTTGGAGGTGGGAATGTATCCTGCAGCCGAACTGGTTTCCACCCAGTCCTGCATCTTAACCTATCTTTGCAGGTCCATGAAGGTTCTGCCTAATGGCATGAGTTATAACTCCAATTCCTCCCACAGTACACCCCACAGATGGGTTGTAACCAGGCTAACTGGCCTGTCTCTAGGAGACATCACAAAAAAATCCAGTAGCCAATCACAATAACTGCTGGGAGTAATTTGACATAGCAACTAAACCCATTGAGTGGTTACAGGGTCACGCGATGAGACCTAGCTTTTGGGATGCAGCTTAACTGATCATGGGAACAGCCACCTCAGTCATGGGCTAAATATTTTCCAAAATTTGGCTAAGTGTTAGTTTTGGGGAATTTTATCTCTGTGTGCTCTAGTGAGTTTTCCTGTATAATTCTATGTGCTCATCTCATCATGTATGCACCATGCCTCCACATGCCACTCTTGTGCTCACTAGTGGTGGAGCTGCTTGCTACACTGGTACCTTCTGGGTTTCTTGTTGTCAGCATCAACTTTAAGTCCCACCTGTGTACCAGATCAAATACTGAAAGCTAGAAAAAAGGCCTTCACAGTTGCAGTGTGTGAAGAATTGCCCCAGAGGCATCTAATAGCAACATATTGACACCCTGTTTTGTTAATCTAGAGGTTCTGGTGGATGGGGATGTGGAGAGGAGTGATCCTGAGGACCACCCAGACAAAACCACAGCACCAAATTCTGCCAGCCTGATCAGTGCAGTGTCTATAGTCTGTAGTTAAAGCCCAACAATGCTACATAAAGAATGTTGACCTTTTGCACTCTTTTTTGCTCAGTTTTCTTTCTGCTACCTCACACTAACTATACACTCTATACATTCACTCTAACTCTGCTATTGCACCCACCTCCCACCAAGGCTCATGGTCTATGACTGCCACTTTTTCATAAAGCATCTTCTCTCAATCCCTCTCACTCAGCCCATGTGGTTAGACTACAAGCCCTTCCTGCTGTCTGTACTTCCTACTTACTCACTTCACCATCTCTCCACATTTCGTCCACCTGCACCAATACTAACAGCTGTGCCAATCACTCTCATCCTACTCAATCCTGACCTTGTCTCCTACCATGGTAGGGACAGAGAAGGGCCAAGACGGTGGTGGGCTACTCAACATTCGTCACTTCACCCCATACGAGGAGAGTGCTTGCGATGGTGGGAGAGGACTGTGATCATTCATGTGGTAATGCCAAGACTTCCATGTCTTGATAACCAAGGAAGAATCACTGTGTTCTGCTGCGATGTTCTCTCTTTACCATGCTGTGAATATATTATTAACCTGCCCAAACTTTTACTTCTACTTTACAACTCATTTCCTCTTTTCTTTCAGGTCACTGGAACTGAAACGGTATATCTGCTTTCTCTCCACAGATGCTGCCAGACCTGCTGAGTTTCTCTAGAACTTTCTGTTTTTGTTTCATTCCTCCTCTTGCCTTCTGCACACATAAACAGCATCCACACAGCTTTTCCAGACATCATCTCCTCCTCTACCTCTGATGAAGAAGTTGCAGACCCCTTAGACAAAGCTCTGGCGAGACTGTTTACTGCACCCTCCATCAACTCAGCTATAACAGCTTTGCGGGTACTTCAGCTAGATTAGATGTGGGAACACATTCTGGTAAGCATTTCAATGGTATGTCTTTGCATTTGGCCAAAGAGTAAACACCTCAAGTCTCTGGCACTTGGACTGCCACAGACCAGGCAGCTGTTCAGTCTGGATAGGGGAGGACCCCATTGGTGTCGCCCATTAATAACATTGTCAAAATGCACAGGCTGACACCAGAGCCAGAAGCAAGTTTGTTAGAAACACTTGAGAAACTGGAATGACAGATGGAGGAATCTGCCAATGCCATGTGTACTGTTCTAGCTCCAGCTTGTCTGTTGCTGGCTGTCTCTGTGCTGATAGGTTGGCGGCTGCCTTGGACACCCAGGATTAGCAAACACCCATTGGCTAATGGAGATGTACACAGACCTGCACTCCATTGTTTTAGCCATTGGTGGTCAGCAACAATGACAAGGTAATGGGGAATCAGAGACCTTATCCTTACTCCAGATGTCCCTTCCTCACAAAGAGGCATGGCAGTGCTAGTTGTCATCCAGTCAGAGGAAGAACCACATATTGGCTCCCCAGCAGTCCCCTCTCAGGACACTCTAGAGGGGCCTTGCACTTTCACCTCTGATCTGCCTCCAACCCTCAATCTCAACGAAGTTCAAGCTGAGGAGGTCTTTCAAAATGTGATGAGTCAACGTTCACATAACTCTCAAATGAGAACTTTGCAGACTGCTCCATGTAGACTGCTCCATGCAGTGGGATATGCAGCACTCCAAGAATGTGGGCTGTGGAATGATTCCACATGCAACTTTGACACTGAACCTTATCCTAATGAAAGCAACACCAATCTTGTTGCAAAGATACAGTAGGAACTTGTAAGTGCTGTATGAAAGCTGAATACCAGTCCTCTATCGCCCATTTAAGGTATAATTGCATCTAACAGCGTGTTGCATTATACTTACAGTTCAAGTTCATTAAGAATCAGATCCATGCCCCAGTGTAGTTTGTAAGATCTTGCTTTATTTCCGTGCTTTGTGGCCTTGTTCTCTTTAAGATTACCTCTTGCTTCACAGAGATGGCAGTCTTCAATCTGCAAAGAACAATGACATAATCAAGATTGTTCATGACCAGCATTTGCACCTCACACATGTTTCCATTGAATGTATTTGATATTATTGCAAAGGAATTTAACCTACA
Organism: Rhincodon typus; assembly: GCF_021869965.1. Taxonomy (NCBI): domain Eukaryota; kingdom Metazoa; phylum Chordata; class Chondrichthyes; order Orectolobiformes; family Rhincodontidae; genus Rhincodon; species Rhincodon typus. Next base: position 27,577,743 of record NC_063340.1, on the reverse strand, counting down.
GTCTGCAAGTGCATGATTGATGCAATTGCCCTGTGAAGGGCCTCCTAGCTCTCAGAAAATGAGCTCATGTTTTGGCCCAAAAATGAACACTGACAACACCCGCTCCAAGTGTAGTCGCAGCCATTTTCTATTCGTAGGTCACATTTAGGAATCAAGAGATCACAGAAAGAAGATCACAAGGGACCATGAGTCCCAGGCTCAGCCTAGTAATCAGGTAATGCTCCCACGTAACCCTCATGTCCCTGGAAAGCCTATCATTCCTGATTGTCACCATGTTCATATTTACCGCCTAAAGTTATGACTGCAATTCTCATCATTACACCTGAGCCCCATCACTACAGTTTAATAATACACACTGTGGTGATGCACACTCTCCCTGTCAAGGCCATGGTATTGGTGACCACCTATAACATCTTCTCCTGCAGTATCCCCATGTCCTCCCATACACTACCAGTTTCTCTCCTTATATGTCAACTCTCCCATTTGACCACCCTTGAGCTGTCTGTAATCCAGTTCCTTTATTCATTCATGGGATGAGGGCATCCCCGGCTGGGCCAGCACTTATTGCCCATACCTAGTTGCCCAGAGTCAACCACAGTGCTGTGGGTCTGGAGTCACATGTAGGCCAGACCAGGTAAGGATGGCAGATTTCCTTCCCTAAAGGACATTTGTGAACCAGATGGGTCTTTCCCAACAATTGGCAATGGTTTCATGGTCATCATTAGACTCTTAAGTCCAGATATTTGTTGAATTCAAAATCCACCATCTGCCGTGGCGGGATTCGAACCCGGGACCCCAGATCATTAATGCCTGGTCTCTGGATTAACAGTCCAGTGATAATACAACTAGGCCATCCCCTCCCCGTTGCTGCTTCCAATCCCCAGCACCGAATCCCACATTGCCCTCCAACAGCAGTTACTCCTGATACCATTCACCTTCCAACATTTATTCAGCTGACCCCTAAGACTATCCTATCTGTTGACTGATCGGACCCCTCTTTGTACAATTCTGGAATGTTTTAGCTCCACCCACACTAAGCTGTGACTTCAACTTTCCAAATATTGATTGGAAACATTTTAGTTGTAATAGTTTAGATGGAGCAGATTTTGTTCAGTGCGTTCAGGAAGGATTCCTGACACAGTACGTAGATAGACCAACACGAGGAAAGGCCCCTTTGGATTTGGTGCTTGGCAATGAACCTGGCCAACTGTGAGACCTGTTGGTAGGAGAGCATTTTGGCGGTTGCAATCATAACTCTGTTACTTTTACAATAGTCATGGAAAAGGATAGGTACATACAGCAAGGTAAGGTTTATAATTGGGGGAAAGGTAATTATAATTCTGTTCGGCAGGAACAGGGTAACATAAAATGGGAGCAGATGCTGTCAGAGAAGAGTACTATGGAAATGTGGAGATTGTTTAAGGAATGCATACTGCATGTGATTGATATGTTTGCCCCTAGCAGGCAGTGAAGATGTGGTCGAGTGAGGCAGCCTTGGTTCTCGAGAGAGGTCAAACGACTAGTTAAGAGGAAGGAAGATGCTTATATAAGGTTTAGGAAACAAGGATTGGAAAAGGCTCCAGAGAGATACAAGTTAGCCAGGAAGGAGCTGAAGAAAGGGCTTAGGAGAGCTATAAGGGGGCATGAGAAAACCTTGGCAGATAGGATTAAGAAAAACTCCAAGGCTTTTTACATGTACGTGAGGAATAAGAGAATGACCAGAGAAAGGGTAAGGTTGATCAAGGATTGTAAAGGGAATTTGTGCACGTAGCCTAAAGAGATAGGAGAGATCCTTAATGAATACTTTTCTTCGGTATTCATAGCTGAGAGGGACCTAGTTGTAGGTGAGGACAGTGTGAAACAGGCTGGTAGGCTAGAGGAAGTCAATGTTAGTAAGGAAGATGTACTGAGAATTTTGAGGAACTTGAAGATAGATAAATCCCCTGGGCCTGATGGGATTTATCCAAGGATTCTATGGGAAGCGAGGGAAGAGATCGCAGGGCCTTTGGCGATGATCTTTTCGTCCTCACTGTCATTCCCTCGTTCAAACAAGGGAATAGGGATAATCCCGGAAATTACAGGCCAGTTAGTCTTACTTCAGTGGTGGGCAAATTATTGGAAAGGGCTCTGAGAGATAGGATTTATGATCACTTGTATAGGCATGGTTTGATTTGTGATAGTCAGCATGGATTTGTGAGGGGTAGATCATGCCTCACTAACCTTGTTGAATTCTTTGAAGAGGTGACCAAACATGTGGATGAAGGTAGAGCAGTGGATGTGGTATACATGGATTTAAATAAGGTGTTTGATAAGGTTCCCCATGGTAGGCTCATGCAGAAAGTAAGGAGGCATGGGATAGGGGGAAATGTGGCAGAATGGATTCAGAATTGGCTGACCTTTAGAAGACAAAGGGTAGTAGTGGATGGAAAATATTCAACATGGTGCTCAGTAACGAGTGGTGTACCACAAGGATCTGTTCTGGGTCCTCTTCTATTTGTGATTTTTGTAAATGATTTGGATGTAGGAGTGGAAGGGTGGATTAGTAAGTTCATGGAAGATACAAAGGTGGGTCAAGTTGTGGATAGTGCGGAGGGCTGTTCTAGGTTACAAAGGGACATTGATAGGATGCAGAGCTGGGCTGAGAAGTGGCAGATGGAGTTTAACCCTGAAAAGTGTGAGGTGATTCATTTTGAAAGGACAAACTTGAAAGCAGAATACAGGGTTAACGGAAAGATTCTTGGCAGTGTGGAGGAACAAAGAACAAAGAACAAAGAAAATTACAGCACAGGAACAGGCCCGTTGGCCCTCCAAGCCTGCGCTGATCCAGATCCTCTATCTAAACCTGTCGCCTATTTTCCAAGGATCTGTATCCCTCTGCTCCCTGCCCATTCATGTATCTGTCTAGATACATCTTAAATGACGCTATCGTGCCCGCCTCTACCACTTCCACTGGCAAAGTGTTCCAGGCACCGACCACCCTCTGCGTAAAGAACTTTCCACGCATATCTCCCTTAAACTTTCCCCTCTCACCTTGAAATCGTGACCCCTAGTAGTTGAGTCTCCCACTCTGGGAAAAAGCTTCTTGCTATCCACCCTGTCTATACCTCTCATGATTTTGTAGACCTCAATCAGGTCCCCCCTCAACCTCTGTCTTTCTAATGTAAATAATCCTAATCTACTCAACCTCTCTTCATAGCTAGCGCCTCCATACCAGGCAACATCCTGGTGAACCTCCTCTGCACCTTCTCCAAAACATCCACATCCTTTTGGTAATGTGGTGACCAGAACTGTACGCAGTATTCCAAATGTGGTCGAACCAAAGTCCTATACAACTATAACATGACCTGCCAACTCTTGTACTCAATACCCCGTCCGATGAATGAAAGCATCCCGTATGCCTTCTTGACCATTCTATCGACCTGCATTGCCATCTTCAGGGTACAATGGATCTGAACGCCCAGATCTCTCTGTGTATCAATTTTCCCCAGGGCTTTTCCATTTACCGTATAGTTCACTCTTGAATTGGATCTTCCAAAATGCATCACCTTGCATTTGCCTGGATTGAACTCCATCTGCCATTTCTCTGCCCAATTCTCCAATCTATCTATATTCTGCTGCATTCTCCAACAGTCTCCGGCAGGAGCAGAGGGATCTTGGGGTTCATGTCCACAGTTCCCTGAAAGCTGCCACCCAGGTGGATAGAGTTGTTAAGAAGGCGTATGGTGTGTTAGCTTTCATTAATAGAGAGACTGAGTTCAAGAGCCGTGAAGTTATGCTCCAGCTATACAAAACCCTGGTTCGGCCACATCTGGAGTGTTGTGTTCAGTTCTGGTCGCCTCATTACAGGAAAGATGTGGAAAAGTTGGAAAAGGTACAGAGGAGATTTACCAGGATATTGCCTGGAATGGAGGGAAGGTCTTATGAGGAAAGGTTGAGAGAGCTAGGGCTTTTCTCTTTAAAACGACAAAGGATGAGAGGTGACTTGATAGAGGTATACAAAATGATCAGAGGTATAGATAGAGTGGACAACCAGAGACTTTTTTCTAGGGTGGAGGTAGCTATTACGAGGGGACATAATTTTAAAGTGAGTGGAGGTAGATATAGGGGAGACGTCAGAGGTAGGTTCTTTACTCAGAGAGTGGTAGGGGCGTGGAATGCATTGCGGAGAGGGTAGTGGAGCCAGCCTCATTAGGGGTATTTAAGCAGCTATTAGATAGGCATATGGATGATAGTATAAGGTAGGGGTGGAGGTTAGATAGACCTTAAGTTTAGGGTAAAAGTTTGGCACAACATTGTGGGCCGAAGGGCCTGTACTGTGCTGTACTGTTCTATGTTCTATGTTCTAAGCTATTTATGCTTAATGATGTGCAATTTTGTGACATCATTGTAAGATTGCTGTAGGATCCTGAAGTCCTTACACAGCATTAACTTGCATCTCAAATGAGCAGGCACTTTGTCTTCTGATATCACAATCCTCTTATCTCCCTTTAATCTTCCCTTCATATAAAGCTTTCTATCCACGTTCAAGGCTTCCACCTTAAGCTTCCCATCATTCATGACTTCACTACTTCCAAATTGTCAATCAATGACCTTAATAGATCATTGTGAATAACACATAAATACATACAGTGTCGCAATATTTCTTTTAGTTCATTTGTTGGGATTTTTCAAGTCATTCAAAGAAGAGATAGTTTATTGATTAGTATTTTTAGTAGTTAATTGTACCTGATAGCTACTTCAAATTTACCTATCAAAATCTCAAAATGCTTGAACGACGGCAAAACATAATTTTCTATTCCTCACTTTACCTTTCTTACTATTTTGAAAGATTCCAGCAGAGATGACTGGGGCACCATTGGTGTTAGGGGCTTAGATTGGGCAGAATTTAAGCCCATCCGGCAGGGTTTCTTGAAATAATATGCAGACAGTCTAGCTAGGGAAGGGGTCATACTTGACCTTATATTGGGGAATGAACCCGGCCAGGTGATTGAAGTTTCACTGGGGGAGTATTTTGGGAACAATGATTATGACTCCATAAGAATTAAGATAGCTATGAATAAGGAAAAGACTGGTCCTTGTGTGAAAGTGCTAAATTGGGGGAAAGCTTATCACAGCTGTATCAGACAGGAACTAGAGAAAAGATTGGGGATGGATGTTTGAGCAGAAATCCATATCTGACATGTGGCAGGCTTTTAAAGGCCAGTCAATCAGAGTTCAGGACTGGCATGTTCCTGTGAGGTTGAAAGATAAGGGTTGGTAAGACTTGGGAACCATGGATGACAAGAATATTGAAAGTTTAGTTTAAAAGAAAAAGGAACATACGTAAGGTTTAGGAAACTGAATTCAGACAAGGCCCTTGAGGAATATAAAGGAAGTTGGAAACAAGGATTTAGAAGGACCAAAGGGCCATGACATGTCCTTGGCAAGCAGGATTAAGGAGAATCCCAAAGAACTTTAGATGTATATTAGGAGCAAGAGGGTAGGTAGGGAAAAGGTAGGTCCACTCAAGGACAAACAAGGGTGCTTATGTGTGGTCAGTTAAAGTGGGTGAGGTTCTTAATGAGTACTTTGTATTGGTTTTCACCAAGATGGATGTAGACGATGTTAACATTAAGGGTTTACCAGGATGTTGCCTGAATTGGAATGTATTCGCTATAAGGAGATGTTGGACAAACTTGGAATGTTTTCACGAGAATATTGGAAGCTGAGGGGTGACCTGATAGAAGTATATAAAATTATGACAGACATGAATAGGATGGACAATCTGAGTTTTTTTCCACGGGTGGAAATTTAAGTATGGGGGACCATTGGCATAAGGTGAGGGGGAAAGTTTAAAGGAGATGTGCGAGGCAAGCTTTTTTTACACAAATGGTGTGTAAGGGTCTGGAATGCGCTGCTGGGGAGGTGGTAGAAGTAGATATGATAGCAACGCTTATGAGGCATTTAGACAGGTGCATGAACAGGCACAAAGTAGAGTGATATGGGCCACGAGCAGAGATGGGATTAGATTAGAATGGCATCATGGTCGGCACAAACATGGTGGGCCAAACTGTATATGCTGTACTCTTCTATGTTCTAGATGTGTGTGGACCAGTGAGTGTGACTATATGTTTGAGTTTAAGGCTACCTGTGAAGGGTCTGCAGTCATCTGGCTCATCAATCCATGATGGCTTATGCATCCATTGGGTTTGCAAGTAACGTTCCATATGAAGCACAAAGTTTTAAAAATCAAACACTGATACCAATCAACTGCAAGCTCCCCCCCAAGCCACTGCTATCTTGACTTGGAACTATTTCCTCATTCCTTCAGTGTCACTGAGTGAAAATCTGGGATTCCTTCCCTAACAGCATTATGGGTTTATCTTCAGCAAATGGACTGCAACAGCTGGAGAAAGCAGCTCACTACCACCTTCTCCAGTGCAACTAGGATTGGGCAATAAAGACTGGCCAAGCCAGCAAAGCCTGAATGAATAAAAGAAAGGTTAATACTTTGTCATATTTTGGCAGGTTTTCTTTCCTATCAGTTAAGAAAATTACTTGATAAAATAAAAGATTTGCATCTATATAGACCCAAAGAGTTTTTGTTAACAATCATTTCTTGTGAATAGTGGCTGTCCTTAGGTCAGCAAACATGTCAGCTGTTTTGCAAATAGCAACATCTCAAAAAGAAAAGCCAGATAATTGAACAAAGGATTTGCTTTTGATTGTATTGGTTTTAGGGAGCATTATGGTTAGCAATGTTTCTCCTCAAAATGCTGTTTGAACCATGCACAAACCTGTGTAATCTAAGTCTGACATCTTATTCAAAGGATGGTACTGCCAACAATACAGCACTCTGTCTATGGAGTGTATATCTGGTAAAAATAAACTGGGATGAGGCTTGGACAGTGGGGGTCTATAAACAATCAATTGAGTACTCACTTGGGAGTTAAGAGAAAGTCCAGTTGGCACATGGCTGAAGTCACACAAATGTCAGACTGGCAAAGATCCAGATATTAGAAGGACGAAACCAGTAAAATATCATGTATTTGCTAAAATGCCAGTACCTTGCCTCCTGCTGTTTTCCTGGAAATATCGCCCTGGAAAGTACTGATAGATCCCACATCTCCGTAAATCCCACTTTCAGAAACAGGGTCCTGATTTTCATTTGTGGGTTGGGGATGTAGAGTCAGGGAAAATCTGACATTGAAAATGGCTGCTACACTTTGGTTGGTGACCCTGCCTTGGAACTCTGGCACTGCATGCAAAGTTTAAAAATAAAGATTAAGACTGAAAACATCCTTGCTGCTCTTACCTCTTCGCTCTTTATGCCCCATCTATGACCCTAAAGCCAACCCATAGACTCTCATACCCCCAGGCCAATCTACCTGCATCCATCTTCTATGGGTCCTCAGAACCTCCGTGGGCTAACCCCATTCACCCATCACCACAGCCTCTCATATTTCCTGTGCCACCTTTGTCCATTTATCCATCCCCATAACAACCCTTTCCAGTACTGCTATAACATTTAGTGTCTACTCCCATCCATGATCCTTCCCCTGCCAACTCATTAAGCATTTTCGATGAGTGCAACTCAAATAATATTGACATCATCTAGCACTCCATCTAATACCTTTAACATTCAATCTTTTCACTGCTGATACACAGTGACAGCAGTGTGTACCACCTACAAGATCCTCTGCAACAACTCACCTTGGCTCTTTAGACAATGCCTTCTAAACCCATTACTTCTACAACCTAGAAGAACAGCAACTAAACAAGAACACGACCACCTGCAAATTCCCCTCCAAGCCACACACCATCCTGACTTGGAAGTATATCTCTGTTCCTCCACAGTTGTTCGATCAAGATCTAGGAACTCCCTCCTAACAGAAGTATGGGAGTACTTAAACTCCAAAGATGCAGTTGTTCAAGAAGGCAGCTCATTGCTAGCTTCTCCAGGACAATTAGGGATGGTCAATAAATGCCAACCATTGAGTTACTGAGACATACAGCATGGAAACAGACTCTTCGGTCCAACTCATCTGCACTGATCAGACATCCCAATTTGACTTGGTCCCGTATGCCAGCATTTGGCCCATATCCCTCAAAACCCTTCATATTCATATACCCATTCAGATGCCTTTTAAATGTTGTAATTATACCCACCTCCACCACTTGCTTTGACAGCTTGTTCCATACAGGCATCACCCTCTGCGTGAAAAAGGTACTCCTCAGATCCTTTGTAAATCTTTTCCTTCTCACCTTAAGCCTATGTCCTCTAGTTTTGGACTCCTCCACCACAGGAAAAACACCTTAGCTATTCATTCTATCCATGCCCCTCATGATTTTATAAACCTCTATAAGGTCACCCCTCAGTCTCCAATGCTCCAGGGAAAAAGTCCCCATCCTATTCAGCCTCTTCCTTTAGCTCATCCCTCCAGTCCTGGCAACATCATCATAAATCTTTTCTGCACCCTCTTAAGTTTAAGAACATCCTTCCTATAGAAGGGTGACCAACAATGTATGCAGTATTCCAAAAGTGGCCTCACCAATACCCTATACAGCTGCAACATGACATTGCAATTCTACACTTACTGTTATGACCAATGAAGGCAAATGTACCAAATGCCTTCTTTACCATCCTGTGCACGTACAACCCTTTCAAGGAACTACACACCTGCACTCCTACGTCTCATTGTATGCAACACTCCCCTACCATTAACTGTATAAGTCCTGCCCTGGTTTAACTTATGAAAATATAACACCTCACATTTATCTAAATTAAATTTCATCTGCCGCTTCTTGGCCCATTGGCCCAGCTGATCAAGGTCTTCATTGTCCACTACACCACCTAGTTTGATGTTGTCTGCAAGCTTATTAATCATATCTCCTATATTCACATCCAAATCATCAGTCCCAACCATTGATTCTCATATAATGAATAAAAATATTTGCAAATACCCATGAATACAGGTAAATAGATATAGGTCTAATACTTAAATTTCTATATTCTAGACTGAATTCTATTGAGAAAAGCACTGTCATTCATAAGTTATTCAACCAGGCAAGCAGAGAATTCCAAATAAAAACCAAAAGAACTGCGGATGCTGTAAATCAGGAACAAAAACAAAGTTGCTGGAAAAGCTCAGCAGGTCTGGCAGCATCTGTGGAGGAGAAAACAGAGTTAATGTTTCAGGTCCGGTGACCCTTCCTCAGAACTGATGGTTGTCAGTTTATATGCAGAAAATAGGGAGGTGGGTGGGGTAGGGATAAGATAGAACCCAAAGAGAGAGAAAGACAGTTGGACAGACAAAGGAGTTGCTAACGATCGGGCTGGGAGGGTGAATAGTTGTTAATGGGGACTGTTAGTGACTAACAACAGGGGGTGTGTAGTGGCAGGCTATGTGGTAACAAGGCCTGGTGTGTGGGGTAGGGGGCTGGGACATGGGAGAATTTAGGCCTTAAAATTATAGAACTCAATATTGCTTGAACTCAATAACCGCTTGGGAACCCTACAGCCCTCCGAACTCAACATTGAGTTCAATAATTTTAGGGCCTAAACTTTCCCATGTCCCAGCCCCCTACCCCACACACCAGGCCTTGTTACCACATAGCCTGCCACTACACACCCCCTGTTGTTAGTCACTAACAGTCCCCATTAACAACTATTCACCCTCCCAGCCCGATCATTAGCAACTCCTTTGTCTGTCCAACTGTCTTTCTCTCTCTTTGGGCTCCATCTTATCGTTTACTCCCTACCTCACCCACCTCCCTATTTTCTGCATATAAACTGACGTTTTCCCAGCCACCATCAGTTCTGAGGAAGGGTCATCGAACCTGAAACATTAACTCTGTTTTCTCCTCCACAGATGCTGCCAGACAAGCAGAGAATTCTATCTGAAGAAGGGTCATTAGATCCAAAACGTTAGCTCTGGTTTCTCGCCACAGATGTTACCAGATCTGCTGAGTTTTTCCAGTAATTTCTGATTTTATTTCTATCATTCTCTTGGATTATGACTTGTAGATAGTGGGAAAACATTAAGCAGTCAGGAAGTGAGCTACTGACCACAGAATTCCCAGCCTCAGGCTTTCTATTGTAGCCACAGTATTTTATAGCTGGTTTAGTTCAGCTTCTGGTCAGTGGGAACAATTGTTAATGATCAGTACTAAGATGGTTTAGATCCAAGCTAGAGAAATTCTTGTGAGGAGTACCAGATATACAGTATAAATTTTAGCAAGCATTTTTTTTATTAAGAAATTGAATTGGATGATGATGAAGGTTAACAATTATGTGGATGCACATAATAATTAGCTTTCTGGGTGAAACATTGGCTCATTATTACAACTTAATTTGGGTTAAAAATGCATCAATTGGGAAGAATGGTCTTATTGATATGGACTGTGGTGAGAAATCTGGGACAATTACATAGAAAGTTGAGCAAGGTATTTCCCATCATTGGAAGTGATAAGTAGCATTTTCCAACAAAGTTCTGGACAATGAGACTGAATTCTTACCAGTGGGTGGCCAGAGGCCTAATAAAGGGGATTATTACTCATGGTCACATTCATTACTATCTGATCTCATCTCCCAACCTTGAATCGTGTTTTTCTCCCCTCGTCCACTCCCTTCCCAGTTACATATGCGATTCCTCTGACGCTTTATGTCAGTCTCAGAATTTCTAGTTTGTGGGCTCCAGCTGCCTCTTCTTTATCATGGATGTGCAAGCCTTTACACATCCATCCCCTATCAGATGGTCTCATAACTCTCTGCTTCTTCCTGGAAAAAAAGGCCTGAATTGCCCCAATCCACTGCCATTCCCCTCCTCCTGTCTGAGCTCGTCCTCACTGTATCCCTGTCTCTTTGTGGGGTACGTGGAACATTCCTTGTTCCAAACCTATTCTGGTCCCCACCAACAACTCTTTTTCTGGTATTTCAATGATATCATCGGTGCTGCTTCCCTCTCTTATCCAGAATTGGAAAAGTTTATCATCTTCATTTCCAATTTCCACTCCGCTCTCACTTTCACCTGGTTCATTTCTGACTCCTCCATCCCCTTCCTCAACATCACTGTTTCCATTTCTGGGGATAGGCTGGCCACCAATATCCACTACAAACCCACCAACTCCCACAGTTACTTTTTGATCATACATCTTCACACCTTACTTCATGTAAAGACTCTATTACATTCTCCCAGTTCCTCTATCTCTGTCGCATCTGTTCTGATGATGCCAACTTCTAAAAGGAGGCCTCCAAAATGTCCAACTTCGTCCTCAATTGAGGATTCCCCAGCACTGTAGTTGACATGGCTCTCAGCTGGGTCCAGCCCATCTCCTGCACTTCAACCCACAACTGCTCCCTTCCCTTCCACAACAGTGGATAGGGTTCCCCTTGTCTTCACCTACCATCCCACCAGCATCTACATTCAGAGGATCATTTGCCGCCATTTCCGTCACCTACAGTGGATGCCACCACTAGACACATATTCCCCTCCTTGTCAACCTTCCACAAGGACCATTCCCTCCAGGACATCCTGGTCCACTCCTCCTTCACTCTCAACAGCACTCCCAACAGCCATGGCACTTTCCTCTGCAACTGCAGAAGGTGTAACACCTGCCCATTTACATCCTTTCTTCTCAGCATCTAAGGGTCCAAATACACCTTCCAGATGAAGCAGTGGTTCGTCTGCACTTCACTCAATCTAGATTTCTGTATTTGCTGCTCAAAATGTAGTCTCCTCTACATTGGGGAAACGAAACGTAGACTGGGTGACCGCTTCACAGAACACTTATATTCTGTCCACAAAAAGATCCTGACCTTCCAGTTGCCTGAAAGACACCATCTCATTCCCTGGCCAAAACTTCTGTCTTAGGCTTGCTGCAATGCTGCAGTGAAGCTCTGTGCAAGCTGGAAGAACAGCACCACATTTTTAACTCAGGAACCCTACAGCCTGCTGAACTCAATATCAAATTCAATAATTTTAGGGCTTCAGGCACCTTCTCCCATGTCCTTAACCCAACTCCCACACACCAGGCCTTGTTATCATATGGTCTGCTATTACACACTACCCATTGTTAGCCACTAATAGTCCCCATTCATTCTCTTAGGCTGTCAGTTATCTACTCCTTTGTCTGTCCAACTGTTCTTCTCTCTCATTGAGCTATATCTTGACTTATCATTTACTCCTTACCTCTTCCCCCCAATCTATGTTCTGCATAAAAAAACAACTATTTCCAGCAACCATCAGTTCTGAAGAAGGGTCACTGGATCTGAAATGTTAACTCTGATTTCTCTCCACAGATGCTGCCAGACCTGCTGAGATTTTCCAGCAATTTCTGTTTTTTTTTCAGATTTCCAGCATCTGCAGTTTTTTCAGTTTTGTTTTACCTCATTGAAGTGCAGGTTCCTATATAGCTATATGTCAGATAGAAACTGGATATGCATAATTTCTGATCTGAAAGTCAGACCAGGTACCTGGTGACTCCAGCTCACCATTTCCTCCTCCTAACCTCCAACATGAACATCTGGCAGCACCATCTCAGAGCATGCTCCATGAGAAGCAGCCACACGCACTTCAGGTCCATAGATCTTGGCATCATCTCCAATCCACTTACATAAGCCTCTGAACCTTAATGCTGCATTTTGGAGCACACTAGCACCTCTCATTGCAATGCTGCTGTAAGGACACTTTGCAGCAGGGAAACTCCACCAGCTCAAGGACTGGGGGTTAGGCTGCATCTCAAGGCTTCTTGCTTGCTCTCTTAGTGCTCATGCACTTTGTCATAGCATCTCAACCTGTCCTGCCTTGCCTTGCCTATCTTGCCCTTTTGCACTATGTCTTCTCAGAGACAACCAACCGACACAGTATTTCTGTCTTTCCTTGTCCTTCATCACAGCTTATCATGCATGTCAGCAACAGTCCCTTTAATGTATCCACTCTGAGGTTCCTCCAATTTTCCATGCATGCCAATTGGCATGTCAGCTGTTGTTAGCCGAGGGGATGGGCATGTTGCTGTATGGCAATCTCACATTCGTGCCATGGACCAGCAATGTTCGCAGAAAACGTACATTTGTTTCAACAAAATGGATATGTCTCAAAGTCTAAGGCATGTAATCCTTATTCAGGAACAGTAAGTCAAGGGCATTCCCTGAGACCAGTCCCAGAGGTTGGTCACGGGTTGGTCAGATGCTCAGGACAATTGAATTCAGGATCTTCTCTTTGTAGCAGGTGAGAAGCTAAATGTTGTGCACCATACCACATGTCTTGACTCTTTCTACCCTAATATGGGTATGAGAAAAGGGGAGGGATTGAGTGAGTTGAAGGTTGTCGGCACAGCTGTTAGTATTGGTAAAGTTGGAGGAAAAGTGGCAAGGTGTAATCTTGTAGGCAGCACAGAAGCAATCTAGGGTTAGTGATGTGGGGGCTATGGGTAAGAATGAGTGAAGGAAGATGTTGCATGCAATAGTGAGAGTGGTAGAACATGAGGCTTGGTGAAGGTAAATTCAGTAGCAGAGATAGAGGAGAATGAAGCAGCAGAGAGAAGATGCGCATGACAGTATAGGAACCTGCATTCTAATGAGGTAAAACAAAACCTGAAGAACCGCAGATGCTGGAAATCTGAAACTAAAGCAGAAATTGCTAGAAAATCTCAGCAGGTCTGGCAACATCTGTGGAGAGAAATCACACGGCAGAGCACAAAAAGTTATTGTGCTCCTTCCTACATTGTTGAGAATTCCTCCAGACAGCTGAGACTTCATTGACCTGAGTAGCAATCTTGGTCAAAGCTGGCACCTCAGATATATAACATCCTTTGCTCATCCTGGAGGAAGATGAAGAGTCCTCCTCTGTATCAGCTAATTCTCCAGGTCTTTGTCCAAAAAGCAGGCTCCGAATTCCTTTTCTCTGCCATACATGGGACAAATGTCACAAACCATGCAGAGCAGCTCCAAACTGACTGTACTTGACATGTGCCAAATACCTTTTAAAAATGGCACTGTTGCCGCAAATCTATAGTCCAGCAACAGTGAGTACTTTTGACAACAGCGACCAGCAGAATTGGGCTAGAATCAGAAATCATGGGTGCCATAGGGGTGATGTAGGTTTTAATGAGGCTTGTTTGGGATGATAGTGCAAAAAAAACTCATTAGGCCTTGGGGTAAAAAGATTCAATCCAATGCCTCAGTAACGCCAATGATCCTGAGTTTCCGATGCAGAAGCACAAGGCATGGAACAAAATGCTCACATCAAAACCACAAGAATGTTCCTAAATAAGTGAGAGAAAGAGTAAGGAAGTTTGATATGCCCTAACAACATTTGAGGTTTTGTTTTATACATTTCAACCTGCAAATGTTCCAGAACAAAGCTCTGTATGCACTAAAGTCAGATTGAATTTTCCAGCCAACAATCTGCCTGACCTTCATTAAATTCTGACAAGCAGAACATAATTAGAGGGTGAATGGTAATGTAAAATTATGCAATGTCATGCATCTCTGCTCAGATCAATACTGCACTCTCGAGACAAACAAAGAGAAAATAAAAGTTGAGCTTTGTCACTCCATTTCACTTCAATAGTTACTGTTGTGTACAATGCAAAATTCATATGTTAGCATCAGGCCCCTGTGGTTTTCATTCTTTTAAAAAAAAATTAGAGACATAATTCATCAGTATATGAAGCCGCAGCGTGCATTAGGAGGGAAAATATAAATCTTTCATGGAGAAGCTGATTTTCAAGTGGGATTACGCTGCTTTGTGCCTCTTCAGCTGACACAGAAATAAAAAGATAGGCTGAATAGTTTCCCTCTGTGCAGCAAATTTCTTTGATACTTTGATTTTTTGCCCATTTTTCTTTAAATATTTTGAGTAATAATAAAGCATAAGACCATCATAAATTAATTCCACAGAAAAGTAAACCTCCCCACAATAACCACACTTATTGCTTTAACAACTGAAAGAAACACAAGCTTGAGTTGCAAAAAATTTTGATTGTAAGCAAGTCAATGTTCAGCCCATAATACCTGAAAGCACATGGATTAATTAGTTAATAAGAATGAATTAACAATGGGAATGAGCACCAGAGAGGGCTGCTTAGATGCCGGTACCTAGAAAATAATCTGCAAAGCAATGGGAAAAGAGCAACAGAATAGGACTAATTAGAAAGCTTCTCAAAGAGCTGACCCAGACAAGACTGTTCAAATTACCTCATCCTACACTATTAAATTCTATTCTTTTAATTTCTTGGTTCGTACTCTTCTTTTGACGTGTAGGATAGATTATCATTGATTAGGAAATTTATGGTTTATGACATGTCACACCTTCATAATTGCAGTATACATTTTGTTAAAAGCTGAACCCGTCTCTAAAGTAGACACAGAGGATAGAATTTATAGTGGTCCAAGTGATGTTGCTATGGTGAGATATTTGGCAGAATCAGATCCGTAGCCTAGCAAGCCCTACCTTGTTCTCAGAAGCAACTGACTGCATCCTAATGCATTTGCCGAGTGGCAAGGTGGGTTTCTCACTAGGCAGTAGCAAGTTCCCAATTAAAAGGAGATAATATAATGTTAAACACTTTATTAAGGAAGGACCTAAAGAGAGAGCTAAGAGCCAGGAGGGGACATGAGAAGTCTTTAGCAGGTAGGATCAAGGAAAACCCTAAAGCTTTCTATAGGTATGTCAGGAATAAAAGAATGACTAGAGTAAGATTGGGGCCGGTCAAGGACAGTAGTGGGAAGTTGTGCGTCGAGTCCGAAGAGATAGGAGAGGTGCTAAATGAATATTTTTCGTCAGTATTCACACAGGAAAAAGACAATGTAGTCGAGGAGAATACTGAGATACAGTCTATTAGACTAGACGGGATTGAGGTTCATAAGGAGGAGGTGTTAGCAATTCTGGAAGGTGTGAAAATAGATAAGTCCCCTGGGCCGGATGGGATTTATCCTAGGATTCTCTGGGAAGCTAGAGAGGAGATTGCAGAGCCTTTGGCTTTGATCTTTATGTCGTCATTGTCTTCAGGAATAGTGCCAGAAGACTGGAGACTAGCAAATGTTGTCCCCTTGTTCAAGAAGGGGAGTAGAGACAACCCTGGTAATTATAGACCAGTGAGCCTTACTTCGGTTGTGGGTAAAGTGTTGGAAAGGATTATAAGAGATAGGATTTATAATCATCTAGAAAGGAATAATTTGATTAGGGATAGTCAACACGGTTTTGTGAAGGGTAGGTCGTGCCTCACAAACCTTATTGAGTTCTTTGAGAAGGTGACCAAACAGGTGGATGAGGGTAAAGCGGTTGATGTGGTGTATTTGGATTTCAGTAAAGCGTTTGATAAGGTTCCCCATGGTAGGCTATTGCAGAAAGTACGGAGGCATGGGATTGAGGGTGATTTAGCGGTTTGGATCAGAAATTGGCTAGCTGTAAGAAGACAGAGGGTGGTGGTTGATGGGAAATGTTCATCCTGGAGTTCAGTTACTAGTGGTGTACCGCAAGGATCTGTTTTGGGGCCACTGCTGTTTGTCATTTTTATAAATGACCTGGATGAGGGCGTAGAAGGATGGGTTAGTAAATTTGCGGATGACACCAAAGTTGGTGGAGTTGTGGATAGTGCGGAAGGATGTTGCAGGTTACAGAGGGACATAGATAAGCTGCAGAGCTGGGCTGAGAGGTGGCAAATGGAGTTTAATGCGGAAAAGTGTGAGGTGATTCACTTTGGAAGGAATAACAGGAATACAGAGTACTGGGCTAATGTAAGATTCTTGGTAGTGTGGATGAGCAGAAAGATCTCGGTGTCCATGCGCATAGGTCACTGAAAGTTGCCACCCAGGTTGATAGCGTTGTTAAGAAGGCGTACAGTATGTTAGGTTTTATTGGTAGAGGGATTGAGTTTCGGAGCCATGAGGTCATGTTGCAGCTGTACAAAACTCTGGTGCGGCCGCACTTGGAGTATTGCGTACAGTTCTGGTCACCGCATTATGGGAAGGATGTGGAAGCATTGGAAAGGGTGCAGAGGAGATTTACCAGGATGTTGCCTGGTATGGAGGGAAGGTCTTATGAGGAAAGGCTGAGGGTCTTGAGGCTGTTTTCGTTAGAGAGAAGAAGGTTAAGAGGTGACTTGATAGAGATATACAAGATGATCAGAGGATTAGATAGGGTGGACAGTGGGAGCCTTTTTCCTCGGATGGTGATGGCTAGCACAAGGGGACATAGCTTTAAATTGAGGGGTGATAGATATAGGACAGATGTCAGAGGTAGGTTCTTTACTCAGAGAGTAGTAAGGGCGTGGAATGCCCTGCCTGCAAAAATAGTAGACTCGCCCACTTTAAGGGCATTTAAATGGTCATTGGATAAACGTATGGATGATAATGGAATAGTTTAGGTTAGATGGGCTTCAGATTGGTTTCACAGGTCGGCGCAACATCGAGCGCCGAAGGGCCTGTATTGCGCTGTAATGTTCTATGTTCTATGTTCTATTAATGCCATAATTCACCTCATTAATATTCAGCTTCTTACCTAGCTAGATGTCAAGAATTTACAACATGCAAGTCAGAACAGATACGTGGTGACTTCAGCTTATTGCTGGCTGCAACCAGTTTCCATGTTGTTCAGCACCAAACAGCATTTCGGGGTATGATCTATTGCCACCAGCCACATGCACCCCTTATCCATGAAAATTTGCATTCAACATTTGCCATTGCCTCATGACCATTATGGCATCTCTCTGATCCACTTGCAGAGTGGTTAGAAAGCACAAATTTGTATTGCAGGCCATACTGGAAACTAGCCTTGAAAGGTTGCTACAAAAACACTTTGTGTGCAGGACAGCCACCAGCTTATGAATTGGACTAGGCAGAATCTCAGGCAGAATGCTTGCTTGCTCTCTCAGTGTTTGCTCTTTTACCAGCTTTTTGATTGCTCACAGCATCCCTGCCTCACCTATCCTGGCTGTGCCAATTAGTGCAGTCACACAAACTTACTTGTCAGCAATCCTCAGTCTATGTGGTGTACATTGTGCTGTACGGCAGTGTGCAATGTCAAACTTACACCTGCACCATGTCACAGCAGCTTACGCAGCAAAAACACATTGCATGTGCAGCAAGAGAGTAGACATGTCTCAAGTCTTAGGGGAGTACTCCCCATTATGTCAATCAAGGAGTCTGAATGCAGTAAGCTAAGGGCAGTCTCCAATACTAGTCCAGAGGATTGGCCACAGTCAAGTGTTTGGTCAAGTTGTTCTCAGTTGGGGGTTTGTGCCTCTGCAGTTCAGGGAATGGGTCAGTCCAGTGGTGCTATAGTGGCCAGTCTGGAAGGTAGGGTTAACAAAGTCAGGATGATGTACAGATATCAGTCAGTGGCCTGGGCACTTCACATTTGGAGTTGTCCAGTTAGTTTACTAAGCGGTGGCCACAGTCAGTCCATTGGGTGTGTCCACAGATACTAAAGGGGTTTGGGCTGAAACAAGAGGTGGTACTGATGTGGGAAGGAGACTAGGAAACTTGTTCCTTGGGTTTGACGGCTGCAGGCCATGGAGAAAAAGGCACGACAATTGTGAAAGAGCCAACATTATGTGTAACGGGGTATAACGTAGAATTGGATGGGAATCATATGGGAGAGCAGTTTGTCCAAGATCAGGAGCATCCTGGCTTCTGGGAGGCGGGGGAGTGTATGTCCACATCAAGCATGGTCGCCTCATATGCCTGGGGCTCGCGGGGGGATGGGGACGTGGTTATGTGCAGACTCATGTAGGTAGGTTTGTGGGGACTCAAGGATGTGCCAAGACTACAGAATTTACAGGAATGCCTATGATGAGGGGAATCTGAATCCTTGCAGCCTCACCAACATGTAGTGGTGGAGGCTGAAAGCCACTGGCCAAACAGCGCTCACCGTTGCCTTCCAACATGCTGGATATGAAAAGTATACAAATGGGAAGAAGATAGCTATCGCCACACCAGGAATGTGTGGGTAAGTGTCATGAACTGTGAGGGAGGGGGTTGCAGGACCCACTGATATGAGGATCTTTAAAAGAAATATCATTACACACAGACTCATACATTATACAGCACACAGACTTAGATGATCCCTAATGCCTGGCCATCGTAATGCATTGGCTCCCCATGCAGCATACACCTCTCTGCCCTAGACAACATGGTGCACCTCATTGACGTCAAACAATTGCATAGAGGTCAGAGAAAGAAAAAGGATGCTTTAAGATGAGGTGCGATGCTGTCAACAAGATAACTGCCCTACATATGCTTTGTTCATCTTGTTTCAAATGCTGCTGCTGCTCTCACCACAGACATCAAATCACGATACAACCAATGTGGACATAAGTTTCGGCATCATGATGGCACATGTCATATTCAGAGTTACACAGAGACTCAAACAAACAGATGTAGAGTCAAAACAATTACACTTATACACACATGAGAATTCATGTATAATGCAATGTCACTCATGCGTCTACAGCGCCCTCAGTAGATATTCTTCTTCCTCTCCCTCCACTAAGTCTCTGTGTAATCCCTGGTTCCACAGCTGGGATGGAGGGAGCCTGTTCAGCAGAGATGCCTGTCAAGGTGCAAATTACTGCAGATGCTGGACATTGATAGTTCAGATTAAGTGATCAGAATGTGAGAATGGTGGACAATAGTGTGTCTAACTGCCAGGCTTGAAGGATCAAACAGTCCCAATGGGGTGGGAGGAGGAGAGAGAGGACATGGTGACAGAGAATGTAACAAGTAAAGCTAAAAGAACGGGAAGGAATGGAAGTTGGTTCACTATTTGAAGATGTTGAACTCAATATTAAGTCCAGAAGTTGTAAAGTGCCTGGTCTGAGGATGAGATGATGTTCCTCCAGTTTGTGCTGTGATTCACTGGAGCACTGCAACATGCCAAGGACAGACAAGTGGGCATGTGAGCAGGATGCTGTGTTAAAATGAGCGGCTACAAGAAGGTTTGAGTTATGCTTGCGCATAGACCAGAGGTGTTCTGCACAGCAGTCACCCAGTCTGCGTTTGGTTTTTCCAATGTAGGGTAGGCCACAGTGGGTGCAGCAAATACAATATACAAGATTGCAGGAGGTACAGGTGAAATGCTGCTTCACCTGGAAAGACTGTTTAGGACCGTGAATGGTGAGCAGGGAGGAGTTGAAGGGGCAGGAGTTGCACATTCTGTGGTTACATGGGAAGGTGCTGTGGGAAGAGGGGGTGGTATTAGTGGTCAAGGAATGGACCAGGGTGTTCCAGAGGGAACAATCCCTAAATCATTTATGCAAACCGTAAACAGCAAGGGCCCCAACACTAATCCTTGTGGTATTCCACTGAATATAGATTTCCAGTCAGAAAAATACCCCTCAACCAACACCCTCTGCTTCTTGCCACCCAGCCAAATGTGGATTCAATTTGCCACATTTCCTAGGATCCTATGACTATTACCCATGCGGGACCTTATCAAAAGCATTGTTGAAGTCCAAGTAGACTACATCAAAAATGTTGCTTTCATCTACACACCTGGTCACATCTTGGAAAAATTAAATCAAGTTTGTCAGACATGATTTCCCCTTAACAAACATGCTCACTGTTCTTGATTAATCGTTGGCTCTCCAGTTGCAGATTAATTCTGTTCCTCAGAATTGCTTCCAATAGCTTCCCCACCACTAACATTTGACAGACTGGCCTGTAGTTTCCTGGTTTATATCTTGCTCCCGTCTTGAGCAATGGTGCCACATTGGCTATCCTCTTGTTCTCTGGCACCTCTCCAGAGAAGAAATGAAAATTTTTGCAACCGTCCCTGTTATTCCCTCCCTTGTCTCACTCAACAACCTGGGATGCACTTTATCTAGCTCTTGAGATTTCTCTGTTTATAAGGCTGCCAGAACACTCTGAACCTTCTCTCTGTTGATGTTCTATTTAATTATATCACAAACCTTCTGGGCAATCTTCTCCTACAATGAGAGAAACAATAGACTGAATGAGCTAAAATTGAGTGGCTGGATGTTAGTGCTGGTGCAGATGATTGAAAAGTTTTAGAGTGTCAGTTGTGGGTGCATAGTTAGTTCAGAGACAATGCAAGGTTAGTCGGAGGGAATATGAGTGAGTGAAGGAAGATGATACAGGCAATTGTGAGAGTGGCAGAGCATGATCCTTGGTGGGAGGTGGGTGCAGTAAAAGAGAGTGAGTGTGAAGTGGCAGAGAGAATAGTACGGTATTTTTCCTAGCAGATCTTCTTATGGCCCTATTGGTAGTTCCTCCACACCACTGAGTTGGCACTGAGCCAGTTGGCAATGTGGGACCAGGCTGTCAGGGTCTGATTGCATGGCTTCCTTTGCTGGACTTTGGGAAGAAGAGGTTCCTTCTTTGCACCACCCCGTCCACTAGGCCCTTAAGTGTCTTTTGGAGAAACATGCTGCCATGTTCCCTTTCTCCAATGTCTTCAGATTCTGTCTGTCAATAGTGTCTTTGGAATGTTTGTGTCCATCCAGGTGCACAGCGGCCTTTTAAATATGGCATTGGTGCCAGGGATGTTTGTGTTTTATCAGATATCTAGTGAGTGGCAGGTTATTCTGGGATCAGTGGGTGGTAAACTGGAGATAGAATCAGAAATGAAAAGTCGATAAGGGTGGAGTACGTAGTTAATGAGGAGCGTTTGGTATAATATGGCGGAATATCTCACGAGGCCTTGTGGCAAGAATACCTCCCTCGATGTAACTGGCACATAGCCAAAAAAGCACAAGAATCAGCCCAGAAGGTGGTTGCCAGAAATCACTGGAAAATCGAACTATAAGGGACAGGCAAACAATGCTGGCACAGTGAGCAATGCCCATGAATAAATAAACAAAAAGATTGCTCTTGTTGGTTCTTTGCTGCCAAAAGCAGACAGACTGATGTGTTATCACTATCTCAATCACGAATTATTGTTTCTAAAATTTTCCACTGAGAGTAAACCGACTGCCCTTTAGCTGCAGGGTTTATCCTTCCTTGTAATAGGGATGTAATATCGGCAATTCACAATCCTCAGGCATCAGCCTGTATTCAATGGAATTTTGGAAAATTATTGGCAGAGCTTCCATGATTTCTACTCTGGGTTCGTTCAGTATCCTCTTGCCTCTGATTCCGTCCTAGTGATTTATCTACTTTAACTAAAGCCAACCTTCACAATATATCATCTTCTTTAGCAATTTTTAGCCCATCCAGCATCCCAACTACCTTAAGATCTATGCAAAGTATTCATTTAGAACCTAGGCCTTGCCTGCTTCCAAACAGAAATCTTTAGGGTCCCTAATCAAACAGACCATTCATCTTACAACGCTTTGACAATTTATATGCCTGACTGACCAATTCTCTTGGCAATATCTTCTCATTCTTTCTTTATTGCTAATTAGTATTTTTTCACTTTCTTCTTTAACATTTTATATTTAATCTCTTTCTCACTTGTAAAATCTATAAGCAGGACTTTATTCCTATTCGACCAATTTCACAATGGACCATAACTGCTGTTCACCCTCGAACCCTCAGAATGCCTTGTAACCACTCAGTGGCATCCTTGATCCTGGTATCACGTCGACAATAAATCTTCCTAGATTCATATCTGTAGTCACAGAAACACATGTCTATTCCTCTACTAAATCTCCACTTAATATTGCTTCACTATTCTTCCCCATATAGCTGACCCATGCCATGATGTCCTGAATTGGCTCTGACTGTCATCCGTAGTAGAACCATCACCCTCACCAATATTCAGATCTGAATACTTCTAACGCATGGAGAGATCTCATCCAGAAACTATCTCTCTCTATATACTTATGTTGTGGTACCATTTACTATTATTCAAGAAGGTTATTAGGGATAAACTGGGGAACAATAGGCCAGTGAGTTTACAACTAGTGGTGAACTAATGGAAACTTTTGAGAAAAGTTCTGAAGGACAGAATTAATCTCCACTTTGAGAGGCAAAGATTTAGCAAGAACTAAAACTGAAATTGCTGGAAAGCCTCAGTAGGTCTGCACTATTCTGAAGAAGGGTCACTGGACCTGAAATGTGAACACTGCTTTCTCTCCACAAATGCTGGCCACCCTGCTGAGTTTTTCCATCAATTTCTGTTTTTGTGTCTGATTTCCAGCATCCACAGTTTTTTTTTGTTAAGGATTAAACAAGGATACTCAGCATGGCTTTGTCAGAGTCAGATCATATCTGACAGATTTGATTGAGATTTTCAAAGAGATGGCGAGGCATGAAGATGAGGGTAGTGTAGTTGACATAGTCTACATGGACTTAAGTAAGACTTTTGACATGATGTTGCATGAGAAACTTGTCTGGAAGGTTACAGCCCATGGGATCCAGGGCTACTAAGATTGTCTTAGTAGCAGGAGGCAGATTATGATGGTCGATGTTTTTTTTAGTGACTTTTGCCAGTAATATACTGTAGGGTTCACTGTGGGTCCTTTGCTGTTTGTTGTGTACATGAATGATCTAAATACAAATGTAGGATGTTTGATCAATAAATTTACAAATGATATAAAAATTGGCAATATGGTAAACAGCGAGGAGGAAAGCATTGAACTAAAGGGTTATATAGACGGGCTAGTCAAATGGGCAGGATTGTGATAAATGGAATTCAATTTGAAAAGTATGAGGTGATGCATTTTGGGTAGACTAATAGAGGGCATTGCTGAGAAGCAGAACAGAGGGTGTTGCTGAGAAGTGACAGATGACGATTCTGGGAAGAGTCATCTCAGTCACTGAGACCAAGGAAGGGTAAGCAGAAGAACTGATGTCAGTGAATGGTTAAAGGG
The DNA here is from genome assembly GCF_021869965.1 of Rhincodon typus. Lineage (NCBI taxonomy): Eukaryota > Metazoa > Chordata > Chondrichthyes > Orectolobiformes > Rhincodontidae > Rhincodon > Rhincodon typus. The sequence goes on along the minus strand of NC_063340.1, from coordinate 27,553,986 downwards.
CATCCAACAGAGGACACTGCTGAGAAACGACAGAGGAGGATCTGGGAGGAATCATCTCAGTCACTGTCCATGAGTGAATAAAAGGAAGGCAAGCTGTAGTGAAGCAGCCATTTTTGGAGGTGCCATTTTGAGAAGGGCAGCTTTGTGGTTGAAGTGCTGCTGGAGGTTTAAATGTAGGCTTAAATGAATACTGAGCTTCAGTGAAGGGGGTGATCATCAGTGTGTTAAGGCAGGCAGAGAACGAGTGAACTACTGCAGCTGCTGAAGACACGGGAGTAGAGTCAAAGCAGGAGGAAGTTGAACCATGAAGTCACAGGCAGAAGGTAAGTGAGTGGTTGGTGACTGGTAAGTAGTTTTTGTTCTCTCTTATTTTCTCTTGGCTTTGCTGCTGTTTTGTTGAGTTAACTTAACGGTTAAGTCATGGCAGGAGATCCCAAACCTGTGTCATATTCCTCCTGTGCAACATGGGAATTCAGGGACCATTCTGATGTTCCTGACTCCTTCACATGCAGGAAGTGTATCAAGCTGAAGCTCCTATCTGACCACTTGACAGCTCTGGAGCTGTGGTTGGATTCACTTTGGGCTGAGGGAAGGCTGAGGGAATCGTGGATAGCACGTTCAGCAAGTTAGTCACACTGCAGATAAAAATTACTGAGGAATATTGGGAATGGGTGACCAACAGACAGAGGAAGAGTAAGAAGGTAGTGCAAGGGTCCCCTGTGATCATCTCCCTCCAAAACAGGTATAATATTTTGGAGATAGTAAGAACTGCCAATGCTGGAGTCAGAGATAAGATAGTGTAGAGCTGGAGGAACACATCAGGCCAGGCAGCATCAGAGGAGCAGGAAAGCTGACGGTTCGGGTTGGGACCCTTCTTCAGAAATGGGGCAAGGTGAAGGGAGCTCTGAAATAAATAGAGAGGAGGGGTGGGGCTAGGGAAGGTAGCTGGGATGGTGATAGGTGAGTGCAGGTAGGCAGTGATGGAGATTGGTCAGTGAGGTGGGAAGAGACCATCGGTGAGACCAAGCGGAGGCTCGGACACTACTTTGTAGAGCACCTGTGCTCTGTTCGCGACAAACGACACCACTTTCCAGTCGTGAACCACTTCAACTCCCCCTCCCACTCCTTGGACGACATGTCCATCCTGGGCCTCCTCCAGTGTCACAACGATGCCACCCGGAAACTGGAGGAGCAGCTCCTCATATTCCACCTTGGGAGCCTACAACCTAATGGTCTCAATATGGAAAATACTAGTTTCAAAATCGCCCCACCCCTGGCCTCATCCCATGACCAACCCTCTCATCCCCGTCTCCTTGACCTGACACAACCTGTCCATCTCTCTCCCATCTATCCGCTCCTCCCACCTCACTGACCAATCCCCACTACTGCCTACCTGCACGCACCTATCACCATCCCACCTACCTTCCCCAGCCCCACCTCTCCTCTCTGTATTTATTTCAGAGCTCCCTTCCCCATCTCCCATTTCTGAAGAAGGGTTTCAACCCAAAACGTCAGCTTTCCTGCTCCTCTGATGCTGCCTGGCCTGATGTGTTCCTCCAGCTCCACACTGTGTTATCTATAATATTTGGGATACTGTTGGGGGAGATGGTTCACCAGGGGAAGGTGGCAGCAGTCAGGTTCATGGCACTGTGGCTGGCTCTGTTGCACAGGAGGACAGGATAAAGAGTGGCAGAACAATAGTGATAGGAGGTTCAATTGTAAGGGGAATAGATAGGCGTTTCTGCAACCATAAATGAGAGTCCAGGATGGTATGTTGCCTCCCAGGAGCAAGGTTCAAGGATGTCTCAGAAAGCTTGCAGGACACTCTGGAGAGGAAGGGTGAACAGCCAGCTGTCATGGTGCATATGGACAACAACGATATAGGTAAAAAACGGGTTGAGGTCCTACAAGCTGAACTTAGGGAGTTAGGAGTTAAACTAAAAAGTAGGACCTCAAAGGTAGTAGTCTCGGGAATGCTACCAATGCCACATGCTAGTCAGAGTAGGAACGAGTGGATAGGTAAGATGAATACGTGGCTTGAAGGGTGGTGCAAGAGGGAGGGATTCAAATTCCTGGGATATTGGAATCGGGTCTGGGGGAGGTGGGACCAGTACAAACCGGACAGTCTGCACCTGGGCAGGATTGGAGTCAATGTCCTGGGGGAGGGAAAACAAGAAATGCTGGAGATCACAGCAGGTCAGGAAGCATCCATGGAAAGAAAGCAGGCTAACGTTTCAAATATCGACGACTCTTCATCAGAGCTAAGTGAAGTGTGAAGGGGGCTGCATTTATGCAATGGTGGTGAGGGGGCAGTGCTGGAGTCATGGGGGAGAAAGGGTGTTGATAGTACAGGTTAGGTGATTGGAATGTGAGAATGGTGAAACAACGATGTGGCTAACTGCCAGACTGGAAAGAACAGACAGTCTCATTGGGGTGGGGGAAGGGGAGAGAGTGCGACAGACAATGTAACAAGTAAAGCTAAAAGAAAGGGAAGGAATGGGTTCACTATTTGAAGGTATTGAACTCAGTATTGAGCCCAGGAAGTTGTAAACTGCCTGGTTTGAAGATGAGATGTTACTCCTCCAGTTTGTGTCGCATTTTCTGCAGCATTGCAGTATGCTGAGGACAGACAAATAGGCATTCGAGCAGGAATCCGTGTCAAAATGACCGGCTACGGGAAGGTCAAGGTCATGCTTTCGCACAGATTGGAGGTGTTCTGCAAAGTGGTCTCCCAGTCCAATGTATAGTACGCCACATTGGATGTAGTGAATACAATTCACAAGATTGGAGGAGGTACAGGTGAAATGCTGCTTCACCTGGAAAGACTGTTTAGGCCCTTGGATGGTGAGCAGGGAGGAAGTGAAGGGGCAGGTGTTGCACATTCTGTGGTTACATGGGAAGGTTGGTTGGTGTTGGTGGTTCAGGAATGGACTAGGGTGTCCCAGAAGCCATGATCCCTGCGGAATTCAGACAAGGGAAGATGTGTTTGGTGGTGACAATCTGCTGGACTTGTCTGAAATGGCAGAGAATGATCCTTTGAAGAGGCTTGTGGGGTGAAAACTGAGAACAAGGGGGATCTGAACACACTGCTGTGATGGGAAGGGGCAAGGGCGGATGCACAGGTCATAAGTTGGATGCGGTGGAGGGCCCTGTTAACCACAGTGGGTGGGAAACCATAGTTATGGAAGAAGAAAGCTATGTCAGCAGCACCGTTTTGGAAGGTGGCATCATCTGAACAGATACGACGTAGGCCAAGGAATGGGAAGAATGGGATGGAATCCTTGCAGGGTATGTGGTGGGAAGAGCTGTAGCTATGGGAAGGTAGCTATGGGAGTCAGTGGCTTTGTAGTGAACAGCAGTGGACAGTTTATTCCCTGAAATGGAGATGGAGAGGTCGAGGAAAGGAAGGGAAGTGTTGGAAATGCACTATGTGGAAGTTATAGAGGCATGGAAATTGGAGGTAAAATGAACAAATTTTTCAAGGTTTAGGTGGGAGAGTGAAGTGGCAACAAAATAGTCATTGATGTACTGATAAAAGAGTTGTGGGAAGGGGCCAGTGTATGACTGGAACAAGGACTGTTCCACATAACCAATAAAGAGACAGACATAACTGGGACACATGCAGGTGCCCAAAGCCACTCCTTTGACTTGGCAGAAGTGAGATGAATTAAAGGAAAAATTGTTCAGTGAGAGAACAAGTTCAGCCAAGCAGAGGAGAATGGCAACGGATGGGGATTGTTCAGGTTGCCGGTCAAGGAAGAAGCTGAGAGCCTCGGACCATCCTGGTGGGGCATGGAAGTGCAGGATTGGACATCCATGGTGAAGAGGAGGCAGTCAGGGCCAGGGAACTGGAAAATGTCAATATGGGAAGGGCATCAGAGGAATCGCGGTTGTGGGTGGGCAGAGGCTGGGCAAGTAGATAGAGGATGGGGTCAAAGAAGGAAGAAATGTGCTCAGTGGGGCAGGAACAGGCTGATTCGATGGCCCTACCAGGGCAGTCTGGTCTGTGGATTTTGGGAAGGAAGTAGATATGGGCTGTCCAGGGTTGAGACGTTATAAAGTTGGAGGCAGTGGGGGGAAGATCTCCAGAGGTAATGAGGTCAGTGACAGTCCTGGCTTGATATTTGGATGTGGGGTCATGGTCCAGGGGGTGGTAGGAAGAAGTGCGTCTGAGAGTTGGCATTGAGCCTCCACAAGGTAAAGATCAGTGCACCAGACTACAATGGTATCACCTTTCTCAGCTGGTTTGGCAACAAAGTTAGGGTTGGACCTGAGAGAGCAAAGTGCAGCAATTTTCAGGGGATGGGTTAGAGAGGGTTAGAGGAGCAGAGAAATTGAGACAGCCAATGTCATGCCGCCAATTTTCAATGAAAAGATTGAGGGCAGGTAAGGGGTTCAAGTGGAAGGTGAATATTGGCAGCGGGTGAAGGGATCAATGGAATGGGGGAGGTGGAATCCCACCCAAAGAAGTCAACACGAAGATGGAGGCAGTGGATAAAACAGTTCAATGTCATGACAAGCCCAAAATACGTTAAGGTGGGGACGTAGGTGTATGAAGCTGAGTCATTTGCCGAGGACTCAGGGTTATTCAATCTTCAGGAAAGACAGACAGAAAGGAAAGGGAAGTGGAATAGCATTGTTAGTTAAGGGGGAGATTAACACAGCAGTAAGGGAGGACATTAGCCTAGACAATGCGGAATCTGTATGGATGGAGCTGTGGAACACCAAAGGGAAAAGGCATTAATGGGAGTTATGTACAGACCACTAAACTATAGCTGTGACATTGGGGATTGTATCAAACAGGAAATTAAAGGTGCATGCAGTAAGGATACAGCAGTTATTATGGGAGACTTCAATCTACATATTAATTGGAATAACCAAACTGGTAGCAATGAGATGGAGGAGGGTTTCTTGGAATGTATCAGGGATGGTTTCTTTGACCAATATGTCGAGGAATCAACTAGGCAGCAAGCCATCCCAGACAGGGTATTGTGTAAGGAGACAGGATTAATTAGCAACATTATGGTGCCAAATCCTTTGGGGAAGAGTGACCATAATATGGTAGAATTTTTCATAAAGATGGAGAGTGACAGAGTTAAATCTGAGACTAGGGTCCTTAACATATAGAAAGCTATGATGGTATGAGGCATGCATTGGCTAGGATAAGCTGGCCAACTACACTTAAGGGGTTATGGGTGGATAGGCAATGGCAGATATTTAAAGAACACGTGGATGAACTTCAATAATAGTAAATCCCTATCTGGCATAAAAGTAAAACATGGAAGGTGGCTCAATCATGGCTAACAAGAGAAATCAGAAACAGAGTTCAAGCCAAAGAGGACGCATATAAATTGGCCAGAAAAAGCAACAAACCTGAGCACTGGAAGGAAGTTAAAATTCAGCAGAGGAGGACAAAGGGGTTAATTTGGAAGGGGAAAATAGAAGATGAAAGTAAACTTGCAGAAAACATAAAAACTGACAGCAAAAGCTTCTATAGATATGTGAAGAGAAAAAGACCGGTGAAGACAAATGTAGGGTCCTTGCATTTAGAATCAGGTGAATTCATAATGGACAACAAAGAGATGGCAGACCAGTTGAACAAATACTTTGGATCTGTCTTCACTAAGGAGAACATAATTAACCTTCCGGAAATGCTGGGGACAGGTGGTCAAGCATGAAGGAGGAACTGAAGGAAATCCTTATTAGTCGAGAAATGGTATTGGAGAAATTAATGGGATTAAAACCCAATATGTCCCCAGGGCCTGATGCTTTGTATGCCAGAGTACTTAAGGAAGTGGGCCTAGAAATAACAGCTGCATTGGTGATCATTTTCCAACAATGTTTAGACTCTGCAAGAGTTTCAATGGACTGGAGGGTAGCTAATATAACCCCACCTTTTAAAATAGGAGGGAGAGAAAGGGGGAATTAATAGGTTGGTTACCCTGACATCAGTGGTGGAAAAATGCTGGAGTCAATTATTAAGGATCTTATAACTGAACATTTGGAAAGCGGTGTCAGAATCAGTCCTAGTCAGCATGGATTCACTAAAGGGAAATCATTCTTGACAAATCTTCTGGACTTTTTTGAGGATGTGACCAGCAGAGTGGACAAGGGTGAATCAGTAGATGTTGTGTATCTGAACTTTCAAGAGGCTTTTGACAAGGTTCCACACAAGAGGTTAATAAGGAAAACTAAAGCTCATGCTATCAGAGGTAATGTATTGACATGCATAGAGAACTTGTTGGCAAATAGGAAGCAGTTGGAATAAACGGGCCCTTTTCAGAGTGGCAGGCAGTGATGAGTGGAGTGCTGCAGGGGTCAGTGCTGGGAACTCAGCTGTTCACAACATACATTAACAATTTGGATGAAGGAATTGAATGCAATATCCCCACATTTGCAGACAACACTAAGCTGTGTGGCAGTATGTGTTGTGAGGAGGATGATAAAAGGCTGTAAGGTGTCTTGGACAGGCTGGCTGAGTGGGCAAATACTTGGCAAATGCAATATAATGTGGATAAATGTGAGGTTATCCACTTTGGTCGCAAAAACAGAAAGGCAGATTATTATCTGAATGGTGGCAGTTTAGGAAAAGGTGAGGTGCAACAAGACCTGGATGTCAAGGTGGAACAGTCGCTGAAGGTTGATGAGCAGATGCAGCAGGTGGTGGGGAAAGCTAATGGCATGCTAGCCTAAATAAAGACAGGATTTTAGGTTAGTAGTAGAGGGGTCTTGCTGCAGTTATACAGGGCCTTGTTGAGGCCACAACTTGAATATTGTGTGCAGTTTTGGTCTCCTAGTCTGAAGAAGGAAATTCCTGCTATTGAAGGAGTCCAGCAAACCAGACTGATTCCTGGGATGGCAGGACTGACATAAGAAAAAAGATTGAATCGACTGGGCTTATACTCGCTGGAATTTAGAAGAACGAAGTTGAATTGCATAGAAACATATAAAATCCTAATGGGACTGGACAGGATGGACGTGGGATGAGTGTTTCCAATGTTGGGGAGGTCTAGAAATAGGGGTCACAGTCTAAGAATAAGAGGCAAACCATTCAGGACTGAAATGAGGAAGAATTTCTTCACTCAGAGAGTTGTGAATCTGTGGAAATCTCTCCCACAGAAAGCTGTTGGGACCAGTTAATTAGATTTATTCAAGAAGAAGCTGGACGTGGCCCTTGCAGCTAAAGGGAAGAAGGGGTATGGAGAGAAAGCAGGAATGAGATACTGAAACTGCATGATCATTCATGATATATTGAATGGTGGTGCAGGCTCAAAGGGCCGAATGGCCTGCTCCTGCACCGATTTTCTATGTTCCTATGTCTCTATGCAATATATGGTAGGAATCTTGGAAGTACTAATGTTCACACAGACCTGAACTGACAGGTCTGACTACAAGACTCCTACGACCTCTTGGAATATGGATAACACACAAACCACCAGCCACACCTCGCCAGTTACTCTCAAAGATGAAAGACCCATACCCACAATAAGCAGGACAAATGTGATATATAAAATACCATGCAGTAACTGTGAGAAACAGGACACAGGACAGATGGGCAGGAAACTTGCCACCAGGATGCTTGAACGCCAACTCGCAGTAAAATGGCATGACCAACTCTCCCTTGTTTCAATACAGTCCGAAATAGAAGGACATCAATTTAACTGGGAGAAAATTACAGTACTAGGACATGCAAGACAAAGACAAGCACAAGAATTCCTGGAGGCCTGGTTTTCAACCACCGAGTAATGAACAAACATGTTGAAATAGACCTTATCTACATACCACTATGGTATGAAACCAGAAACAGGATTACCCACCATGACAGACTGGACCATATAAATTCAGAGCGGGACAGAACAACAGTGCTTCAGCGGAGGCTACATAGCATTGACTATGTCATCGAGAACGGAGACAAAACGTTTGCATGAAAACCACTCAGCTCAGCAAATCAACCACCGACTCCATCAGAGAGACCTTTGCGTTCTTGTCCACATAGCCATTAAGGCAACATGGGAGGTATATAAGGTGATTAAAAAGCTCACTGAGTATTTGCATTTATTAGTCAAGGCATTGAAGAAAAAGAGGTTATGATGGAGCCTTGTAAGCTGGAGTACTGTGTGAAGTTCTGGTCATCATACTAAGGAATGATGTGATTACTGTAGAGTGGGTGCAAAGAAAATTTACTAGGATGGTGCCTGAAGTATTTCAGCTACGAAGAGAGATTAGGTAGGTTGGAGCTGTGTTCCTTAGAGCTCAGAAAGCCAAGTGCATGCCTGATTAAAGTGTGCAAAGTTATCAGCACATGAGGGTTGATAGGAAGAAACATTTGACTTTAATAGAGAGGTCAATAACTAGAAGCATAGATTTAATGTTGGAGGCAGACGGTTTAGGGAGGATTTAAGGAAGAGTCTTTTCACCCAGAGAGCAGGGGAACTCACTGCCTTAGAGAGTGGAACAGACAGGAACCATCACAACATTTTAAAAAATATTCAGATGAACACACAAAGAATATAGGACAGTACATGGAATGACATTGCACAAGCAATGGGTCAAGGGCTGGGAAGTGAGACTAGAGTAGATTGATTCTTGATTACCAGCACAGACATGGTGGACCGAAGGGTCTCTTTCTGTAGCCAGAAAACTGTATGACTCTATATCTACAATTTTAACCTACTGAAAATTGCAGAATTCTTCAATGTTACTATACTTTGTTATTTAATTTAATCCTCACCACCAGACCTGATTAATTATCTCAGCACTGATTATAATTCAATAATGAATTACCAAATTGGCTTTGATTTTTATATTAACCAAATGATCTATTACATTATAGTTGATTAATTTAAATTAGATTATATTAAAATTTATCGGTATACCCCATAACTATAACAATTTAGCCTTACTTCAGCTATCACTGTAAAAAGGCTTCTCACTGTTTCTCTTTCATAAATCTATTTTGACTCAGAAAATCATAACATCATTAAGCAAATGGCTCTGTGATCATGTTCAAACTCATGGATTTTAGCATTTTGCCTGATAGCCATACTGTAAAAGAACAACTGGGAATACAAATGCATATATATATTTGGAGCATGTCAGAAAACAAAGCTGAAAGATATCAAGCTGTTTGGACACAATCCATAATTACATAGGGTTTATTGCATTCAGTTGCTGAAAAGGCTGACTTTGGAAGGGTTTGTGAGAACTCTGCGCTGACGGTTGCCTGGCAACCCTGGATGGATTTGGCTTCTACTTCAAACATTACAATAAAAGAAAACCAGCAGTAAAGAGCAGTAAGGTTGCAAGGTCTCTCCCTCTCTTTCTCCTGGTTGCAATTTGAGAACTTGAGAAACTCCACACTTCAATGTTTTGACTACCTTGAAAAGTGCGGCCAAGGACTATGCAAAGATATAAATCCAGTTTGATTTCCAATTGAGCTGAAGCTTTGTTTGAAAGATCTTCCACTGATGTATGGCTATCAGCAAATCCATCTTGACAAGAATCTCAGAGGACTGCATCAATACTTAAAATAGCATCCTTTGTTTTACACACCATTTTCTATATTTGTTAAGTACTAATTCTGTAATGTTGTTGCTGTCCTCTGTGTGTTCATTTGGAATTTAAAACAGATACGGTTCTAACTCTGCGTAGCATAGGTATTTTATCAGTTTTGCCATTTCTAAGAATATACTTTGTGTTATTGTAAGCAGATTATTTTGAGTTTACGGAAGGAGTCTGGAGATTCTGGATAGTACAGAAAAAGGACATAATTGCCCTTTTTTGGTGATTGAATGTAAGCATTTATACCAATGATGTGACTTGTGGAGAAGTGGGGGCAACATGTTGGCTCAGTGGTTAGTACTGCTGCTTCACAGCCCCCGGGACAAGAGTTTGATTTCAGCCTTAGGCGACTGGCTGTGTGGAGTTTGCCCAGTTTCCCTGTGTCTGTATGGGTTTTCTCTGGGTGTTCCGGTTTCCTCCCACAGTCCAAAGATGTGCAGGTTAGATGGAACGGCGATGTTAAATTGCCCATAGTGCCTAGGGTGGTAACTGCAGGGTAAAGGGTAGGGGGTGGGTCTGGGTGGGATGCTCGTCAGAGGATCGGTGTGGGTTCGGTGGGCTGAATGGCCTGCTTCCACACTGTGGGGATTCTATGATAGAGAGCGAAAGTGGGGTATGACAATCAGTGCAAAGTTCTCATCACAGTTGTAACATTATGGTTCCCTAATTTCTACCTTTCTCCTTTCTAAACAGCATGATTAGGCTTGATACCTTCTGATATCTGCAATTACCTCCTTTAAACCCAAGGATGTCAGATCTAGGGGGTTGGTCACCATTTAATTTGATTAACATTACCAGTACTATTTCTTTACTTATACTGATTGTTTTACATTCTTCAGCCTTGCTGGCCTTTACATAGAACATAGAACATACTTCCCCATTATTTCAAGAATGATTTTGTATCTTTTGCATTGAAAATAATTTCAAGGTAATTGTTTAATATCGTGACAAAATTTATATATTCCATTATAGTTTTATCTGTATCTGCCTATAATGAGCCCACGTTTCCTTTCACAAATGTCTTCTTATTTACATATCCCTACAGACATTCAGAGTTTGCTTTAATATACCTTGCTAGTGTATTGTGATATTGTCTTTTCTCTTTCCAGATCAAATTATTGGTTCTCCATTGTTGTATTCTAAACTCCTTTCAATCTTCAGGTGTATTATTCCATTTGGAATCTTTATAAGTTTCTTCCTTTGATCCATTATTACCTTTAACTCCTCATTAGCCTTAGTTGAACTATATTTCTCTGAAGTTCTTTGTCTATTTGTTATGAATTTGTATTAATTCTTTAAATGCTCATTATGGCATGTTTATTATCAAGGTTTTAATATTGTTTCCAAATCTGTGTTAGTGAACACAAGATCAAAATACTGTGGATGCTGGAAATCTGAAAGAAAGACAGAAAATGCTGGAAATGTTAGGAAGTCTAATAGCAGCTGGAGAAGGAGAAACTGTTTTCAGGTTCCATGTCTTTACCTTTCATCATGAAATCCCTCAAAACTGTGTAGTTTACTTTCTTTGAATCTAAGATTGGAGTTTCAGACATTTAATTCACTTTAAAACTCCATTTTAAAATCTACATATTGTGATTGCTCTTCCCTAAAGTCCCCTTACAGCAAAGTTATTTATTATTGTGTAAGGTTGGATATAAAATAGCCTGTCTCCTAGTTTTATTTCCTCAACATACTGATTTAGATAACGTTCTTGTGTATATTCCATGACATGGTTCTTCACATGTGCCATTATAAATTTGTTGGTAGCAGAGTGAGAAGTAAGGTGTTGGTTCGAGAGGCTTTGATGAGCAGCGGCTCAGCGAAAAGTACAGGTAAGGCCTCTGCTGTATTGTATGTAATCTGTGTTCTATAAATCCCTTCCACTGATCAATTCTGGCAAATCCCAACCCTCCCTTTCCTCAATTTTTGTGGAAAAGACAGTTACATTCCAACTTCTAACTTTCCTCTTCAGTCTTAGAGCATTTGAGATGGTAGTTAAGGCAGTGGCATGCTCCTCCTGTGGATGTGGCAGCTCAGGGAGATTTTCATCGTGTCTGATGACTACACCTGTTGGTAGTGCACCCAACTACAGCTCCTGAGAGACCGTGTTAGGGAATTGGAACTGGAGCTGGATACACTCAGGAGCATCACAGATAAGAGTTTTTGTGGGGTGATCACATCTAAGGTGCAGTCAGAGAGTAGCTGGGTGACCACCAGGAAAGGCTAAGGGAGTAGGCAGCGAGTGCAGGAATTCCCTATGGCGATTCCCCTCAAAAACAAGCATACTGTTGCGGGATGGGGCAGGGGAATGAATGTTCAGGGGAAAGCAGCAGTAGCCAAATCAGTGGCACTGCAACTGGCTCTGGGGCACAGTGGGAAAGGGTAAAGGTAAACAGGACCTTAGTGATAGGACACTCAATAGTTAGGGGGACAGACAGGAGATTCTGTGGCTGCAAATGGGAATCCAGGATGGTGTGTTGCTTCCTAGGTGTGTTGCTTCTCGTAGCAGCTGCAGAACATTCTCAAGGGGGAGGGTGAGCAGCCAGAAGTCATTGTGCATGTTAGCACAAATGATGTAGGTAGAACTAGGAACGAGGCCCTGCAGAGTGTTGGAAGAGAGCTAGGAAAAATGTTAAAAACCAGGACCTCGATGGTGGTAATCTCTGGATTACTTCCAGTGCCATGTGCTAGTGAAGGTAAGAACAGGAGGATATGGCAGATGAATGAGTAGCTGAAGAATTGGTGCAGGGGGCAGGGATTCAGATTCCTAGATTATTGGGATCTTTTCTGGGGCAGAGGTGACCTGTTCAAGAGGGACGGGCTGTACCTGAACTGGAGGGGGACCAAAATCCTGGCAGGCAGATTTGCTAGTGCTTCAAGGGAGGATTTAAACTAGATTGGCAGCGGGGTGGGATCCTCAAATGCAGGGAGGCAAGTGTGACGCTGGAAGGACATAATCAGAAACAGCAAGTTGAAGAGACAGGTCAGGCTGGAACATGACAAGGAGTGAGGAATGATTAAATTGCATCTATTTCAATGCAAAAGGGCTGGCAGGTAAGGCTGATGGACGGAGGACGTGGATAGGTATGTGGGACTGGGATATTATAGCCATTACAGAAACATGGCTAAGAGAGGGACAGGACTGGGAGCTTAATGAGGGGAGGGGACTTGCATTTTTGATTAAGGTGAGTATCACAGCAGTAGTCAGAGATGAAATAATTGAGGGATCATTCAGTGAGGTTTTGTGGGTGGAGCTAAGAAATAAGAAGGGGATGATGACGCTATTGGGATTGTACTGTAGACCCCCAAATAGTCAATGGGAATTAGAGGAACAATATGCAGGGAGACTGGGGAGACTTACAGGAGCTATAGGGTTGTCATAGTGGGGGATTTTAATTTTCTTAACACAGACTGGGACTGCCACAGTGTTAAGGTTTAGATGGAATAGAATTTGTTAAATGTGTTCAGGAGAGTTTCCTCAAGTAGTATATAGAGGATTGTACTCAGGAAGGGGCAAAATTTGACCTACTGTTGGGAAATAGGGCAGGACAAGGTGACTGAGGTGACAGTGGGAGAGCACTTTGGGACCAGTGACCATAGTTCTATTAATTTTAAAATAGTTTTGGAGAGGGACAAGACTGGTCCACACGTTCAAGTTCCAAATTTGGGCAAGGCAAATATTGATCGAATTTGACAGGAGATCGCAGATGTTGATTGGAGTAGTTTGTTTGCAGGCAAAGGGACTTGCGGCAAACAGGAGACCTTTAAAAGTGTGATAGCTAGAGTTCAAGGTCTATAAGATCCTGTGAGGGTGATGAATCTCTAGAGACATATAGGGGACTAGTGGTGTTCCTCAGGGTTCGGAGCTGGGCCCATTGTTGTTTGTTATCTATATCAATGATTTGGATGAGAATGTACAAGGCATGATGAGTAAGTTTGCGGTTGACACTAAAATAGGCAGTATCATGGACATTACATAGAACATAGAACATGGAACAGTACAGCACAATACAGGCCCTTCGACCCACGATGTTGTGCCAACCTAATATCCTACTAAGATCAATCTAACCTGCATACCCTACATTTTACTATCCTCCATGTGCCTATCCAAGAGTCGCTTAAAAGTCTCTAAAGTATCTGACTCCACTTCCAATGCCGGCAGCGCATTCCACATGTCCACCACTCTCTGTGTGAAGAACCTACCTCTGACATCTCCCCTATACCTTCCTCCAATCACCTTAAAATTATGCCCCCTCGTACTAGTCATTTCTGCCCTGGGAAAAAGTCTCTGGGTATCCACTCTATCTATGCCTCTTATCATCTTATACACCTCTATCAAGTCACTTCTCATCCTTTTTCGCTCCAATGAAAAGAGCCCTAGCTGCCTCAAACTTTCCTCATAAGGCCTGCCCTCCAGTCCAGGCAGCATCCTGGTAAATCTCCTCTGCATCCTTTCCAAAGCTTCCACATCTTTCCTATAATGAGGTGACCAGAACTGAACACAATATTCCAAGTGTGGTCTAACCAGAGTTTTATACAGCTGCAGCATAACATCACGGCTCTTAAACTCAATTCCCCTGCCAATGAAAGACAACAGACCATACACCTTCTTTACAACCCTATCAACTTAGGTAGCAACTTTGAGGGATCTATGGACGTGGACCCCAAGATCCCTCTGTTCCTCCACACTGCCAAGAATCTTGCCATTAACCCTGTATTCTGCATTCAAATTTGACCTTCCAAAATGAATTGCTTCACACTTTTCTGGGTTGAATTCCATCTGCCACTTCGTTGCCCAGCTCTGCATCCTGGGCCGAGAAATGGCAAATGGAGTTTAATATAGATAAGTGTGATTGAAATGTCAAATCAAGGTAGGACTTCTGTCAATATCCCATTGCAACCTACAACACACTTCCACAACTCCACCAACCTTTGTATCATTGGCAAACTTACTAACCCACCCTTCCACTTCCTCATCCAAGTCATTTATAAAGATCACAAAGAGCAGAGGTCCCAGAACAGATCCCTGCGGAACACCACTGGTCACCAAGCTCCAGGCTGAACACTTTCCATTTACTACCACCCTCTGTCTTCTATTGGACAGCCAGTTTTGTATCCAGACAGCCAAATTTCCCTGAATCCCATGCCTTTATTGCTGAGCAAACTATTGGGATTAAATGCAGACATACCCTATGGGACATATGGATGATAATGGAATAGTTTAGGTTAGATGGTCTTCAGTTTGGTTTCACAGGTCGGCGCAACATCGAGGGCCGAAGAGCCTGTACTGCGCTGTAATGTTCTATGTTCTATGTACCCTAGGGCATTAAAGAAAGTAGCAGCAGAGATACTGAATTGCTTATAATATTCCAAAACTCCCTGGATCCTGGAGATATCCAGTGGATTAAAAAATGCTAATGTAACAACTTTATTCAAAAAGGGAGGGAGGCAAAAAAGTAGGTGTCAATAGACCAGTTAGTTTCCTGTCTGTCATTAGGGAATTGTTCGAATTCATTATTAAGGAAGTATTAATGGGACATTTGGAAAGCCAAAATACAATCCATCAGAGTGAGCATCGTTTTATCAAGGGTAAATCATGTTTGACTAATTTGCTAGAGTTCTTCAAAGAGGCAACAAGCAAAATGAATAATGGTAGATGTCACACTCTTGGACTTCCAGAAGGCATTTGGTAAGGTGCCACACAAAAGGTTAATTCACAAAGCAAGATTCCACTGGGTTAGGCATAATATATTAGCTTGGGAGAAGATTGGCTAACCAACAGAAACCAACGAGTCAGAACAAATGGGTCTTTTTCTAGATGACAAGCTATAACTGTTTGGGGGCCACAGGGTTTAGTCCTTGGGCCCCAGCTATTCACAATCTATATTAATGACTTAGAATCAGGCATGGCATGTACTATAGCTGAATGTACAGATGATATTAAAATAAGTGGGAAAGCAAGTTGCAATTAAGGGGAAGTGATTAATCCAGAGACTCTGGTAATGTCTGGGGACCTGGGTTTGAATCCTGCCATGGCAGATGGTAGAATTTGAATTCAATAAATACTTGGAATTAGGAGTTTAATGATGACTAAGAAAACATTGTTGATTGTTGGGGAAAAAAATCATCTGGTTCATTAATGTCCTTTAGAGAAGGAAACTGCCATCTTTACTGGTCTGAACTCCATGTAACTCCAGACTCATGACAATCTTTTGTTTGTCATTTATATAAATTATTTGGATGAAAATATAGAAGGCATGGTTAGTAAGCTTGTGGACAACACCAAAATTGGTGGCATAGTAGACAGTGAAGAAAGTTTTCTAAGGTTACAGAAGGATCTTGATCAAGTGGGTCAATGGGCTGAAAAATGGCAGATGGAGTTCAATCTGTATAAATGCGAGGTATTGCATTTTGGTACAACAAACAAGTGTAGGGTTTATAATATTAATGATAGGGCCTTGGGCAGTGTTGTAGAACAGAGGGACCTAGGGGTGCAGGTACATAATTCTTTGAAGTCTGTGTCACATATAGACAGGGTGGTTAAAAAGGCATTTGCCAAAGTTGCCTTCATTGCTCAGTCCTTTGAGTTTAGGAATTGGGAAGTCATGTTAAGGTTGTAGAGGACATTGGTGAGGCCTCTTCTGGAACACTGTGTCTAGTTCTGGTTGCCCAGTTACAGGAAGGATATTATCAAGCTGGGTTCAGAAGAGATTTACCAGGATGTTGTCATGTGCGGAAGGTTTGAGTTAAAAGGAAAGGCTAGATAGGCTGGGACTTTTTTCACTGAGTGTAGGAAGTTGAGCGGTGACCTGATAGAAGTTTATAAAATAATGAGATGTATGGATAGAATTAATGATAGCTGTCTTTACCCTAGGATGGGGTTTTCAAGACTAGGGGACACAGTTTTAAGGTAAAAGGAGAGAGATTAAAAAAGACAGAAGAGGCAAAGTTTTTACACAGAGGGTGGTTCGCATGTGGAATGAACTTCTTGAGGAAGTGGTGGATGTGGGTACGATTACAACATTTAAAAGACATTTGGATAAGTACATGAATAGGAAAGGTTTGGAGGGATATGGGCCAGGAGCAGGAAGGTGGGATTAGTGTAGTTTGGGATTATGTTTGGCATGGACTGGTTGGACCAAAGGGTCTGTTTCTATGCTGTATGACTCTATGTGGTTGAAACTTAACTTCCCTCTGGGAAATAAAAGCTGGCCTGGACAGTGATGCCCACATCCGTGATTGAATAAAAAAAAGTTTACAAATGGATACGGATAGTTTTGGCGAATGGACAAAATGGAGTTTAACCTGGATAAATGCGAGGTCATCCATTATGGTCAGAAGAATGAAAAGGTAACTTATTTTCTAAAAGGAGACAAGGCTCAAAATGCTTTGGTGCAGAGGGATCTGGGTGCTGTCATGCATGAGTCACAGAATAAAAGTACAGCAGATAATATGGAGGGCAAATCGAATTTTGACATTTATTGCCAAAGGAACATAAAAGTAGGCAAGTATTGTTGTAATTGCATAAGGCATTGGTGAGACTACACCTAGAGTACTGGTGTGGTTTTGGTTTTGGTTTTGATCAGCTTTGATCTCTTTACCTGAGAAAGAATGTAATTATGTAATTACATTAGAGGCCATCCAAAGACAAAAAGTTTGTCAGTTAAGGGACGATTGAGTAGTTTAGGTCTGTACTTGCGAGAGTTTAGAAGGATGAGAGGAAATCTAATTGAGGTTTGTAAGATGCTAAAGGGGATTGATAAAGCACACATTGATCAGATCTTTTCCTTTGTGGGGTAATCTAGAACTAGAGGTCATAGTTTAAGCTAAGGGATGGCAAATTTAAAACATAGGTCAGGAGGAATTACTTCTCTCAAAAGGTTGTAAATCTGTGGAATTCACTGCCGCAGAGTGTGACGGACACCAGGGCACTGAATAAATTTGAGAAGATAGACACATTTCTAAATAGTAATGGAATAAAGGGCTATGGGGAGCTGACAGCTAAGGGGAGTTGAAACTGATGGGATCATATTAAATAGTGGAGCAGACTCTAGAGGCTGAATTGCCTCCTGCTCCAAGTTCTTACATTTTTGTGATTAGCTTTCACCTTTTCTTAAATTTCTCTCGGTCACTTTATTCCCTAATGTACTATTATGTTTGTTTCTCTTGCTATTCCTTTCCAACCCACACAACTAAATTTTACTTACAGCATTGCTCTGCTCCAGAACCTTGACAATTTCCATGCAACTTTTGAATTTGCCCATCACTGAATCCTCTCATTCTCCTAACTACTCTTTGTTAGTTTAAAGCTTTGCTCACTGTTCTATTTATTTTATTCACGAGGGCAGATATCCCTGTTGTGCTTAAGTGGAGACCATCCCAATCAATCATTGCATTCTTTCCACGATTGCTGTCAGTCCCTTAGGAAGCAAAACCTCTATCTCCTACATCAGTTTTTCAGCCAAACATTCTAACGTACTTACCCCTGTTCAAGTTGGTGCATGGCTCAGGTAGCAATTTAGAGATTATTACATTCAAAGTTCTGCTTTTTAATATGATCCATAGCTCCTCAAACTCTCTTAACAGAACATTGCTAGTTCTACATGTACTATTAGTTCCTATATGGGCCACAACAACTGGATCCTCTTCTTCTCTCTCTTCAATTTCTACTCTGGCCAAAAAGAGATGTTTATAACTTTGGCAGATGATGCCACCCAGAAACTGCAGAAACAGCACCTCATATTCCGCCTTGGGAGCCTACAACCCAATGGTCTCAATATAGACTTTACTAGTTTCAAAATCTCCCCACCCCCTGGCCTCATCCCATGACCAACTCTCCCTCTCATCCCTGTCTCCTTGACCTGACGCAACCTGCCCGTCTTCTCTCCCATCTATCCGCCCCTCTCACCTCACAGACCAATCTCCACCACTGCCTACCTGCACTCACCTATCACTATCCCACCTACCTTCCCCAGCCCCACCCCTCCTCTCTCTATTTATTTCAGAGCTCCCTTCCCCCTCCCCCATTTCTGAAGAAGGGTCCTGACCCAAAACGTCAGCTTTCCTGCTCCTCTGATGCTGCCTGGCCTGATGTGTTTCTCCAGCTCCACACTGTGTTATCTCTATTTATAACTTTGGCAATTGGCAAGCAGAAAACATAATCTATTGATACTGTAATGTCTCCTAATGCTAGCACACTCTTTTTTACTTCCTTCCCTGCACATCAATAGATTCCAGAAAAATGGTGCTATGGTCAGTTTTTCCGTTCATCTTTCTCTTCATCTGCAGAGATTGCAAATACCTCATAGCTGCTGGTCTAAGGCAAGGGCTGAGGGCTTTCATCATTGTATCCTGGATTCCCATATCTGCCTACTTCATTGTTACATCCTCCTGTCCGTGACCATTGAACAACTCTAAAGTCCTACCTAACCTAAATTGTGTGAGTGCTTCCTGGAACAAAGAAGTTGAATAACACTACCTCTCCCTGATGCCCACCATATCTACAGTTCAGACTCCAGCTCAACAACTCTGTTTGAAAGGTCCTGGAGTTACCACAGTTATGGTTGTCATGTACCAGTTATAACTGTCTGCGTTCACAATACTTTCCACAAATTTCCATATACTGCAGTTAAGGCACACTACCTGCCCTGTCATGTTTATCTACCCACATTAATTAGTTAGTTTATTTAATTATTTAGTTAGTTACTAATTTAGGAATTGCCCAAATTTACATGCTCACAGACAATCTGTTTCCGTGCAGACCCCAGCTGAAAAAATTGCCCCCCTCTGCAAATGAAAGCCACTGAGTTTCTGAAGTACTGTTGGTTGCTGGATTCAGACCTTGGGTTAGAAGTACAGAACCTCTGAGGATGTAGACCCTCAGGTTAGAGATATAGTCACCTCCTAGCACACAGACCCTCAGATTTGAGGTATGGTCACCTCCTGAGATACAGACTCTCAGATTTAAAATATAGTCACCTACTGGGATACAGACACTTGTGTTAGAGTTATAGTCATCTCCTGGTATTCAGCACATTCAGATTATAGATGTAGTCACCTCCTGAGATACAGACCCCCTAGGAGAGAGGTATGGTCACTTTCTGAGATACAGACACTCAGGTTAGAGGTACAGGCAACTCTTGAGGTATAGACACTTCACTTTGGAGGCATAGCCACTTCCTGGGATACAGACCCTCAGGTTAAAGGTGTAGTTATCTCCTGGGACATAGACTTTTGGACTGTGGTCACAGATACCTCCTGAGACTGTTGTGCTGACATCCTTCAGATTAAAAGTAGTTGCAATGCCACATTTGGGTGGGGGTGCACAGATGGGGTTGGTGGAAGTGTGTTTTACTTCGTATCTTAGATATAGGACACAAGCAAAATATTAAGTGGTTTCCTTTTACATAAAATGTGGCTTAAGTCAGTCATCTTCTTTACTATCAGTACCCAATGAACCAGTTCACTTGCATTTTGAAAATGGAATCAAAGTACTATTAAATCAAAGTCTGATTCTTATCAAAAAGCTGTCATATATGCTTGGAGCATCGATAATAGATGATAATGATGATATTTCTAAAAGGCAAGTAGGATTATGAGTCATTAAGTGTAACTCTTAAATCTCTGTTGATTGACAGCACCAAAGCTGAGTGAAAGTCAGGTCTAGAGTCAGTACTAAACTGTCATTTAGTAAATGTGTGACTCAGGTTGGTGTTCATTAATACAAACTATGAATAGGAGTATGGCATTCGATCCCTGGAGCCAGTTTCACATTCAATAGATCATAGTTGATCCGTATTTGAACTCCATTTACCTTTGTTCCGTATGTATTAATACCCTTACTGAACAAAAAATGTCAACGGTTATATTTTCATTTGACCTAGTGTCGTCAACATTTTCGTTCATATTTCCACTACCATTGGTAAAAAGGAATGCAAATGAAAGAGACACCCTCCTTCCCCTGCAAGCAGGTGAAATATTTATGTTCTCTGCTTGCTGCACAACAGGCAACAACGATCATAATCATTGTACTAGACCTTATCACTGGAATTTTAATCTTAAAAATAAGAATTCATTTGAAACCTGACTTCAAGGATTTAATCCCAAAATATTTTCTTATCAGTCATTTGGATAGACTTTTTATTTAGCTGGTGTCACATTAGAAGGTGTTGGTGGTCTTGATAGCTCTCTATGAGGTGGGACATGATTGAGACGTGTGAAATAATGAGGGAGCATAGACAGGGTAGACAGGAAGAAACGCTTCCCTTGGTGGAGGGATCAATGACTAGAGGCATAAATTTAAGGTAAGAGGCCTCCACAGAGGCTTAGAGGGGATGTGAGGAAAATGTTTCATGCCGATAGGCTGGTGGGAATCTGGAACTCACTGCCAGTAAAGGTGTGTAGAGGCAAAAATCCTCATAACATTTAGGAAATAGTTAAATGTATACTCACCATGGCATTCAAGGCTATAGCTCAAGTGCTGGAAAATGGGATTAATATAGTGAGGTAGTTGTATTTGATTGACATGGACATGATGGGCTGAAGGGCCTTTTTCTCTGCTGTAGACCTCTATGATTCTATGACCTCACATTGTTGTTGAATTTCAGTTCCTTAGAAAGGGGTTACATTCATGATTTTGGTTCAGCACAACAATGGATCTAGTTCATCTTAATGATTAATATAGCATTTAACATAACTAAATAACAGGCACAAAGTCAGGAGGTCTGAGTGAGATATAGACTGAATAGTGAATTAAGCTCACATGGCAAATCAATGCATGTTGGAAAGAGTTGCATTAAGTGAAGTTGATTGCAACACGTAAAGTGTGTTAAGTATTAGTCGGATTTATCAATACTAGTGAGGTTTATCAATAGTTGTAATATTTGTAAAATTATTCCCGGTCAGATTAACATAAGTAAACTAAAGTCAAATGTGGGAAGTCATTGATTCTAATGGTGAGCAAGAATCCACATTTGCAGGAAATGCCACCAGCTAAAGAAACTTGAGCTCTGGATCGTAGAGCTCAAAAAGCAGTTAGAGTCATTGTGGTGCATTTGCCAGGTTGAAAGTCATGTGGATGCATGATTAGAGAGAGGGTTCACACTGCAAGCTAGAAACATGGAGGCATGAAGAATTCAGCTAAAGAGTACAAAATGCATAATTAAGAAGGGAAAAAACAGAGTATGAGAGTAAAATGCAGGGAACATAGAAATTGACCATAAAAGCCAAGTGTGGAGGAAAGAAAACAATTAGTAAAGATAAATGTAGATCCTTTACAGTCAAAAGCTGGGGAAATGAAAACAGGGAGCGAAGAAATAGTAGAAGAACTGAACACATACTTTGGTCTGTCTTCACAAAAGAGGGCATAAATAACCTCCCACAAATACCTGGGACCCAATGATCTAGTGGGAGTGTTTAATTGAAGGAAATCAGTATTACTGAGAGAATGATGGTGGTTAAATTATTGGGGTTAAAGGTAAACACATCCCCAGAACCTGATAATCCAAATCCCAGAGTACTAAAGGAAGTGGCCTGGAAATATTGATGGTGGGGTTGTCATAAAAAATTCTATAGAGCTGTCCCTACAGATTGGAGGATTCCAATTATAACCCCACTATTTAAAAAGGGAGAAAGAGAAAAAAAGAGCATTACAGTTAGCCAAATATCAGTGGTGGGAAAAATGCTAGAGTATGTTATAATGATGTAATAATAGAACATTTGGAAAGTATTAATGGGATTAGACAATGCCAGCATGGATTCATGAAAGGCAAATCATGCTAAACTATTCAACTGGAGTAATTTGAAGAGGCAACTGAAGTATTTTGAGAAACCAGTGGATGTGGTGTATTTGGATTTTTAGGAAGCTTTGATAAGGTCCCTCCTAACAGGTTAGTGGGCAAAGCTAAAGGGATGAGGGTAATACATTGGCATAGTTTGAGAATTGGTTGACAGACAGGAAATAGAGAGTGAGAATACATGGGACTTATTCCGATTGGCAGGAATCAACTAGTGGGGTACTGCAAGGATCACTACTTCGGCCCTAGCAATTCAAAGATATGGAGCACAGTGGCTCAGTGGTTAGCACTGCTGCCTCACAGTTCCAGGGACCCAGGTTTGATTCCAGCCTCGGGCGACTGTCTGTGTGGAGTTTGCACATTCTCCTTATGTCTGCGTGGGTTTCCTAAAGGTGCTCCGGTTGCCTCTCAAAGTGCAAAGATGTGCAGGTTAGGTGGATTGGCCATGCTAAACTGCCTATAGTGACCAGGGATGTGTAAACTAGGTGCGTTAGCCATGGGAAATGCAAGGTTATAGGGATAGGGTTGGGGGTTGGGTCTGGGTGGGATGCTCTTCAGAGGGTCGGTTGGACTCAATGGACCGAATGGCCTGCTTCCACACTGTAGGGATTCTTCGAATATAAATGACTTGGATGAGGGAATTAAATGCTACATTTCCAAGTTTGCTGTTGACACAACACTGGGTGGGATTGTGAGTTGTGAGGAGGATGCAGGGAGGCTCCAAGGTAATTTAGACAATTTGAGTGGACGGGTAAACACATGCAACACAATGTGGTTAAATGTGAAGTTACACACTTTGGTGTGAAAAACAAAAAAGACTACTATTTAAATGATGATATATTGGTAATTGTGGCTGTACACATGGATCCAGTTGTCCTTGTACATCAGTCAATGAAAGTAGACAATAAGTTTGGAGCTGGAAAAACGTAGCCGGTCAGACAGCATCCAATGAGCCGGAAAGTCGATGCTTTGGGCTGAGAATGAAAGTAGACAGGCAGATGTTAGAACCAATTAGGAAGGCAAATGATATACTGGCCTTCATTGTAATAGGATTTGAATTCAGAAATAAAGATGTCTTACTGCAGTTATACAGGGGCTTGGTGAAACCACACCTGGAATACTGCATGCAGTTTGGATCTCCCTACCTAAAAAAGGATATAATTGTCATCGAGGGAATGCAACGGAGGTTCACTAAGTTCATATCAGGGATGGCAGGGGAGAAATTGATTTGACTGAATTTGTATTCGCTAGAGTCTGGAAGAATGGGAGGGAATCTGATTGAAATTTATACAATTGTAACAGTACTGGACACACTAGAAGAGGGAGGGTGTTTTCCCTGGTTGGGGAATCTAGAACCAGGGGACACAGTCTCAGGATATAAGATGGACTGTTTAAGATTGAGATAAAGAAAAAACCTTTCACTCAGTGTATTGAACCGTTGGAATTCTTTATCACAGAAGCTGTGGAAGCCAAATCACTCAATATATTCAACAAAGAGACTGATAAATGTTTAGATTTTAAAGACATCTTGAACTATGGAGAGAAAATGGGAGTATAATATTGAGGTAGAGG
Organism: Rhincodon typus; assembly: GCF_021869965.1. Taxonomy (NCBI): domain Eukaryota; kingdom Metazoa; phylum Chordata; class Chondrichthyes; order Orectolobiformes; family Rhincodontidae; genus Rhincodon; species Rhincodon typus. Next base: position 27,530,059 of record NC_063340.1, on the reverse strand, counting down.
GTTAATCGAGATCATACTGAATACGCAGCAGGCTTGAAGGGAATGACTCCTGGTTTCTGTGTTTCTAAGATCCTCCTTTTGCTGGAAGTGAGAAGAGGATGGGGCATGAAATTCTCAGCATGGCCAAGTGAAATTAGTGGAAAAGCTCAGCATCTGTGAAGGAGAAAACAGAGTTAACGTTTCGGGTCCGGTGACCGTTCCTCAGAACTATTATGGAAGTGCCATAAACACTTGTCAAGGGCAAATAAAGTTAGTAAAGTATAATTATCTGAAGTTATTTTGATCTGCATCTTTCTAAAAATAAAAATAACATTGTAGTGCCAAGTTATAGTGAAAATAAACACCCTCTGCATTGTGCATCGAGTGACAGGGCAGCTGGTGTACTCAGAAAATAAAATTTTCCATCTGTCCATATCAATCAATGCAGATGATTGTTGACATTTCCCAAGAGCTGTTATTATAACTGTGGCCCTTAAGAATGATAGTAAAGTTTAAGTGCTCCAAAATCACTTACGTCTGGATGGCAGTTGAATTCATATTTTGATGGATGAGTTTTAAAAGCTGAGGTTGGCTGGCTCGCCGAGCTGGTTTGTTGTTCTGCGCACAGACGTTTTATTACCCTGCTGGGTAACATCATCAGCACAGCCTCCAATGAAGCATCGTTGTGTTTTCCTGCCTGGTTTTTAAACTCTGGAGTCCGTTGAGCTGGATTGCCTCACTTCCGGTTTTCCTTCGTAGTGCAGGGTATATGGGGTCGAGTTCTATGTGTTTATTGATGGCTTTCTTCGTGGAGCACCAGGCTTCTAGGAATTCCCATGCCTGTCTCTGCTTAGCTTGTCCCAGGATTTTGGTGTTGTCCCAGTCGTGATGTTACCCAGCAGGGTAATGAAACGTCTGTGGAACAACAAACCAGCTTGGCGAGCCAACCAACCTCAACACCCACAACCTGAGCTACAAATCCACTCCAAAACCTTAGAGTTTCAAAAGCTGTTAAAGAAATAGATGTTTTTGATGTGGTTCATGAAATGGAAGGATTTTTAAAATTGATACAGCAGATCGAGCACTTGAGACCATTTAAAATTCCTTCATGTATTTCTTGAATGAGAGATTTTTTTCAGTATCAAGAATGAATGAGAATTGTTAGATCAGAAGTTGAATATTTTTCTTTGCCACCTGGCTCATGAGTTGGACGTGCATAGAGTTCATTCATCAAACAAGGGGATGACGATTGAAAAGTTGCAAGGATGGCTGGAACATACATTTATTCTCACAAGGCATACGCCAACCTTGGAGAAACATTTAAGTACGATATCCAAGTTCTCTAAATGCTTGTTATTGGTCTTCCCAGTTATTCGCATGTCATCCAAATAAACGACGACCTGGGGTAGACCTTGTAAAATGTTTTCCATCATCTGCTGAAAAATGGCACAAGTTGATGATACCCCAATATTGGTACAAACCCTTATGGGTATTAATTGTAGCATATGTCTGGGAATCCTCACCTAATCACAATCGAAGGACAGCCCTCCAGCCAGTTTTGCGTATAAGATTTCTATGCAAGGGACTGGGTATTTATCCAACTGCTAGAAGTTTACCACTTGTTTGAAATCCCTACAAAGGCAAACCAACCCGTTGGGTTTCACAATTGGTCCAACTGTTGCTGCCCATTCTGCAAACTGATTTCTGCCTCTACTTTTCCTCGTATGGCAAATGGCACTAAGTGGGCCTTGTAGAATTGTAGAATTCCTTCTTGGTCAACATGTTGTAAGGTGGTTTGGCTCTTAGATAGTCCCTAGACGTGACTGAAGATCTTATGGGTCTCTAATTAGAATTTCACTCAAGCAGCCATTTTCTAAACAAAAAAGGTTGAGCCAGTCAAGTTGCCCAATGAAGCTTGGGCCTGAGCCTTTAACTACCATCAGTGGATCCAAAGTTGTATCCTTAATCTGTACGGGTGCCCTGGTACAGATTCCTAGCCTGATTGAGGTCTTATGCAAAATTAAGGATTGGATTCCAGGGAGAATTTTGGTAAAGACTGGTCCTGCAGTCACTGATACAGCTGTGTTGGTATCAACCTCCATTAGAACTGGGTGACTGTTTAACCAGACATTTATTTTGATTGTTTTTGATTTGGATGTTGTTAATCAATTTAACTGTTCCAAACCAGCTGTAGGTGGACTTTCCATGAAGTGCATTCCCTGTGATACTGAGTTCTATTCCTCAATTCAGACCAAGTAGGGTCTTTTGCTGTCTTGAGTCCACATACCAGCAGCAACTACAATGGCCTGCCAGCCTGGATCCTAGAGAAAGTTTTAACTGTTTGGCCAAGGCTTGGCTTTGTTTTGGGGTTTTGCCGTGGGCTGACTAGAATCCTCATGCTCTGGATATGTCCTGAGTGAGGTCATGCAATTGCTTTCAGTCAAGTGGTGCTCCCCAAGTTCAGTTGGCCTGGCGAGGGTGTCCACTTCTGTTGGAATACCCTGTAACTTATAAGCTCTACTTTCTGCATTTTCTAATGACAAAGCCAGGATACTGCCTGTTTGAAGCCCGGTTGGGCTTCAGCTAGTAGGTGCTTTTGCATGGTGATGTCATTAGTCCCACATACCAAATGGTCTCTCAGCATTTCACTTAGGGTTAAACCAAAATCACACGCCTCTGCCACTTATCTTAACCTTATCAAAAATCCCGATGTGGATTCCCATGGTCTCGAACTGCCAAGTAAAACTTATAGTGACTCAAAATTAGAGGAGGCTTGGGGTCGTAATATTCCTTACTTAAATCCATCAACTCTTGAAAGGTTTTAGTATCTGGTGCGTCAGGGAAAGCTAAGCTTCTAAGAATCTTAGGCTTTTAAGAAAAAGCTGTGGGTCCACAAGCTGTCAGGAGAATTACTTTTTTACTTTTTGTCTGTCCCAATGTCATTTGTTTGGAAAAAATAACAGATTTTTTCCACATAATGGGCCCAGTCTTTGACAGCAGGATCAAACAACTCAAGCTTCCCAAATAGCGACATGATGCCAAAACTGGTTACCCCAGCTCAAAGATGACAATTGTGAGTGAATCTCTTCAAGGGGGTGTCTTTCTGTTGTCACCACTGAAATAACTCCACAAAGGCCATATCCCGTCACCAAGTCACGCTTTACTTCCATGTGCATAGTGTAAGACAATGACCCAGCTCACTCAGAGCCAGCTCCTACAGTGAACAGAACCCCTGAAACTCCTGTTTATATATGTCAGTCAGGACTCCCTGATTGGACCAGGTTAACAGCCCCAATCAAGGACCTCATATTCTATAAGGTCTACCTGGCTGATCTCATTACAATCGCTACAACAGTCATAGAGAATTACATGATGCCGTGAAGTTGGTTCCAACTGCTTTCCCCTGCACAGTCACTTCCCCCAATATGATCCAAAATGGTATATCTGTTTAAAGGGGGGATGGCCACAGGGGATTCCTGCACTATCTGCCTTCCTCTACTTTGCCTGGTGGTTACCTATGTCTTTTCTGTCTGTTCAGTCTGCACCTGTGGAGTGACCACTCTACTAAACATGCTAACTACAACTTGCTCTTCAATGCAGATGCTCTACAGTGAATTGAGCTGCAGCTCCAGCTCTGAAATGCCATTCTCTAGTAGCTGCAGCTGAATGCACTTCCTGCATATGTGTTCACCAGGAATGACTGAAGCTTAACCCAATTTGTCATATAGAACAGGAGGAACATATTACGGGTGCAAGTTTATTCACCATGAACTTCTTTTAAGCCCCTGAGTAACTGTCTTTTCTAAAAAAAGAATTATGCTGAGGTAAAGAATACTGCTAACTTACTTCCCATATGCTAACTGTCCTTCCCTTACCCTACTTTGCTTACCTAGATTAATTATTTTTGGCCCTGACTTTCATTTACTTATGTTGTTTTTCAGTTAATTCTTTCTTCCAAAAATATACTCTTTTTAAAAAAATCATGAACCAATCAACACATCACTTCCTTGTGATATCACTGTTTTGATTTATTTTCCTAATCAACAGATCCTGAAGTTGAAGTTGTTAAACTAGGACATCCTTCTCTCTGTTCAGTTGAAGAATATAGCCTTACAAACTTTAAACTCTGAAAGGAACCTCACAAACTATGAACAAAAAACCCCAAAAAGTACATCTTCCCCTGTGCACTAACTCTGATGGTGCTCTAAATTTCGAGTAACACACACTCACTTGGACTGTACCTCACTCTGGATGCGCCTTCTCCCAGCTGCTTGTGCAAAGTGTACTGATCACGCGCTTTTAACGGGCCCTTTCTTAAATGGAGCTGGGTTGAACTGCAATGTTCTTGAAGCTACATTCATCCAAGGAAGTGGAAATTATTACACTTCTCTCCTGATGTGTGGAATATACACTTTGGTTTTTGGGGCTCAGGAGATTTTACTCACCTTTCCAGTTCTTGTAGCTATATTTGTTATGTGGATGGTCCAGTTAAGCTTTTGATCAATAATAAACCACAGGATGTTTACAATGGGGGATTCAGTGACAGCAATCCTATATTACATCACAGGGGAATTGTTAGATTCTTATGTTAGAGATCATCTGGCACTGTGCGATGTGAATTTTACTTGACATTGATTTGTCCGTGCCTGTGCATTTATAGTTCTTACCGCATATGAATACTGATTGCTTCAGTGTTTGAGGACTTGTGATGTGAATGTTAATTTCAAACAGGAATTTGTTTCATCATTTGATTACAGCTGAGAATTATGTTTCACAAATTGTTTTCAGAGGTAAATGGCATGAAGAAAAGTTAGCCTATTCTACATTATTTAGGTGCTTTTTTTTTGCTTGGTACCTGGCTAGATAAACAGCAGATTCATAGCTTGTGGCATCATAAACAAGATAGTTTAAGTAGGAGACAACAAAATCAAAAATTATTTGCGAAACACTTTTCGATGTCAATTGGCCAGGTACAGCAGCCTCAAGAGTATAGTAGACACCCAATGCCCAGTCACCATGGCAGGCAGAGTTCATGAGAGATAAAAATGCAGGCTTGAGACCATGACAATTGAACAGACCATGGATGCAGCAGCATCACACAAAGCAATCAGTGTCAATAACAGAAATGTGACTTACAAATGGAACATAGAACAGTATAGCACAGTACAGGCCCTTTGGCCCACGATGTTGTGCCGAACTTTTACCCGAAACCTTAGGTGTATCTAACCTCCACCGCTACCTTATACTATCATCCTTATGCCTATCTAATAGCTGCTTAAATGCCCCTAATGAGGACGACTCCACTACTCTCTCCGGCAATGCATTGCACGCCCCTACCACTCTCTGAGTAAAGAACCTACCTCTGATGTCTCCCCGATATCTACCTCCTTTCACTTTAAAACTATGTCCCCTCGTAAAAGCTACCGCCACCCTAGGAAAAAGTCTCTGGCTGTCTACTCTATACTATACCTCTGATCATTTTGTACACCTCTATCAAGTCACCTCTCATCCTTTGTCGTTCTAAAGAGAAAAGCCCTAGCTCTCTCAACCTTTCCTCGTAAGACCTTCCCTCCATTCCAGGCAACATCCTGGTAAATCTCCTCTGTACCTTTTCCAACGCTTCCACATCTTTCCTGTAATGAGGTGACCAGAACTGGACACAATACTCCACATGTGGCCAAAATACTGAAGGCTGAACACTTAGGGAGAGATCTTCTGCTCCTAGAGGAGGTAAGAAGAATAGCAGGAGTGAGAAATTAGTTGGACAAGGGTCCAAAAATTAGATTATTGCTATTGAGATAAAAATTAGCAATTAAATTCTTGCTCCTGAGAAGGCAAGTTGACTTGCTGGTGATTAGGTATCATGAACCTCATTTGCATGTATTTGTATATCATTAATTACACAACCCACTGGGAATAACCATCATCTTTTTGATTAACTTCTGCTCAATCAAGATACTCAACACTTCAGTTACTCAATGACATACAACAAATGTGTACCTGATGATTTTCTTTGGCATCCCATCAGGGTATTTCTCTGCCTTGTAAATGCCCATTATTTTCACTTTTGCTGTAAGCTGTACAATTACAATAGGCATTTCCAAAGGTACCCGGGTAGGATGTTTCCCTGTCCCCTCACAGATACCAGCTGGAGAACAACAACCCAGTAGCTTCTGGCTTCACAGGTGGCAGCTTAGTGTATTAGGAAATGCAGAAGCTTGCAGTTGTAGTACACAGTTAAGTGGCAATGTGAAAGTAAGGTACAAGTTGCATGGTGCTGCATCAACGTCAGTGTGATGGATGTGCTTGCAGCATACATGACAAACACGTTGCATATGCAGGAACAGCATGACGAAATATGAACATGAAAGGGGAGGAACGTTTCGTGGAGCTAGGGTACTTATCTTAGCGGGGCTACAGCCACAGTTAGTCCAGGGGCTGGGTCATTTCTACTCTGAGATATTGGCCATGGTCAGTTAAGTAGATTGCTAATTATTTCTTGTGTAATGAGAAAGGAATAATTGGAACATAGCTATGTGAGTCTCCTTGGGGAAGAGTCACCATAATATGACAGAGTTCTTCATTAAGATGGAGAGTGACATAGTTGATTCTAAGACTAGGGTTCTGAATCTAATTAAGGGAAAATATGAGGCGTCGGTTGGCAATGATAAATTGGGGAATGTTACTTTGAGGGATGACAGCGGATAGGCAAAGGCAAACATTTAAAGAATGCATGAAGGAGCTGCACCAATTGTTCATTCCTGTCTGGCTCAAAAAATAATATGGGAAAGTTGGCCTGCCCATGGCTAACAATGGAAATTTTGAATTGTATTAGATCCAAGGAAGAAACATTCCAATTCAGCCAAAAGACCTGAGGCTGACAGCAATTTAGAATTCTGCAAAGGAGGGCAAAGGGATTAACTAAGCCAGGGAAAACAGAGTACAAGAGCAAACTAGTGCGGAACATACAAACTGATTGTAAGAGCTTTTATAGGTATTTGAAAAGAAAAAGATTAGAAAGACAATGTAGATCCCTTACAATCAGGAAGAAGGAAAGGTATAATAGAGAACAAAGAGATGGCAAATCAATTAAAGACATATTTTGGTTCCGTCTTCACGAAGGAGGACATTAATAACATTGAAAATTTGGAGAATACAAGATCTAGTGAGAGGGAGGGACTGAAGGAAATCAGTATTAGTAGGGAAATGGCATTGGGGAGATTGATGTTATTAAAGGTTTATAAATCTATCAGGCCCGATAACCTACATCCTTGTGTACTTAAGGTAGTAGCCCTAGAAATAGTGGATGCATTGGTGGTTATCTTTCAAGATTCTGTAGACTTTAGAACAGTTCCTATGGATTGGAAGGTAGCTAATGTCACACCACAATTTAAAGAAATGAAGTAGAGAGAAAATAGGGAATTACAGACCAGTTAGTCTGACAGTGGTAGTAAGGATAATGCTAGGGTCCATTATAAAAGATTTAATAGTGGAACACTTGGAAAACAATGACAAGATTGGGCAGAGTCAGCTTGGATTTGTCAAAAGGAAATCATGCTTGGAAAATCTACTGAAAATTTTCAAAGATGTAACTAGTAGAGTTCATAGGTGGCAGTCAGTGCTTTATTTGGATTTTCAGAAAATTTTGACAAGGTCCTACATAAGAGATTAGCTTTTAAAATTAAAGCACATGTCTGGGGACAATGTACTGACATGAACAGAGAACTTGGTGGCATGCAGGAAACAGAGTCACAATAAATACATGATTTTCCTAGTGGCTAGCAGTGACTAATGGGGTACTGCAGAAATCTGTGCTTGGGCCCCAGCTATTCACAAAAAATATCAGCGATTTAGATGAAAGAACTAAATACAATATGTTTGCAGACAATGCACCGTGATGGTTGCTCGGTCAGAGGTATAGCCCTTCCAAACCTGGCTGCTGACAACTCTAAGAAATCCTTAGACTGATGCTAAGAAAAAATACAACATAGCACATGCTACAATAAGGGCTACTCTAGGGCAGACCATATGTCTCCTGAAAATGAGGTTCTGGTGCCTAGATCAGTCAGATGATGCAGTGTCCTGCATCAGAGTACCATGACTTATACAACCTGCCTCACCAAAGAGGGGATGCAGCAGTGAGAAAAAGCCTCAGAAGAGGAACAGTGAGGATCCTGAGATGGAGCACAATCATTGTCAAAGGGACGAATGAGATAAGGCAACGTTCTACCAAAGCAGAAGCCAGAGACAACCTTACAGTGATTCATTTGCAGGATGGCTGAGCTGCCCAGACACATTTTCTGTACATGTCATGGTTTTACTTATGCAGTTGGCTGTCATGGCTCTGCTTACTGTATTCAACATTCCCATTGATTGAGATGGATATTCATTTGCTTTACCTGTGTAATGAAATTGTGACCTTTTATTTTAACTCTGGTCTTGATCTCATGACCTCGGTAAAAACTAAAGCATGTGCACAAACCTTGCCGTAGAAATTAATAGTGTTACAACACCTGTAATACATTGACCACTTCTGCAACCTTGTGCTCCTGGATAGTTGTGTAAAAATGATCCTTGCATCAAAGGCATATGAGTCACAGTAGAACGCCTACACCCTAATGAATACCACAGAGTCATCCCACATCTGGGCACTGCTCCATGTACAGTTTACACTGTCATTATCCTTCCAGTGCTGCAGAATGCAATGATACTTCACTGTATTCTTGTGATGCCTGAGCATCCTCACTGACAATGTGTCCACTATAATGATGAAGCTCTATTGCATAGTTATGCCAATAAAGAGTCTAAAACCAAATACACTGAAACCTTTGCTGAAGGTTGGACAGATAAGTCAAATAGCTTATCAGATTGTGATGTTGGTCAATGTACTCAAGTTTAGAGCCTTTTTTTTTTGTTTTTGTTGAATCATTTGTGTAATTTAACTAACATTCTATACAACTTGAGCATAACTTCTCTGCTTTACAATTTTATTATTCCAGAACTGCTCTTTGAACATAAATTTTTAATTTCCAAGTTTTTTTTTCCTTTGTTCTTTCATGGGATGTGGGCATTGATGGCAACACCAGAATTGTTACCCATCTTTTCCTAATTTCCCTTGATCTGGATGGCTTGCTAGGCCACTTCAGAGGATAGTCAAGAGTTAACTAAATTGTTGTGGGTCTGGAGTCACCCACAGGCCAGATCAGGCAACAATGGCAGATGTCCTTTCCTAAAGGATATTAGTGAACCAGACGGGTTTTGCAACAACCAATGATAGTTGTCTTATTTATCTTACAGATTGATGAATTAATTGAAGACAAACTCCATGAGCTGCCATAATGGGAATTGAATCTACATTCCCAGATTATTAGCCCTGTCCTTTGGATTACTTATTCAATGATATTACCACTACAATGTCAACTCCAAGTTCTTTCTGTAAGTAGTTAATGACAGTGATTCCAGCATCAATACTTGTGGAATATCTATTTCCTCATTTTTGCTACAGCTCCTCTCTCATCTCTAGGATCATTCTAGTAAATCTGTTTTACATTTTATCTAAGGACCTTAACATTGCTTGTAAAGCATGGTGCCCATAATTGAACAGAATATTCCATAATATAAATGTTTAGCATATCATCCTTGCTGCTTACTTTGTTATTTCTTTAATAATATGGAGGATCCTACATATTATTTAAAACAGTTTTCCCACATGTCCTGCCACCCTTGAAGCCTTGTATACATACACCCCATGGTCTCAATTTCAACACTTATAAGACTGTATCATTTAGCATATATTATCTCTTTATTCTTCATAACTAGTACCTAGAAAAGTTAATACTTCTCTAAATTTCACTTACGTGTTTGCCCATCCACTGGCATGTCTATACCGTCCTGAACAATATAATGATTCCTCTTATTGTTTAGTGTGTATAAATTTTGCACCATCTGCAAATTTGAAATTAGCAAAAAGAACAGTGGTCCTAATTCCTGAGGAATATAATCAGACACCTGCCTTTAGTCTGACTTTGTTACGTACTTTCTTCCCACTGGGAGCTTTCTTTATAAAGATAATGAATGTTAAACATATTAGAGTCCCACTAAACATCAGAATTCTCAGAGCAGTTCTTTTCGTTTCACTTAAAGTCACCACCATACATGCATTTAAAAAAATGCTTAGAAGAAATCTTTATACTTGTATGTATATAAGGTATTGGGCAGAAAATTAACTCTATAGATAGTTCACAGTGCAGAATAAATTTTCAGAATGCTTCCTTGTTTTTGAATGTATACAATTATTCAATTCATGAATGTATTTAGTGCAGTCAAATTATTACAGTCATGTGAACTCAGCCATAGTGGTTAGGACCATGGAACCCTGACAAAGTAGCACTCTAGCACAACAGCACAGAGAATTGCAGGCCAGTTTTCACAAGAAATGACATAACTATCATCAAAGGAGATAGCAAGAACTGCAGATGCTGGAGTCAGAGTCGACACAGTATGGAACTGGAGGAACACAGCATCAGAGGAACAGGAGAGTTGACATTTTGGGCCTAGACCCTTCATCAGGCCTGGGGATAGGGAAGGGGAGCTGGGAAATAAATAGAGGAAAGAGGGGTGGGGCTGGGGGAAGGTAGGTGGGTTGGCAATAGGTGGATGCAGGTAGGGGTAGTGGGGATTGGCCAGTGGGAAGGGTGGGGCAGATAGGTGGAGAAGGAGATGAACAAGTAGTGTGAAGTCAAGGAGGCGGGTATGAGACGGAGGGTTGGACATGGGATGAGGCCGAGGTGGGGAGATTTTGAAACCGGTGAATTCTATGTTGAGGCCATCAGGTTGTAGGCTCCCAAGGTGGAATATGAGGTGTTGTTCCTCTAATTTGCATGTGGCATCATTGTGGTGCTGGAGGAGGCCCAGGATGGATATGTTACCCAGGGAGTGGGAGGGAGAGTTAAAATGGTTAGCGACCAGAAGGTATTGTTGATTATAGCGTACGGAGTGCAGGTGCTCTGCAAATCAGTCACCGAGTCTACATTTGGTCTCGTCGATGTACAGGAGGCCACACCAGGTTGAAGGAAGTACTGGTGAACCCCTGTTGGATATGGAAAGATTGTCTTGGGCCTCGAATGGAGGTGAGAGGGGAGGTGTAGGGGCAGGTGTAGCACCTCCTGCAGTTGCAGGGAAAGGTGTCGGTTGTGGTGGGGAGTGTGGAGTGGACGAGGGAGTCACGGAGTGAATAGTCCGTATGAAACGTAGATAGGGATGGGGAGGGAAATATCTCTTTGGTGGTGGAGTCAGATTGTAGGTGGCGGAAATAGTGGAGGATGATATGCTGGATGTAGAGGTTGGTCGGGCGGTATGGGAGGACCAGGGGGACTCTTTCTTTTTGTTGGGAGGAGGTGGTTTGAGGGCAGAAGTTTGGGAAATACAAGCCATATGGTTGAGGGCATTTCTGATCAATGGAGGGGGAAAATTGCGGTCCCTGGAGGGTGGGTGAGAGGAGGTGTAGTCAAGGTAGCTGTGGGAGTCGGTGGGTTTGAAATAGATGTTGGTGCAGAGATGGTTACCCTATATGCAGATAGAGAGGTCCAGGAAGGGGAGGGAGGTACTGGAGATGGTTCAGGTGAATTTGAGGTTGGGGTGAAAGGTGTTAGTAAAGTTGATGAGCTGTTCAAGCTCCTCATGGAGCACGAGGCAGTGCTGATATGGTATGTGGAACAGTTTCTCTCCTGCCATTACACCAGCACCATCCCTCAACTCTTCCTCCGCTACATCGATGACTGTATTGGCTTTTCCTCGGTTCTTCCTTTTTATTTCCGATTGATCACTACTTCTGGAATCTTACTTGTATTTTCTACCATGATGATGGCATGAAATACCCAGTTAATTCATCCACCATTTCCTGATTTTGCATTAAACTATTGTTTCTATACTAAATTCTATGGGGCCAACATTCACTTTAACTCTTTTTTTCTTCAATATTTATAGAAACTCTTACAATCTGTTTTTATTTTTCTGGCCAGCTTTCTCTCCAACTCTAGTTTTTGTCTCCTTTTTACTTGTCAGTCATTCTTTTTTTAAAATATTCTGCAGAATCTTTCAGCCTGCTACCTGTGTTTGCATAACAGTATACATTTTCTTTTAGTTTGATACTAACTTTAACATTTCAGACCCACAGGGTGGGTCTGTCCCTTTAATAATTTTATACTTGTTGGAATGCATCTATTGTGTATTCTGAAATTTCCCTTTAAATGTCTGCCACTGCATTTCTATTGACTTATCCTTCAGCGTAATTTGTTAATTCATTTTAGTCAGCTATATCTTTATGTGCTCATAATTTCCTTTATTTATATTTTAAAAATATTCTTGGGCTCATTCCTCCCTCCCTCAAACTGAATGTGAAATTCAATCATTTTATGGATTCTGTTACCTAGGGGTGCCTTAATATGAGATCATTAATGAGTCCTATCTCACTGCATAATCCCAGGTTCAGTATAGCTTCCTCTCTGGTCAGCTCCAGTATGTGTTATCCTAAGGAACTATGCTGCAAACACTCTATAAACTCTTCATCTAGCCTATCTTTGCCCATCTGACTTTTCCAGTTGACATATAGATTAAAATTTCCCATGATTATCCCCATCCCTTTCTGACGAGCTCTCAATATTTCTTGCTTTCTGCCCCACTCCACTGTTTGTTTACTGTTAGGGGACTGTATACTACTGTAACAAGTGAATTCTTGCTTTTGTCAGTTCTCATTTCCACCCAAACCGTTTCTACATCTTCATTTCCTGAACTTAGATCATCCCTTTCATTCGAATACCATCACTAACTGTCACCCCTCCACCTTTTTCTATGTTTCTGTTGTTTGTAAACATCCTGAGTCCTTCATTATTCAGGTCCCAACCCATGTCATTCTGAAACTATGTCTCTCTTATGGCTACTAGATCCTGCTTATTTATTTCAATTGTACTCTCAGTTTACCCATTTTGTTTCAAATGCTAAGTGCATTCAGATTCAGGACCTTAATTATTTACTTTTATTCTCTTTATAAATTCTGGTCCTAGTTCTTAGTTGACTTTTAA
>NC_063340.1:27421935-27516501 GCF_021869965.1 Rhincodon typus | reverse complement strand
TCAGCCTTCCTGCTCCTCTGATGCTGCTTGGCCTGCTGTGTTCATCCAGCTCCTCACATTGTTATCTCTGGGAGGAATTCTTACTGGCAGAGGCTTCACATTCCCTTCCTGCTTTCAAAACCATCCCCCTTATTCTCACCTCATAACCACATTCATTTTCTGATATTTCCATCACCTCCAATATAATGCACAAAGCAACTCTTATCTTCTCCACCTTTCTGAAGTGGCCAATCTCACCATGACATCCTAGTTTACTCATCCAACATCCCTACCACTTTTTCTCCCAACCTTAGTATCTCACTGTGCAAGGATGGGATTTGCAACATTTGCCCAATTACTTCTTCCCATATCAAGGTCTAAGGCCTTAAACTGCCAATCTGGATGTGGCAGAAATGTACATGTATTTATTTCAGCCTAGGATGTGTTTACTGTACATGCTGCAGTCTCCTAGGAAGAGACTAATTGCAGATTATGAGACTGCTTTGTCAGAAGTCTCATTCTATTTATAAATGTGATCCTGAGCTTACAGCCTCTTACTGTTACAGCTCTTACAGCTAATTCTCTGCACCACTCACATTTGACTTTTTTGTCTTTCACCTTCTATACTTTTTTAATCAAACTCAAACATTCACAATAAAAACCAAAAGAACTGCGGATGCGGTAAATCAGGAACAAAACAGAAGTTGCTGGAACAGTTCAGCAGGTCTGGCAGCATCTATAAAGAAAAAAAATAAGAGTTAACGTTTCGGGTCTGGTGACCCTTCCTCAGAACTCACATGGGAAAAGGCAAACAATTAAGGCACAGGCCTTCCCATTTCTTCTTCAGCTCATGTCTGATCTGCAGTTATTTCCTGCACTCAGCAGTGGGCACCAAGATCAAAGCTTCGTCACTCTGTTTTGCATTCTGCTGTAACCATCCATTATTGCGCAGCTGCCCTGTTTTCCAATCAGGTTGAGTCTGTTGGTGTCCTCTCCTCTGTTGGTGTCAAGGCTAGATATCAAACACATCTTCACTGGTCTTGGTCCTGTCTTTTGTGTTGTGCATTCTTTCCTTATGCAAGCAGGATTAGTGATGAATCTCCATAGAATGATCAGGTGGTCACCTAAGCTAGCATCCACTTGCACATGATGGGAACTCCTGGAAGTCTCCTTCATTTGTCTATTCTTGGTGCCCTTGGGAAGCCAAAGGCAGATTTTTTCATTCAAGTGCAGCAATTCCTCATGTAACATATACTCCTGGACATGAAATTCTTTTGTTCAGATGACTGACTCCACCTCACGTGTGCCATTGTGCATTCCACAGATAAAATTCCATGTTCTTAGCACTCAGGTTTACTTCCCCAGCAGTGTAGAGGGGAATCATAACTCAGTGTGGCACTGCTCCCATGTACAATACTGCTCCTGACAGCTGCTGACTTCTGCTGCTATCTACTTCTAGAACTCCTTGATCAGAGTACAGTGTCTCCTCCTGATGCCTTTACAGAACATCACCTTCTGATGTTCTCATGCGGCCTGAGGGAATCCTGTAGATATGCATCACTAAACTGTGGAAGTATGCTTTGTAACATGTTCCTGATCACAGTCATCTGGACTCATCACTGTTGATGTGCTACCCACAGGGCATTTGATGATTTTTTAGTGGCAGCACAGAGTTGGGACAGACAGGTACAGGACAGAGAGGATAAGATGTCTTCTGAAATGTGACAGGGATGATGAAATGTCTTCAGGGGCCACAATGTCAGGTTCCACAAAGATCCTCTTGGTGAACCTGCAACCTCCTTCACTCTACAGAGAGGTCTTGTCAGCTTTTATAAATAGTATGATCAATTGTCCTCATATCACCTGATACCAGGATAGTCCACTTCCTGCCTGCAACTGACAGTGATTCACCAGGCCAGTACTTCCATCCTATGAGCTGATAGGCCACTGTATAATTGCATATGGCCAGCCACTTCTACCCAAATGGCAATGCCAACCACTTCCTGGTTTATTGCAAAGACCTGCACTGTAGACAAAAAAAATTCTGCCCAATGTTTCAGTTTGATAGTAAAGTTAGATCACATGGGATTCAGGGTGAGCTTGTTAATTGGATACAAAATTGGCTTGATGGTAAGAGGCAGGAGGTGGTGGTGGGGGATTGTTTTTCAGACTGGAGGCCTGTGACCAGCGGTGTTCCACAGGGATTGTTACTGGGTCCACTTTCGTTTTGTCATTTATATAAACGATTTGGAGGAGAATTTAAGGGACATGGTTAGTAAGTTTGCAGTAATACCAAAATTGGTGGCAGAGTGGACAGTGAAGAAGGTTATCTAAGACTACAAAGAGATCTTGATCAACTGGGTCAATGGGCTGAAGAGTGGCAGTGGGAGTTTAATTTGGACAAATGCAAGGTATTGCATTTTGTTAAAACAAACAGAGCAGGACTTGTACAATTAATGGTAGAGCCATGGATAATGTTACAGAACAGAGAGACCAAGGGGTTCGAGTACAAAATTCCTTGAAATTTGCGTCACATGTGGACGGGGTGGTTAAGGAGGTGTTTAGCTCGCTTGCCTTCATTGTTCAGACCTTTGAGTATAGGAGTTGGGATGTTGTGTTGAGGTTGTATAGGACATTGGTGAGGCCTCTTCTGGAGTACTGTGTACAGTTCTGGTTGCTCTGTTATAGGAAGGATATTATTAAATAGGAGAAGGTTCAAAATAGATTTACCGGGTTGTTGTCGAGAATGGAAGGTTTGAGTTATAAAGATGGAGGCTGGGACTTTTTTTTATTGGAGTGTAGGACGTTGAGGGGTGACCTTACAGACTTATAAAATCATGAAGGGCATTGATAGGTGGATAGCAAGGGTCTTTTCCTTAGGGTGGGGAAGTTCAGAACTAGGGCACATATTTTTTAAGGTGAGAGGGAGAAAGGACATGAGGGTCAACTTTTTTACATGGAGAGTGATTTGTATATGGAACGAACTGCCAGAGGAAATGGTGGATGCAGGCAGAGTTACAACATTTAAAATACACTTGGATAAGTACAGGAATCGGAAAGCTTTGGAGGAATATGAGCCCAACACAGACAAGTCGGACTAGTTTCGTTTGGGAACACGGCCGACATGGATGGGTTGAACCGAAGGGTCTCTTTCCATGCTGTATGACTCTGACTCTCTGATGACCAATGATTGGGATTGAGAAAAGTTAGAAGTTTAATAGTTTTTAAGTAAGTGTACTTGGAGAGGCTAGGGAAAATGAACAAAATGGAAGATCTGAGCTTTAGGATGGACAACAATATAAAGTAAATCACAGGATAATTGGATGGTTATGCTGGATGCTCCAAAGTTCTTTCCATTGTATGGGTGATCAGGAATACCTTCCAATCTTACCACCTATCAATATTAGTTCCTATTAATCTATGCTGGAAGGATTTTCCTATTGATACGCAACTTTTTGGCCACATTATGAGTACATCTTCCTTCGCTACCAACTCCTGGGATGGGACTTGAACGCAAAGCTCTAGTTCAGAGGCAAGGTTGCTACCTATTGCATTACAAGACCCCTGCTCAGAAATAAATGCACAATACTAAATTGAAAGAACCACACGTAAATCACTATTTTCACCCGTAAAGAGTTTTTGAAGCCTTTGGACATGAGGAAAGAACATATAAAAGGCCACATCTTACAAATGAATAATTAAATTGTGCACATTGTGGGGTTATGAGCATTATGAACACATAGACTTTTGAGTATTTAAACAGCTAGTGTGGTGTGGTAAAGTATGTCTATTAATAATGATTCATTCCTCGCAGGTACGCTAGGAATGGTATATGTTTTCTGATGTTGATCCTTTGTGTCACCTGGCTTGGAAAATTGTATACACATGACAGGCTACATAATGCAATGCCATCCACTAGCACCTAGAGGATGTGAAAAGTATCTTGTCTCCAATTGGACATACAGTGCTTCACACAAAATCTGATTTAAAATCAGTTCCCATTTCTTGACAGATGCCAAAACCTATTTGTGTTGACATGTAGAATTTTTGAAAACACAGACATTTACCATTTCAACTTCATGAAAGCACTGACACATTTACACATGTAGACATCACCCCTGCTCTCCACTATTTTATCCTGTACTAAATCAGCATTATATCAAAAAGATATTTTATGAAGTTCAGTGTTGGACACTCAGTGTTTATTTTTCACACTTAAGAATTGATCCTATTATACATCCATAATTGAATTCTGTGTACAAAGTGAGTTTTTTTCTTAACTGATGTCATCATAAGATAAAAAGATACCACTGCACAATTACTTTGCTCTTTGTCAGATAACGTCCTTTGCAGTCAAGTGACACTTTTGTTCCTAGAACACTATCCTATCATTGTATAAAACTGAGGTATGCCTCTATGTAGCCATGCAGGGCAGATTCTTTAATGTGGCTTGCACTTATTACAACGCAAAATATTGAACCTGGCAGTACACCCTGCAAAGGTAATAGCTTTGTGAATCATCTTAGGGAAACACTTTGCATAGCTCAAAAAACATCTAGACATTTGTTGAAACATTCCAAATGCCACTTGTCAGTGCTTGTCAAGTTAATGTTGCTAAAGGCTCTAATGTTTCATACATTTATGATAAAATCACATTCATATTGAGATAGTTTGATTTGAATTGTTTAGTCCTACACTACATAGCTCGGCATAAATTGTTCAACATTTTCAGCTTCTTGTGTGGACTTATCAATGTGTTTAAATGGATGAGAAGTTTCTGACACTTGGCCTGTTTTCCTTTTATTCTTTGCAATCAAAGTTTTTTTTATATTTCAATTATATATCAATGGTTGCACAAGCCACAGTAGAAAGCAAAATGAATTCAACTGTATCAACAGAGCAGGGACCTTATGTCATTAATATTTTGCTGTTTCTCATCTACTTTCCAGATATCATTGTCTAGAATAACCAAATTATAGCAGAAGAGCTACTTTGTAGTAACTGAAACTACTTTTTGTGTTTGCTATCTTTAACTAGTCTGCCTACTGCAAGCCATGCTGCCAGAATAATTTTCACATTTCACTCAAATAAGCCTCAGAGATATCAGAAAACGGCTTCAATATATGAGTGGCATGGTCAAGTGCAGAGTACTAGGGATCTGAAAAAAGCCATATTACTGATGTTACGGAAGGTAAGGAATAAGAGCTCATGTTATACAGTTCACATTTTTCATTCACTTGAAAGAATTGCACAGAGGCGGAAATAGTGAAAAAGAGATAAGGTCAATGGGAAAATTGAAGAGCAATTCAATAGTAATCAGAAATTAGAACAGAATATGCTGGAAGTACTCTGTAGGGCAGGCAGTAGTTGTGGAGATAAACAATCTAATGGGCTGAATCTTACATTTTCTTGGCTAAGTGTCAGTTTTTTAAGTTTCATGTACGGTTACTGTCTGCAAGGCCTAGCAAATTCTCTCGTTACATCTTATCAAATTCACCTCATTAACTACCTACCACACTCCTATGGCATCTTTTAGTTTGATTCTAGCCCCATTCTACTACTTGCCACACCCAGAACAACTCACTACCTGTTGAGATATCCCAGAATTGAATGGCATTCATGGCAACAGCACTAACTTTAAAAGGTTACTGTGCAGTCGGACAAGCACTGTTGTCTGGAAATGCCCTGTACAGTTCCTGATATATGCCCCAGACATGGCAGACAGGGAAAATTTCAGCCAGAGTCCTGGAGGTCCTGGTGGACTAAGTGGTGCAGAGTCAGGATGTTCTCTTCCACCAGGACTAGCAGAAGAGACCACAACACCAGCCTGGTCTGAGTTGCCAACCAGTTCAGTACAGGTGCAGTCATCACACCACTGTAGGAAGAAGGTCAATGACCTTCTCCACTTGGTCACCATAAGTGCCATCACCTTCTCTCCAATACCTCCCACTCACTCTATCTCTGCTACCATACCAACCTCTCACCAAGGCTCATGCTCTACCACTCACACTTACCTGCAACATCTCTCAATTATTCTCACCCATCCCAACTCCTGACACGAATAACCCTGCAAACCATCTGCATTTCAAACTCTTAGAACACCTCCTCGCCTACACCAAGAGAAACAGCCATGCTACCGACTTTCTTCCCCCATAATATCTGCTCCTGTCTCATTCCAGGAAGAAAACAGCCCAATACAGGGCATAAACAGTCAAGATAGGTAGTGGAGATAGTAAGGACTGCAGATGCTGGAAGTCAGAATCGATAAAATGTAGAGCTGGAGGAGCACAGCAGGTCACACAGCATCGGAGGAGCAGGAAAGTCGACAATTCAGGACTGAATCCTTCATCAGGACCTGAAAACATATAGTGGCCTGCCCAGCATTTGTATCCTCACCCCTTATGTGTAGATTGGCTGACTGACCATGTATCGGAAGCTATCCTTGACTTACTGTGTCAGGACTCCCTGAGCGAAGGTTATCTCCCTTGACTTGACTAAGGATTGCTGACAACTATTACAAGCTATTCCACCTATCTTCTCCTCTATCCATCTTTTATCTGCCTCCCCCTCTCTCCCTATTTATTTCAGAACACCCTTCCCCTCCCCCATTTCTGAAGGAGGGTCTAGGCCGGAAACATCAGCTTTCCTGCTCCTCTGATGCTGCTTGGCCTGCTGTGTTCATCCAGCTCTACACCTTGTTATATCAACTATTACAAGCTTCCTGGCTTTGCACCTACACTAAATAGGATGGCAATAGACCAGTACTGAGAGTCTGGTATCAATGGCTGAAGGGCAAGACACAAAAAGGCATAGCAAGGCAAGGCGAGGCAGAGATGCTGTGAGCATACAGATAGGATTAGAGTGACTAAATACTAAGAGAGAAAGTGAACAGCCCAGAGATGTATTCTGGTCCAGTCCAGGAGCTGGATGCCTGTTCCTGAGTACAAAATGCCCTTGCTGTATTACAATATTAGATGCCAGTGTGCTCAGAGGAACAGCATTGCAGTATAGAAGCATACTGTAAGTGGATTAGAGATGGACCATGAGCGCTTCTAGACGTTGACGCATGCTGAATGTCAATGGCCATGGAGATGGCGTACAGGTATCCGGTCCCTATGGTGTGTACACTAAGATGCTGTTGTGTTGTAAGCAACAGGGAGCTCCTTGCAACTAGCAATGAGCTGACGTCACCAGGTAGCCGTCCTGACTTCCATATCAAGAATTTTCAGTATCTGGTTTGTTCACTGCGTATTACTGAGGCTAGATATGCAGTTATGGCCATTAATGAGCAATAATCCTCCTCAACTGACAACTTGCTGCTGCCTGGCAAGAATCTTGCATCGATAAGTTCACCAGAACTTAATTAAAAGATGCAATAAGTTGTTTTCAGTCTAAGATAAACATCGCTGGACTTGTCATGATTCTGCCACATTTATTTCCGTAGCTCTCACCGTTCAGGCTCCTGTAAAACTCCAGCTTAACATTTCAGGTTGATGATGACCCTTCATCATAATTTAATAAAGGGTCACCATCAACCTGAAATGGTAGCTTTGTTTCTCTGCACAGATATTGCCTGACCTGTTGAGTATTTCCAGAATTTTCTGTTTTTATTTGAAGCTTCCAGTATATACAGAACATTGCTTTTTCCCTTTTATAAAAGCACAATAATAGAATGCAAGTCAAGTTACTCTAATATAGATTTACACAGAGGAGAGGACATGGCAGGTGAACATTTCCTAATATGTATATCAGAGATTTTCTTTGAACGGTATGTTGTTAGCATATTGAAGAATCAGCATTGGATCTATTAAAGTACTGGGGAATGAAGTCTCCATTTTTTATGACTGATGTATATACAGCAATACTGTAATTTTACAATCAGGTGGTTAAGTTAGGTAATTACGTCAGGAGTGCAGGAGTGGCTGTGAATCCTCCGTCATAGTTGTGAATTGACCAGAGTTGTTACCTATTTAATAGCATGTATTAGGAGACCACAGTTGCGCATAGAAAGTGGCAGATACAGACACGTGATATATAAGTAGAAAATTAAAGACTCACACTGGAGAGGTTTTAATTTTCAACTTGTGCATCAAGTGTCTATTTCTGCCATGGTTTGTGCTGATGTCCATGAACTTCACAGAAAATTCAAGCCAGGGATCATCTGTGTTTGGTCTTTCACAAGATATTTGTGACTTCTTGTGAACTCCGTTCAGCTTTCCAAACTTCATCAGTGTTGAATATTGTCAAAGGCCGAGGTTGTTGGCTTGCTTGCAGAACTGGCTGGTTTTCATACAGACGTTTCATCACCATGCTAGGTAACATCATCAGTGTAGGTGCACTCGGCAAGCAGTTCAGCAACCTCATCCACAACCTGAGCTACAAATCTTCACAAGAACCTTAAATTGTCAAAGGCTATTTAAAAGAAAAAGGCTTGCATAACTTTAAGCAGATTTGAGATATATTGTTAAAGTGCTAGTAGATGGAGAGATAATCATATTTCTCAATTCATTGGAGTTCCCTGCAGGGTGTGGCATCATGGCAAATGGATTAGGAGTGACTTGCAACAAAACAGGAGCACAATGTATTGGAATGAACATGGCTATTCCAGTGAAACATTTTGGTACAGCGTCCAGTTGGACAGCAACAAATTTAATGTGGCTACCTCTGGTTCATGGTACTTGATGTTGGAGTACATAAGGATAATTCTGAATGTCGGAAGCACTGGTAGTAAGGTTCTCCACTTGTGTTGGGCAGTTATGGTCCCAGTTGGCCTTGTCTTCACCTTGTAAACCATCCGCTTCAGGTAAACACAGAAGTTAGTATGCAATCTAGCTTCACCCAATGATAGGTCTTCCTTCCATTTCTTGAGTTACTTAGATTTCTGGCAAGTTACTCATATTATAGTAAAGGCTGATGCAAAATACCTCAATTCCACCTGCCATCCCTTTACATTATCATAATTATTTATTACCAAGACTCACTTTTCAAACGACCAACACTCATTGTCTGAATTCTTTTGTTGTTTTAAAAGATCAGCAGAAACTTTAAATAATTGTTTTTCTACTTCTGAATAGCTTCTTTTCATATTCAAATTTTCCTTCTGTTTTAATCAATTTGCACTTTTTTAATATTCTCCCCAACCTTCAGAGCTGGCACCTGCCGTTGCACAATTATGTGCTTTTTCTTTAAACTTGATACCAACCTTCCATCTTTCAGTTAACCACTGATGGTAGGTCCTCTCTTTGGCATTTTCCTTCCCATTAGAATACATCTATTCTGTCTATTTTGAATGCCCCCTGAAATGCCTGCCACTGTATCTCTATTGACCTATCCCTTAACCTAATTTGTCAATTCAGTTCAGCGAGCCTTATATTCATACCATCATAATCGACCTTACTTAAGTTTAAAATATTAGTCTTGAACCTAATCGTATCTACCTCAGTCTCAACATAAAATTCAATCATTTTATGATTGCTGCTACTGAGAGACTGCTTCACCACGAGGTCATTAATTAATCCTGCCTCACTGCCTTACACCAGGTCAAGTATAGCCTTCTTTCCGGTTGGCTCCAGAATGTGATGTTCCAAGACCATTTCAACTCTCTTACGATTATTGCCAGACCTTTTTGACAAGCTCCCATTCTTACTTCTTTATATCCATCCTACCATGCAGTTACTGTTATGGGGCCTGCACATCACTACCACAAGTGGCTTCTTGCCTTTATTATTTATCATCTCTACCATTTTGCTTCTACATAGTGTGTTTTCTGAACTTAATTGACCTCTCTCTTTTGCGCTAGTATAATTAATTATCAAATTCACCCCCCACTTATTCCTAGCTTTTCATTCTTCCTAAATGTTATGTATCCCTCAAATTCAAGTCCCACTCTATGTCATCCTGCATCTATGTCTCTGTAATGGCTATCAAGTTATACTGATTTATTTCAATTTGTGCTTTCAGTTCATTTGCTTTGTTTCAAATGCTATGTAGAATAGCCTTTATTGTCACGTGCACTCGAATGAGTGCAGTGAAAAGTTTGTACTGTCACCTCTTGGTGCCATCTTAGGTACAGAATACCTAGGTATACTTTAAGCGTTGTCACATAGTTTAAAAAAATAGGTTAGTGTGGGAACAGAGTTTAAAAAGTCCAGAATGATAATAAGTGTGACCATAAGTACTTAAGTTCCAGTTCCTCTCCAACATGAGTCCATGCCCGCCAGACGCAGAACACGAGGCCATGCTACCATAACATGCTGGTCTCCATCCAGGACTCACTTGGCTGCCCCTCTGGCTCTGGCCTGCTCTGGGACTCGGTCCATGAATCGGCCTGCTCACTCCGCTGTTGCTGTGGGACTTGGCCTGTGCTTGCTCCATTGCTGCCGCAGGACTTGGCCCACAAATTGGCCCGCTCGCTTCGTTATTGGACTTGGCCCACATGCT
Source organism: Rhincodon typus (assembly GCF_021869965.1). NCBI lineage: Eukaryota > Metazoa > Chordata > Chondrichthyes > Orectolobiformes > Rhincodontidae > Rhincodon > Rhincodon typus. Next base: position 27,506,082 of record NC_063340.1, on the reverse strand, counting down.
CAGCTCCCGCTCGGGGTCCGGCCGCGATCCATCTCCCCTGACTCCACTCTCTAGGTAGGTTAGGGCAGTCAAAAGTTGGGGGGGAGAAAAAAAATGCTACAAAGAGGAGAAAAAAAGAAAAGGAAAATGAACTGGTGAGCAGAAGTGCTCCGACTGGAGCATCCTACTCTGCTACCATCTTGAGAGCTGTCTATTCAAACACAGAGGCTTTAGTTTGGTATTTTTATTATTTTTGTAACTTTTATCCTTCTGATTTGCTCTTAGATTTGTGTTCTTTATCCCTTCCTATTATGGTCTGTTTATCATTTCCTATACTAACATTTTTCTCTTTTGTCTTATCTCAACTCATTGACTATTTTCTCAAATTTGATCTTTTGTCCCCACTATTTAATTTAAAAAGTTCTCTATTTCCCGAGTTATGTGGCTTCCAAAAACATCACCTTCAGCATGGTTCAGGTATTGACTGTGCAATGGTACAGCCCCTACCTTCCCCAGTACTGATGCCAATGGCTCACAAACCAGAATGCACCTCTACTGCATTAGCCTTTGAGCAAGGAATTCATTTCTCTAACTTTATTTGCCCAATACCAATTTGCACGTGGCTCAGTTAATAATTCAGAGATTATTGCCTTTGAAGTTTTGCTTCTTAATTTAGTGCCTAGCTCCTCATACTGACTATGCAGAATTTCTTTCCTTGTCCTGCCTATACTGTTGATACCGACATGGATCACAATGGCTGAATCCTCCTCCTCCCATTCTAAGTTCCGCTCCAGCCCTGAACAGATGTTCTGAAACCTGGCATTGGGCAGGTAATGATATTTTCTGCACCCTTGCCCTTTGCTGTAGAGAACAGTATCAGTCCACATTACTATGGCTTTTAGCTACTGACACTAAATTCTTTTATGATCCCCCATTTGAAGACTTCCTGTATCACGGTGGTACCGCGCTTCACACCGCAGCCCCCACTGTAATTTTTAAGAAAACGAACATCAATATTGTGACCTCAAATCTTCCAAATCAACAGAAACAATGTGCAGCATTATGAAGAGAAGGCACTAAGTTAAAATGCTGAGACAGCCAGTAAAGGCATAATGAACCCAACAGCTTCCTTTTGCAGTATAAGCATTCTGTGATTCTGTCGTGCAGTTTCAAACGGTGATGATCATACAACCCTGCCCACTGAAATGCCGCTGCATTCACCTGACCTTGACCCTGACCACTGATCAAATCAGAGAAACCTATTCTAACGAGTGTGACTGTCGACTCATACACATTTTCCAGGGATAAGTAAACAGCAGTGAATAGAGTCAAGGAGGGAAACAAGTAAAAAAGGCAAAATTAATAAATCTGCTTAAATGCACATCGTATATGGAACAAAGTAACTGAAATTATGCCACTAATTAAAGTTAACAGAAATGATTGGTAAGCCATTATGGAGCAATGGTTACAAGGATTCAACGTTGGGAACTAAATATTCAAGGGTATGTAGGGAAGTGTGGTGGTGTAGCTTTGTTAGCCAAATAAGTATGATAGCAAGAAATTATCTTGGTTTAGATGATATGGGTGGAGGTAAGAAATATTATGGGAAAAATACATGGTGAAAGTAGTCTATAGCAACTCCTCCTTTTTTAATATTCATTCACAGGATATGGACGTCACCAGCCATGCTAGCATTTATTTCCCATCTCTTAAGTTGAGAGTCAACCACATTTCTGTGGGTTTGGAGTCACATGTAGGCCAGATTAAGTAAGGATGGCAGATTTCCCTAAATTATATTTGTTAACCAGATGGCCTTCTCTGACAATTCACAACAGTTTCATGGTTTTCATTAGACTCTTTAAGCCAGGGAACCGTAGACTGGTGAGCCTGACATCTGGTGGTAAGTAGTTGGAAGGGATTGTGAGGGACAGGATTTACATATATTTGGAAAGGCAAGGACTGATTAGAGATTATTCCTGCTGCCCTTCTTGAACAAAGGAGAAACATTGGCTATTCTCTATTCTTCTGGCACCTTACCTGTGGCTAAAGAGGATACAAAGATCTCTGTCAAGGCCTCAGCAATCTCCTGCCTTGTCTCCTTCAGTATCTTGGGGCAGATCCCATCGGGCCCTGGAGATTTATCTACCTTAATATTTTTCAAGACACCCAACACTCCTCCTTCTTAATATTGACATGCCTTAGTGATCAACAAACCTCTCTTTAAACTTACCATCATCCACGTCTTTCTCCTTGGTGAATACTGATGCAAAATACTTATTGAGGACCTCACCCGTTTCCCATGGCTTCACACATAAATTCCCTCCTTTGTCCTTGAGTGGACCTACCCCTTCCCTAGTTACCCTCTTGCTCCTAATATTTGTATAAAATGCCTTGGGATTCTCTTTAATCCTACTTGCCAAGGACAATTCATGGCCCCTTCTAGCCCTCCGAATTTCTTTTCTAAGTTATTTTCTGGTTCCCTTATACCCTCAAAGGCCTTGCTTCATTTCTATTTCTGAAACCTTCCATATGCCTCCTTTTCCTTTTTAACTAAAGTTACAACATTTCTTATGATCCAAGGTTCTCTTATCCTTCATCCTCATAGGAACATACCGGTCCTGAATTCTGGTCAACTGGCTTTTAAAAGACTCCCACATGTCAGATGTGGATTTACCAGCAAATAGCCACCCTCAATCCAATTTTTCCAGTTCCTGACTAATGCTGTTGTAATTCGCCTTAACCCAATTTGTTGCTTTCACCTTTGGACCAGTTATCTTTTTCCATAACTATCTTAAAAATTACAGAATTATGATCACTGTTCTGAAAATGCTCCACCATTGAAACTTTGATCACCTGGTCAGGCTCATTCGCCAACACAAGGTCTAAATACAGCACCTTCCCTAGTTGGACTATACACAATGTTTCAGGAATCCCTCCAGGATGCATCTAGCAAATTCTGCCCCATCTAAGCCCCTGGCACTAAGGGAGTACCAGTGAATATTGGGAAATTAAAATCATCCACTACCATAACCCTGTTGTTTTTACATCTTTCCCTGCTTATATTATCTGTTCCTCTAATTCCTGCTGGCTATTATGACGCTTATAGCATAACCTTATCATAGAATGTGCACATTTCTTATTTCTCAGTTCTACTCATATTGCCTCACTGAATGAGGCCTCCAAGATCTCTCTTAGTACAGCTGTGACATTCTCCTTAATCAGTAATGCAACTCTCCCACCCTTTTTACATCCCTCTCTATCTTGCCTTAAACATCTTAACCCTGGAACATTGAGCTGTCAGTCCTGCCTTTCTCTCAACCAAGTTCCTGTAATGGTTAACTATATCATAGTCCCATGTATTAATCCAAGCTCTGCGCTTACCTGGCTTATCTGTTATATTCCTTATGTTGAAATAAATACACTTCAGATTGCTAGTCCCACCATGTTCAGTAACCTGGCCCTGCCTGTCCTTCCTACTAGACTTAAACATTCAATTTATTCCAACATTTTATATGTGAGACAATGCATCGACAATTACATTATCTTTTGCAGCAACGAGAATAATCTTAACATGAAACAGTTGCAAAAAAAGAGAATCCATTTGAACAGTCACGTGTTCCGAGTTTTGAACTTTTCAATGAAGGCCAGTGGGTTATGATCAGTGAAAATTAGCACTTTCGTATTCACTCGTAGCATGTTCCTGTCACTAGCTGGCCACATTTGTTGCCTGTCCCTAGTTGCACTTGAGAAGGTAGATGTGAGCTGTCTTCTTGAACCACTGCCAACATATACTGTAGATAGGCCCATAATGCCATGAAGGAGGGAATTCCAAGATTTTGACCCTTTCCAAGAAGGAAATGTGATATATTTCCAAGTCAGGATGCTGAGTGCCTTGGAGGGGATCTTGCCTTTGTTACCCTGTCTGACATAGAATTTTAAGCATAGAAGAGCCAAAAACAATGTCCAAGTTTCTTTTCCTATAGCAGACCACTTCTTCTGATTTTGGTTTAGTTCCACAGTGAAGTATTGTATTGGCTCCTCTATTCCTGATTTATGATTCACTCTTCAGGTGCCTCTAACTACTGCTTCCCTTTTCACATCACTTTCCCAAGCAAGCTTAAGGAGATGGAAAACTTTCCTTTTAATGATCCTGAACATCCTCCCAAGCATCCTGAGGAATAGGAAGGTGATTGGTACTAGATAATAGAACTGATGCAGGCCGAATGGCCTCTTTCTGCACATAAGGCATAGATAAGATAGATAGCCAACAGACTTTCTCCATGGTAGGAGAGTGTAAAACTAAAGGATGTATAGCAGACGGACCTAGGGGTTCAGGTACATAATTCTTTGAAGTTTCCATCACGTAATAGACAGGTTAAAAAGGCAGATAGCACACCTGCCTTCATTGCCCAGGCCTTTTAATGTAAGAGTTGGGAAATCATGTTGAGGTTGTACAAAATATGGTGAGGCCTCTTCTGGAGTACTGTGTCCAGTTTTGATCGCCCAGTTATAGGAAGGATGTTATTAAGTTGGAGAGGGTTCAGAAGAGACTTACCAGGATGTTGCTGGGTATGGAAGGTTTGAGTCATAAAGAAAGGCTGTGACTTTTTTCATAGGAGTGTAGGAGGTTGGGAGGTGACCTTACAGAAGTTTATAAAATCATAAGGGGTACAGATAGGGTTAATAGTAGTTGTCTTTTCCCTAGGATGGGGGATTTCAAGACTAGGGGGTACATTTTTAAGGTGAGAGGAAAGAGATTTAAAAAAGACATGAGGAGCAAGTTTTTTACACAGAGGGTGGTTTGGGGATGGAATGAATTTCCTGAGAAAGTGGTGGATGTGACAAATTACATTGTTTAAAAGTTATTTGGATAAGTACGTGAATAGGAAAAGTTTGGAGCAGGCAGGTGGGACAAGCTTAGTTTGGGATTATGTTTGACATGGACTGGTTGGACTGAAGGGTCTGTTTCTGTGCAGTATAATTCTGTGATGCCATTGGAAGGTTTAAGGTGAGAGAGGAGAAATACAAAGGGTCCAGAGGGGCAATTTTTTCACACAGAGGATGGTGAGTGTCTGGAATGGGCCGCCAGAGGTAGTGGTGGAAGAGAGTACAATTTCATCATTTAAGAAACATTTAGACAAGTATATGGATGGGATAGGTACGGCGGAACATGGACCAAACACAGACAAATGAGACTAAATTAATTGTGAAAACTGGGCAGTATGGCTAAGTTGGGATGAAGGGCCTGTTTCCGTGCTGCAGACCTCTATGACTCTGTGGATCTAAAATAGCATCTACTACTGCGCCAACCCCCACCCCCCAAACAACAAGAATCAATTGTCTTTTTGAAAAATCAGGGGCAGCCAACATTAGCTATTTATTAAGATTGCCTTCAGCTTTTAAAAGACTGCTTGACATTCTGTTGACCATTCCAGTTTTGCTTGTTTCACTAACAAATTTGGTACAGGTACACTATTGTACTGAAATTACACACAAATTCCCAGTAAAATCCACATATTCTTAAAACATATTGTAGTTTTAGGGCAGGACATTCTATTACAGTTAGATAATTGCCTATTCATGTTCATTGCCTATTCAGCTGATCTGCAGACAATTTGAGACTATCAAAAGATATATTCTGTGGTATCTTTGGCTAGTATCAATTGCAGAAAAATGGTCCAGACTCCTGGTCAAGCTGTAGCGGATGACTCCTTGCCAAAGGAGTTCAGGTTTTTCACCTGCATCATCAACTATCTCCTCTAATTCATAGCTTTGAATGTTGTATTACATAGGTGAGTGCTGGTCATAAACCAACTGATGGCTACCATGTTGTGGTACTAGTTGGTCACTCTGATTTCTTACCTGGAGGTTTTCAAAACAATACAGAAGACGCTCATAGGCTTCCTTTGCTACAAAATGTAGCATTGGGTTGCTGCTGTGGTTTTGAGTCATCAAAGTCATCCAGAGTTTGAAAACAATGGGTCTTGGCCCATGCGTTGAGGCAGTTCAAGAATGTGATGGATTTCCATTTGACCTGACTCCCCAGAGGGATGGAATTTCATATTGGCCCTAAGCCCTGAAATCTCCCTCAGGGAGCTACTCTGCATAATTTGTGCCAGTTCAAGGAAATTCCCTCCATATTCTTTCAATTGGCACAGAATGCACACCCATCAATTTCTTACCTTCATCTCCCAGTCAGACACATCCTGGAGTTTCATTTTGCCATCCAGTGATGCTGGAAGATCCTAATGGATGGCTCTTTATGTGGATGTTCTCATTCTCACATTGGGTGAAATGTGTTGTACATTACAGTCCCATGCACTTTAAGTTAACCAGACCACAGGTTCCCAAGATGCTTGTAATTTTTGCAGCCTTGAAGAGTCCATGGACCATGTATATATTAGATTGTAATTTGTCACAGACTCTCTTTTGTTTCCTGAAGGAGCTATTTTTGATTGCATTTCATCCCATGCTCCTGATTTTTGACACTCAGCATGGAGTAAGGCAGACAGATTAGTGGAGCTCATCATGCCTTAACCAAGGTGGACATGAACAGGTCCCTGCAGAGGGCTGTTTAGTCTGACAGCCTGTCTCTTGGCCATGGTTACGTTTGTGCACGGGTGTCCTTGGAGATGGAGCATACGGTGCCTGCCAGTACATTTTAAACCTTCCGTGATCAGCAGGTACTGTGAGGACTGGAGAGTATCATTTCCACACAAAACAATATTTAATTTGAATCTGTAAGTTTTATTTAGGATTTCCTTTAGTTACAGTGTCCCTTTAAGAGCTATAGTTTTGGTATAATTTTATTTGTTTTTAAGATGGTTTGAAAGAGTAGTTCTTGGGGTGCATGGTGGCTCAGTGGTTAGCACTGCTGCCTCACAATGCCAGGGACCCGAGTTTGATCCCACCCTTGGGTGACTGTCTGTGTGCAGTTTGTACATTCTCCTCCTGTTTGTGTGGGTTTCCTCTGGGTGCTCCAGTTTTCTCCCACAGTCCAAAGATGTGCAGGCTAGGTGGATTGGCCATGCTAAATTGCCCATAGTATTCAGGGATGTGTAGATTAGGTGGGTTATAGGGGGATGGGTCTGAGTGTGATGCTGAGGGTCGGCGTGGACTTGTTGGGCCGAAGGTCCTGGTTCCACACAGCAGAGATTGTATGACTTGGTTCCAGACGGTCAATCATTGCCTTCTTAAAAAATGATGCCCATTATCCCTCCTCAGCTTAGATTACAAAGTTTTTGTCAGGAAAATGTCTTCCCACCTTGTCACCACATGGCACCATTTGATCCACCCCAACTAGTCCATTACATCTGGGGCTAAGCCATTTATGATAACATTCATCTAGACTGGGACCTAATCTATCTTTCCCGGAGGAATGGTCCTCCATTCACTGCAATCCTGTGCCTTGATCAGGAGGTGTTTGATAGTGTGGATCACAAATATATATTCAGAACTCTGCAAATATTTGGTTTCAAAGTGCAGTTTGTTGCCTGGATCTGACATCTGTACACTGCTGCAGTGTTTTGCGGCTGCAAAACCTCAATTACAACATGTAGCTCCTTCAATTTTAAAAATCTGGAATTAAGAATATAATGATGACCATGAATCCATTGTCGATTGTCGGAAAAACCCATCTTGATCACTAATGTCCTTTCGGGAAGGAAACTGCCATCCTTACTTCGTCTGCCTATATGTGACTCCAGACCCACAGCAACATGATTGACTCTGAACTGTCCTGTCAGCAATTAGGGTTTGGCAATAAATGCTCCCTAGCCAGCGATGCTCTGATCCTGTTAATGAATAAAGGAACACCAACACAAGTCGCATCAATAGCCACCTTGAATGACCTTGTATACTAGGTGTAGCTAACACTGGGGCAGTGGCTAACACAGCTTTCAGGTTGCCAGACACCTTCTGGCTTTCCCCTATCCAATGAAATTTTCTGCACTTCTTCAACAGGTCAGGGTGAATAAATAAAGATCATCGAGTATTGCTATTTGTCTTGCACTCATCGGGACATAATCACAAGAATACAAAATTGCAAAAGGAATAGCAATTTATACTGCAATAATGCCACAGACAAGAATCTGAGGGAGTTGACTGACTGCTATAAATCCTACTGAACAATTTGAGAGATGAATTAAGGGTCATTTGCTACCACTGCAGGCACTTTTCCTAAATGGGCCTCCCAGCATGTTCCCGGTGTGCATCCCTAGATGAGCCCATGAAAGGTTGCGACAGGTTGCTCTGGCAGTTATGTTGGATCCAACAAGTGGTTAAAAAGGCAATTGCATCTAACAATTAATGTCTGGGTATAGCTCCCAATTTTCCTAACACTTGAAGTATAGCCACCTATTGTTATATTCTCAAATGGAATCCTTCTAAAAATAAGTGATGGCGAAGAATAAAAGGATGCACTCTATTAGCTTTATCCGTTTACTCAACCCAGCGGTGTTTTTTTGTTTGTTCCCTTTGTATTTGGGTTTTGGCAAGGTGTTTGCATGGGAGCAAGGACTGTATGATTAGCTGAGGAGTTGTGAATTCAATGGTACATTATGTAGCCATTAGAAGCATCCCCACTTTTGATCTTCTGGTGCATAGGAGTTAAATAATGAAACAGCTAAAAATGATTAGACATAGAGCAGTACCTTGAGGAAATCCTGCTGCAACGTTTAATATTTGAAATGACTCATCTCCATAAACCACAACTCTCTTCCTTTGTGCTAGTAATGACTCCAATCTGTAGGGAGTCATCCCCTGATTCACATTAGCCTTAATTTTACAAGGCCATCTTGATGTCACTCTCAGTTAAATATTATTCTGATGTCAGGGGAAACCACTTACATCTCACCTCACCTCTGGAATTCAGTTTTTTTTTTATCTACGTTTAGGCCAAGGCTACAATGACATCTCAATCGAGTGGGCCTAGGGGAACCCAAACAAAGCAATGCGAAGAAGGCGATTGCAAGTGCTGTTTGACATCTGATGATTGAGCATACAGGTGGTAGTTCTCCTGTAACACAACAGTTGCGTTCTTGTGTGACCTCGCGCTATAGAAAATCACTATACTTGTACAGCAGAAAGTCTGCATTATCCAAACAGTGTCCACTATTTGATCCCCTTCCTAACTCCCTACCTACACTCACCTTTCCTGGCCCCATCCCCGCCTCTTCGACCTGTTTGTTTCCTCTCCACCTATCCTCTCCTTTATCCCTCTTCTATCCGCCTCCCACTCTCTCCCTATTTATTTCAAAACCCCCTTCCCCTCCCCCTTTTCTGATGAAGGGTCTAGGCCCGAAACGTCAGCCTCTCTGCTCCTATGATGCTGCTTGGCCTGCTGTGTTCATCCAGCCCTGCACCTTGTTGTCTCGGATTCTCCAGCATCTGCAGTTCCTGCTATCTCCACTATTCATCAATCACGTTATAGCCAATTCGTGTTATTGAAACATGCATTATAGCAGAAGTACCTGTAGTCAACTGGGGCACAAATTAGTTGGACTGTATTTGTCCGACTTGCTTTGATTTGATTTATTGTAGTCTCATGTACCTAAGTACAGTTTGCTTGCGAGCAGTACAAGCAGATCATAGTAAGCAAGGTCACAGGGTGCTTAGACAGAGTGAGGCATACAGGTTACACTGCACAGTAGGTACACGAAGCAAGATCAATATTAACAAGATCAGCATTATTTGAAGTTAGAGAGACAGTCGTTAGTCTAATAACGGCAGGGAAGAAGCTGTTCCTCAACCTGTTGGTACACGTGTTCAAATTTCTGTATCTTCTGCCTGATGGAAGAGGTTATAGATGAGCATTATCTGCCTGGCACGGCTCTTTGATGATGTTGGCAGCCTTTCCATGGCAGCAAGAAGTGTAAATGGAATACATGGATGGAAGTTGGCTTCCGTGATGGTCTGGGCTGTGCACACAACCTTCTGAAGTTTCTTACAGTCCTGGGCCGAGCAGTTGCTGTAACAGGCCATAATGCACCCAGACAGTATGCTTTCTATGGTGCATCTGTAAAGGGTTGGTGTGGATCCATATGGACATGCCAAATTTCCTAAGCTGCCTGAGGAAGAAGAGGCATTGTTCTGCCTTCTTGACTGTCCTATCTATGTAGGAAGTCCAGGACAGGTTGTCGGTTATCATCACTCCTAGAAACTTGATGCTCTCAACCCTCTCAACCTCCATTCTGTTCTTATAGATGGGGGCACGTTCTCCTCTTTTATTCCTAAAGTCAATGATCAGTTCTTTTGTTTTGCTGACATTGAGAGAGATGTTGCTACCACTGCACCATGACACCAAGCCCGCTATCTCCTTTCAGCATTCTGACTCATCATTGTCAGATACCCCTCCTACCATGGTGGTGTCATCAGCAAATGTGCAGACGGTGTTTGTTTGGAATTTGGCTACACAGTTGTGGGTGTACAGGGAGTACAGTAGGGGGCTGAGAACGCATCCCTGGGGGGGCTCCAGTGTTGAGGGTTATTGTGGAAAAAGTGCAGTTGTCTATCTTCACTGACTGCAGTTTGTCGATCAGATAGCTGAGTTGCAGAGGGCAGGGCAGAGCAGAGACCTAGGTCTCAGAGTTTTGAGATCAGTCTGGAGGGGATTATGGTGTTGAGTACAGGTTTGATGTCCTTGTTGTCCAGATGTTCCAGGGATGAGTGCAGGGCTAGGGAAATGGCATCCACTATGGACCTGTTACGTTGGTAGGCAAATTGCAGGGGCTCGAGGAAGGCTGGGATGCTCAAGTTGATGTGGACCATGACCAGCTTCTCGAAGCACTTCATGATTATGGAGGTCAGAGCCACTGGCCAGTAGTCATTAAGGCACGTTGCATGTACTTTCTTTGGTACTGGGATGATGGCGGTCTTCTTGAAGCAGGTAGGGACTTCAGCTTGTAGGAGGGAGAGGCTGAAGATGTCAGTGAATATCTCTGCCAACTGGTCTGCACAGGATCTAAGGGCCAGGGATTTCGTCCTGGCACATCAATTTGCTTGGGTTGATTCTCATGGAGACTGATCTGACATCTGCAGCGGTGACGGAGGGAAAAGGTGCATTCGGAGCTGTCGGGGCAGGTGACACCATGCCACTAGCATTCTGCTCGAACCGAGCATAGAAAGCATCCAGCTCATCAGGGAAGCATGTGTTTTTGTCTGCTATCTTGCTCTGCTTTATTTTGTATCGTGTTATGTTGTTTAGGCCTTACCACAGATAATCGGTGTCCATATGCTTGGTTTGGGCCTCTAACTTGGTCCGGTACTGTCTCTTGGCATCTCTGATGACTTTAGAGAGGTTATGTCTGGATTTTCTGTATAGGTCTGGGTTGTCCGACTTGAATGCTGCATGCCTGTGGATTTCCTGGTTCATCCAAGGTTTCCGGTTGAGGAACATCCAGATTGACTTCTTTGGCACGCAGGCCTCCAACGCATTTGCTCATGTGTCGGGTGGGACTCCGTTGGTAACGCTCTTATCTCGGAGTCAGAAGATTGTGAATTCAGGACCCATACAAACATAACATTCAAAGACAGATATTCCATTTCTATACTGAGAGAACGCTTCACTATGAGAGGTGATAAATGATAATAATAAATCACAGCTCAATTTGACATCTCAAGTGGGCACAAAAGATCCCATGATGCTACTGTGAAGAAGAGCAGGAGAGATAGCATACATAAAAGAAAAATGCTGCAGACACTGAAATATGAAACAGAAACATAAATGCTGTAATACTCTGCAGGTCTGGTAGCATCTCTGGATGAGGAAACAAAATTAATGTTTCATCTCTGTGACCTTTCATCCTCATAATTATTCTCAGTTTCCTGAACAATACTTATCCTTCAATCCACATCACAAAAATTGATTGTGTGGTCATTATAACAAAGCTGTTTATGGGGCTTGCTGTTTGCAAATTGGTTGCTAAATGTCCTACAGGACAACAGTTTTACAAAATACTTAATTGTCTGTAAGGCACCTACGGTCATCCGGTGGTTGTTAAAGCTTCTATACAAAGGACAGTTTTTCGATGATTTTGTGGACAGAACAAATCTGAACAGTTTTCATGTTGATTGGTAGATGCTAGTGTTATAGTTGTACTGGAATAACTTGGCTAAAAGTACAGCTAATTCTGAAGTGCTAGTGAGGATAATTTTGGAGTTCATAAATTTTGTTGTGTCCAAGTGCTCAGGTATTTCTTAATATCACATGGAGTATATTGAATCGGCTGATGACATTAATCTGTTGTAGCAGGGACCTCAGTAAGAGGCTAAAATGGATCATCCGTTTGGCATTTGTTGGCTGATGCTGGTTGCAAACATGACAGACTTTTTTTGCACCTGTGCTGGGTTATGCCACAATTGAAGATGAGGATATTCGTTGAGCTTCCTCCTCACATTAGTTGCTAATTGCTCATCAATGAGGAAAAGTTGGCACAGCTTTGATCTCATCTGTTGGTAGTAGCATTACTTTTCTCTGTTCAGCAAAACAAAATGCATTTATACAGCTCCTTTCACAGTGCTGAGACATCTCAATGTACTCTATAATTAATGAAACATAGTTAATTGCACTCACTGTTATAATGCAGGAAGTACAGCACCCAGTTTGCACACAACAATCTTGCATAATCAATGATGAACGGTAGTACCGTGTCAAGCACCAAGGATCAAAGTGACCTTGGAATGCATATATATCGGTCTCTTAAGGTATCACGACAGGTGGATACAGTAGTTAAGAAGTATACTTGCTGTTATGAGCCAAAGCATGGAGTTTAAGGGCAGGGGTATTATAATGTAAGAGTATAAGACATTGGATAGACCGCAGTAAGAGTGTTGTGCGCAGTTCTGGGAACTAAATTAAAGGAAGGACATGATTGCTTTGGAGGGGGTGCAGAGGAAATTTACCAGGATGTTGTCTGGGCTGGAAAGTTTCAGTTATGAATAAAAATTGGACAGACTGGAGTTTTTTTCCTTACAGCAGAGAAGATTGACAGAGGACATGATTGAGATGCGTAAAATTATAAGGTAGACTGGATTAAACTTTTCCCCTTGATGGAGAGATCAGTGATATGGGGCACAGACTTAAGGTAAGAGGCAGAAGATTCAGAGGACATGTGAGGAAAAATTTTTTCACCCAGAGGATGATGCCTGTAAGAGATTAAAATCCTCACGACATTTAAGTATTTAGAATGTGCACTTGTGAAGCCAAGATATACAAAGCTATGGGCCAATGCTGGGAAAAGGGTCTTTTCTGATGAAGGGTCTAGGCCCGAAACGTCAGCCTTTCTGCTCCTATGATGCTGCTTGGCCTGCTGTGTTCATCCAGCCCTGCACCTTGTTGTCTTTGAACAGTTAGGTGTTTGTTTTTGACTGCTGTGGAAGTGATGGACTGGAGGGCTGATAATGATAGGTCACAGGTTAAGGAATAAGTATTAACTAGGACACTGGGCATAATTCTCCTGCTTTTCTCCAAAAATAAAATTCAGAGACATTTTTATGTCCCTCTGAGAGTACATATAAATTTAACTTCTCGTCCAAAGAACAACATTTTGATGGTGCAACATTCTCTTAGGACTGCACTGCAATGTCAATATCATTTTTCTGTACTCATATCCTGGAGTGGGACTTACAAATTTGTGACTCAGTGGCAATGAGTGCCATCAACTGAGTTAAGGCTAGCAATTGGTCTGAATGTAGTCATAAGTTGCAGCTTCACCAGGTGCTGCCTCTTTTCATTTATATCTGGTCCTGCTCTTGGCTACCTCTTCTAATGTTCCTCATCAACCTGTGTTGGTCCATTGTTTGACAGTAATGATAGGGCAAGGATCACATTTTAAAAAAAATCATTTAAGAGATTAAATTTCACTACTTGGGCTAGTGTTTATTGCCCATTCCTAGTCACTCTTGAGAAGATGGTAGTGAGTTCACTTCTTGAACTGCTGTAGTCCATTTGGTGTAGGATCACTCCACAGTGCTTAAAGAGAGAATTCCAAGATTTTGACCCAGCAAAACTGAATGAACAGCGATCAAGTTCCAAGTAAGCGTAGTGACTTGCTTGGAGGAGACCTTGCAGGTTGTTGTGTTCCCATGTATTTGCTGTCCTTAGCCTTCTAGAAGGCAGTGGTCATGAGTTTGGGAGGTGCTGTCTAAGGTGCTATCTAAGGAGACTTGGTGAATTTCTGCAGCATTTCTTGCAGATAGTATATATTGCTGCCACTCTCTGTCAGTGGTGGCCAGATTTAATGTTTAAGCATGTGGAGCCAGTCAACGGGACAGCTTTATAGTGCAGGTTTCCTGGGTGCTTTCGGAGTTGCACTTGTTCAGGTAAGTGGAGAATATTTTGTCATACTCCTGACTTGAGCTGTGTAGATTGTGGACAGGCTTTGGGAGTCATAGAGATCTGTAACATAGAAAAAAGCACTTTGGCCCATCAAGTCCGTGCCAGTCACAACCATGTAACAAATGTAATCCCATTTTCCAGCAGTTGGCCCATAGCTTGTATGGTCTACCATTTAAAGAATTATTTAGATGTATTCTTGCAATGTTATGATGGTTTCTGCCTCTACCACCCTTATAGGCAGTGAGTTCCAGACTCCAATCACCCTGCAAGATGGATGACAGTGCGGCAAAGAGAATCAAACAAGAGATTTCCTTGCTCATGTTTGACCTGATGTCATAAGACTTCATTTGGGCCATATAGCACATTGTCTGTAAGGTATAAGTCACTATGTCAGGCTACTGCTTGACTAGCCTGTGAGATAGCTCTCCCAATTTTGGATATCAACCAGAAGGACTTTGCAGTGTCCTCAAGGCTGAATTTGTCATTGCTGTTACTGTGCATAGGTCAGTTCCAGGTGATCAGTCCATTTTTATTATTTTTTGAGACTTTTTAGCAATTACATACAATTGAGTAGCTTGCCAGGCCATTTCAGAGGGCAGTTTAGAGTCAACCAAATTGCTGTGGGTCTGGAGTCATATGAGGGTCAGATCAGGTAAGAATGGCAGATTCCCTTCCGTAAAGTGCACTAGTGGACCAGATGTCTTTTTATGACAATTGACAATGGTTTCATAGTTCTCATTAGATTTTTAATTTTAGATTTTTAAAAAAATTACAATTCCATCATTTGCCATGGTAGGATTTGAACATGTGTTACCAGAGCATCTCTGGGTTACTAGTCTAGCAACTACTCCATCATTACTCCATTACTACCATTATTCCATAATTTTGCCTAAAGGGCAGGGTTTGGGAAGAAGGCACAAGTTATCAATTGTTGTGGAATCCTCACAGATGCTACATTTTGAGCTGGTGGCTCTGTTCTGAGTCTACTCCAACAGCATAGTGATTAGGCTACACTACAGGGGGGAAAATGTCCTGCGTGTGAAGAAAGAATGTAGGCTTCACAAGGCCTTCATTAAGTGATCACTCCTACCAGTACAGTCATTGTCAGATCCATTTGGAACAATGAGATTATTCAGGACAAGATCGAATAGGTTTTTCACTCATGCTGGTTCTTTCACCAGCTCCTGCAAGCTAGATGTGGCATCTACATCCTTCAGGACTTAGCCAGTTTAATCAGTAAAGGTGCTTTCAATTCCTCTAGGTGAAGGACACTGGAGTCTCCCATCTATATAATACTCTATTTATTCCCCTGCTATGCTCAGTGCTTCTTCCAAGTGCAGTTTAAAAGAGAGGAACACTAGGCATTAATTGAGGGAGGGTGGTCGGTGATATCAACAAGAGGTTTCCTTGTCCATATTTAAGTTCTTCATGAGATCTGCAGTCATTATTGATGACTCCAGGATCACTTCCTCTTGATTGCATTCTTGTATCTCCACTTCCAATGGTGGGTCAAGACTACATAAGGATAATAGAAGAATCTGGGATATAGGCTGAAAGGTATGATTCTGTGAGTATGACTGCCTGAGGATGTTGCCTGACTATTCTATGAGGCAATTGTTCCCATTCATGTGAGTGAGGAAGACTTTCTGGAGTAAATTGGGTTGGTCATCATTTGTCTTGTCTGAATGTAGGATAATGCTCATTTGAATGTTCTGTTTATTGTTTATTTTTGTAGTTGCTTGTTACAATTGAGTGGCTAATTGGGCCAATTTAGAGGGCAGCTAACACTCAAGCGCCATATTGTGAATCTGGAACTGCACATACCCCAGACCAGGTAGGGATGGTAGATTTCTTCCCTAAACAGGAACAATGAGTCACAGAGATTTTTTTAAACAATATTTTGATCTTTTCAATGTCACCATTATTGATCCTAGTTTGGTATGCCGCATTTATTTTATGAACTGAACTTACATCCTCCCAGCCGATGCATTGGGATTTAAACAAATGGGCTTCCTTTCCAGTCACGAAGGTGGGGGGAGGTTGGCTGCAGATGTGCTTTGGAAATAGATCTTTCGAATGTTGTGTCTTAATGCTTATGGGATGGGCTATTTACAGTGCACGCGCCTCCATTAAACTCCTTAAAATGCATGTTAAGAGGCTGGGTATGGTGCATGTTGGAGCATAGCTATTATTTGCCATGTTGGGAGTCCTAAAGTCATGTTTCTGTGATCAATAATAGGAAAAGGGTGCTATCCTCTCAGAAGGGTTTTAGTATATTTTTCTTGACAATTTGAAGGTTTCTTCAGTCATGATACATGGCCTTCTAATCTTCTGTGTTATCCATTCTGCCAGCTCCAGCAAGCTCAGTTACAGCTGGCATCTCACTTTGAGGATTGTAGATGTTTCCTATTCAACCTGTTCAGAGATGTTATTATACACGTGTGGAGCAAATGGGACTTAAACCCCGGCTTCCTCGTTCAGAGGTAGGAACACAATCACTAAGCCACATGAGTCCTTTTTGAGGACTGTATTGGAGTCAGTTATGGCCTCTAGTTAGGAAACAAGCTCATTGTGAGCCCATTTAGAGAATTTACTTATTTTAAGAACTAGGCTCTTGTTGCACAGTGGTAGTGTCCCTGCCTCTAAGCTGACCAACCCAGGTTCAAGTCTAGAGGTGTGTAATAACATGCCTGAACAGGCTGATTAAAAAGTGTTAATTTAAGAGCTAGGCCTGAGTTCAAGTTCCACACATCCCTGCACAGGCTTATTAGAAAATATGAAAAGAAATTAAGAGCTAGGAGGCCCGCTTCCAGGTACCACCTGCTCCAGAAGTGTGTTACAAAAAGGTTACGTCTTAAGATAAGAGCCCATCATGTTAGAGTAGTACATAGCTATGGACAGAACAATGGCTAATGGGTAGGAAACAGCAAGTGAGCTTTAAGGCGTTCTTTTTCAGGTTGGCAACCTGTAACCAGCGGGGATCAGTGCTGCATTACAACTGTTTACAGTATGTATCAATGACTTGGAGGAAGGAAGCGAATGTACTATTATAGACAATACAAAAATAGGTGGAAAGGCAAGTTGTGAGAAGGATACAAACAGTTTACAAAAAGATATTGTAAGATGGAAATGGAATGTAATGTGGGAAAATTCAAAGTTTCTCATTTTGGCATCCAGGACAGCCAAAAAAAGTATTATTTAAATAGAGATAAGCTGCAGAAAGCTGTAGCTTGAGTTTGGGAGTACTTGTGCATGAAACACATAAAGCTAGCACACGGGTGCAGAAGGTAATCAGGAAGGCAAATGGAATGTTGGTCCTTATTTTAAGGGCGTTGAGGTATAACACTGGGGAAGTCTAATACAAATGTACAAGGTGAAAGTGAGATCATATCTGGAGTAGTGTGAGCAGTTATGGTCTCCTTATCTAAGGAAAGGTATATTTCATTGGAGGCAGCTTGGAGATGGTTCACTAGGATGATCCCTGGTATGGAGGGATTGTCTGATGATCAAAGGTTACACAGATTGGGACTCCATTCTTTTGAATTTAGAAGAACGGTTGGTGATCTCTGAAACCTATAGGATTCTTAAGGGGCTTGACAAGGGGTGGAGAGGATGTTTCACCCTCATGGGTGCATCCAGGACCGGAGTGTATAGTCTCAGAATAGAGGGGTATCAATTTAAGACTGAGGTGAGAAGGCATTTCTTCTCCCACAGGATTGAGAGTCTCTGGAACTCCTTGTCACAGAGAGCTGTGGGAGGGAGCAGAGATGACACAGCGTGGAGCTAGAAGAACACAGCAGGCCAAGCAGCAAAAGAGCAGCAGGAATGTTGAAGTTTCAGAAGAAGGGTCCTGACCTGAAATGTCAACTTGCCTGCTCCTCTGATGCTGCCTGGTCTGTTGTGTTCCTCCAGTTCCACACTGTGTTATCTCTGACTCCAGCATCTGCAGTTCTCACTATCTCTGTGGGAGCAGAGTCCTTTTATATATTTAATGCTGAGATAGATTTTTGATCAGTAGGGGAATCAAGGGTTACAGGGAAAATGCAAGAAAGCGAACTAGAAGAATATCAGATCAGTCATGATCCTATTGAATGGTACAGCAGGCTCATGGGACGAAACAGCTTACACCTGTTCCTATTTCCTATGCTCTTTTGGTTGTAAGATCTCTTGACAGATTGATTTAAAATACCATAAAAGGAGCCCTGTGACAGCAACTAGGTGTGGCATGTGGCTGGGACCTGGTAGTGATCCAAGAATTAGGAGCAGGAATAAGCTATTCATCCCTCAAGCCTGCATTTAGTAAGATCACAACTGATCTGATTGTGGCCTCAGCCCTACTCTCCTGTCTGCACTCCTTATCTCTTGACTTCTTTCTGATCAAAAATCTATTTAATTCAGCCTTCAATGGGTTCAATTAGCTTCCACTGCTTTCTGGGGAAGAGAATTCCACAGACTAACCACCCACTAGGGGCAGTCCGAAAAGGGAGGTCCTTAAGTTTTAAACTGTGTCCTCTGGTGCTATACTTTCCCACAACAGGAAGCATTCTCTCAAGATTCATTCTCTCAAGACCCCTCAGGATTGTCTATGTTTCTATCAGGTCACCTCACATTCTTCTACATTTCAAGGAACATACATCCAACCTGCTCACCTTTTCTTCATAATATATCCCTTCATCCCAGTATTCAGCTGGTAGATGTTTCTAAAATAATTGTGTCCTTTCTTTAGTATGGGAACCAAACTCTACACAATGCTCCAGATGTGATGTCACCAATGCTCTGTACAACAGCAGAATAACAGCCTACATTTATACCCAATTCCAGTTGAAATAAACACCAATATTCCATTTCCCTTCCTAATCACTTGGTGCACCTTCATACCAACGTTTTGTAATTCATGTACCAGGAGACCCAGATCCCTCTGTACCATAGTATTCAATTTCTGTCTTTTTCTTGAAAAGATTTGTAACATCACAAATTTTCAAATTTGCTGGGAGTATTCTAGAAAACAGGAATTTTGGACAATCACAACCAGTGCATCAATCATCTCTGCAGCAGTACCTTTTAAGATCTTAGGATCATGTTCCCAAACTAAACTAGTCCCGCCTGTCTGCATTTAGCCCATATCCCTTCAAACCTTTCCTATTCATATACTTATCCAAATGTATTTTAAACATTATAACTGTACCTGCATCCACCACTTCCTCTGGCAGTTCATTCCATGCACAAACCATTCTCTGTGCAAAAAAACTGCTCCTCTTGTCCTTTTTTAAATCTTTCTCCTCTCACTTTAAAAATATACATCCTAGTTTTGAACTCCCCTGCCTTAGGGAAAGCTACTCACCTTATCTATGCACCTCATGATTTTATAAACCTCTAAAGGTCATCCCTCAACCTCTTAAGCTCAAGTGAAGAAAGTCGCAGCCTATACTGCCTATGTTTATAACTCAAATCCATTCCTGGCAATATCCTGGGAAATCTTTTCTGAATCTCTCCAGTTTAATAATATCTTTCCTATAACAGGAGGACCAGAACTGCACATAGTACTTCAGAAGAGACCTCACCAATGTCCTGTACAACCTCAGCATGACCTCCCAATTTCTACACTTGAAGATCTGACCAATGAAGGCAAGTGTGCTAAATGCCTTCTTAACCACTCTGTCTTCCTGTGACACAAATTTCTAAGAATTATGTACCTAAACCCCTAGGTCTCTCTGTTTTACAACACTAGCCAGGGCCTTACCATTTACTGTTTAAATCCTGCCCTTGTTTGTTTTACCAAAATGCAATACCTCACATCAAAATTAAATTCAATCTGCCACTCCTCAGCCCATTGACTCAATTAATCAATATCTCTTTGTAATCTTAGATAACCTTCTTCACTGTCCATTTTCACACCAATTTTGGTGTCATCTGCAAAATTACCAACCATGCCTCCTATATTCTCATCAAAATCATTTATGTAAATGATCAATCACAGTGGACCCAGTTCCAATCCCTGCGGAACACTGCTGGTCCAGGCCTCCAGTCTGAAAAACAACTCTCCACCGCCAGTCTCTGTCTCCTACCCTAAAGCCAATTTTGAATCCAACTGTCAAGCTCACCCTGAATCCTATGTGATCTAACTTTGCAAATTAATCCACCATGCGGAACCTTATCAAAGGCTTTACTAAAATCCAAGTAAACAACACTACCACTTTGACCTCATTAATCTTTTGATTACTTCATCAAAAAATTTGTGAGAAAGGATTTCCCTCACACAATACCATGCTGACTATCCTGAATCATTACTTGCCTCTCTAAATGCATGTAAATCCTATCTGTTAGAATCATCTCCAACAACTTACCCACCTCTGATGCGTTGAGGCTGTGATATCCACTGTGTTCATCTTAGATTCCAAGATTTCTTCGACATTAGATGGAGGGGGAGAACCCATGAGTTCCGCCAATCTCTCCGGCTGTTCTGAGGGGTCGAGTATGTTTTGCTCCTGCCTCGTTTGCGAGTTCGCAGCTTTCATGTAGGCCATGTGCTTGTAAACTGTGAGATCTAAAAGTTTTCCCAGTACCATTTTTCCTAGTGAATTTGCTTGTTTTAAGTTTCTCTGTCCTTTTTAACTCTTGATTTTTAATTATCTGCTACATTTTCTGTGTCTTCTACAGTGAGGAATGATGCAAAATTCTTGTTCATGCTTTTGTCATATTCTTGCTTCCCTTTATTAATTTTCCATTCTCACCATCTAAGGGATGAATCATCGCTTTAGTTAGTCCTCTTTCTTTTTAAATACTTGTAGAAATTCTTACTTTTTTATATTTCTAACTCGCTTTCTCTCATACTCTCATTTCAACCTTCTTATTTTTAGCAATTGCTAATTTGTAAAATCTGCTAAATCTTCTGACTGACCACTAATCTTCACAGTATTGCCTGCTTTTTTTTCAATTTGATGCTTTCTTTAACTCCTTTAGATATCATAGACTTCATGTAATATTCTTATATTCCATCGAGAAGGAAGGCATAAGTATCTTTGCTAAGGGTTATGGAATAAGACTACCACTGTTTCTCTACTGTACTACATTTTATTCTTTTTTCCCAATTCACTTTAGCCAATGCTGAATTCATAATCTTGTAATTACATTTATTTTGGCTTATAAAAATTAGTCTTAGGTCCACATTTCCCATCCTCAATCTACATGTGAATTACAGTAAATTATGATCATTGATGTCTTGATACTCCTTTACTATAATTTTATGAATTAATCCTGTCTTATTGCACATTACCACGTATAAAATAGTCTGCTTCCTGGCAATAGGATATACTGCTCTAAGAAACTGTCCCTGTACCATGATGCCATCATTAACTTGTTCATCCACTTTGTAGCCCCTGCCTTTGTATTTACTGGCTGCAAGAACCGGGAATCTATTGAACTTTTGCAAGGGCTGAAGTTTTTTTTATTTCTACATTCTTGATGCCTATACCTGCCTCATTTATAGATGCGCACTCCAGTCACTGACCTGGATCATATCATTAGCCTAAGGGGTGTGCCAGCCTTCTGTCTGAAGCTCAGCCTCCAGCTCATTAAGTCTGAGCCAGTGTTCCTCAAACCAAAACACTTACTTCAGGTATGGACGAAGTAAGTGGCTTCCATCAGACGCATGCAGTACAGACACACTACATTACCTACCCTTCCATTATTATTACATTTTAATTAATTTATTAACTATTTTCTTAAATAAATTTTAAGTAATACCTCCAGACCTACTTGTGTCTACTTTCTTAATGTTTAATATTGCATTTACCCCATTGACATTCCCTAGTTTAGATATGAAAGAAAAGATAAAATGCTCACCAGTCAATAATTTATCTTTTTCCCCATTACTTCAATTTTCTTTTGAATGCACTGAACCCACAGATCCATATCCCAGGTCTTTATACTGTAGCCTGTCAATTGGTTACCTACTGGGAAGCAACTTGTCTACCAGAGACTGAAAATAAAGGTAGAAGAAGGAACCTCTTTTTCTCTCTGCATCAAATTCCCATGTGAATCCAAGATGCAATCTTCTTTCCACGCATCCTCTCACTCTTATCACTGGATTTTCAAGCTTGTCTGGATCATTTATCCAGGCCTCAAGACTACTGGTTCAGTAATATAACCAAAGCACTGTGGTACCCTGAGAATGAGGGCTCTGTTATCATTAGAAATGACAGCCTAACATCATAGCCAATAGTGCTACCTATTACATGCACAGAAAGAGGGATGGGGCCGACTTCAGGGAACTTGGAAGATGACTAATAAGTAGGATTCCAAAAATAGTAATCTCTGGATTTCTCCAATGCCACCTGCTAATTACTATAAGAAATGGAAGATAGAGCTGATGAATGTATGAATGAAGATATGTTGCAGGAGGGAAGGCATTAGAGTCCTTGGGCATTGGGACCAGTTCTGGGGGACATGGAGTGTAAAGAGCTTGGATATGTTGCACCTCAAAAGAGCTGGGACCAAAATGTGAGGTGGATTGCTCCTGCTTTTGGGAGGATTTAAACCAACTTGGCTTGAGGATGGAAACCACTAGGTATTGTTAGAAACTTCACAAACAGCCTGGGAAGATAGATAGCATACACATAGGAAATAGTAAAGCATTAACTAGGGTAAGATTAAAGGGACGTCCCATAAGATCCACACTGACTTTATAGTTCATTTATGTTGTTGCATAAAGCGAAGGAGGTAAGTTTGGTGAGCGGAAACCTGGCTCAGAAAAAGGTCAGAATTGTATAATAATTATTGCCGGGATACAAGGTGTTCACGAAAGATGGGGAAGGACAGAAAGGAGGTTTGGAAAATGTTCAAGTACTAGAGAGAGTGGATATCCTGGAGAATTAAAAGGTAGAATTTGGTTAGGGTTAAGATACAATGACGATATCATTACACAACTGCGTGCATTCTACAGGTCATCAATTTAAGATAAAGATACAGAGGACCAAATTTGTAATTAAATTATGGCCAGGGTAACTACACAGTGGGTATAATAGATGCTTTAATTATCCAGATATAATCAGGAATAATAATAGTGAAAAAGACAGAAAGGGTGGAGAGATTTTGCAGAGTGTTCAGGAACTGTTTCCATATCAATTTGTTTCTGACTCGATAAGATATGAAGTATTGCAAAATCTAGTCAGGGAGAAATACATCAAGTAAGATTTAGATTATCTACTGAAAAGGGAAATGAGCAATCTAAAGCAAAACTGCATAATTGGAAGAGGGCTATTTTCAATGGGATAAGAATGGATCTGTTCCAAGTAAATTGGAATCAGAAATTAGCAGGCAAAACAGTTTCATGAGGGAAAAGCTGTCACATTCCCAGGAAGAAGAAAGGTAGGACAATCAAAACCAGAACTTATTGGATGAAAGCAGAGATAGAAGGATGAATTTTCAGGAACCACAAAAGGAGCAATACAGATGAGTAGTCCCTAAAAAATACCTGTGGCTGTCAGCATGTCAGTTATAAGACAACGATCCCAGTGCAGACAATAAACGACCTTATAGAGGTTTATAAAATCATGAGGGGCATTGATAAGGTGAACAGCAAAGATCTTTTCCCTCGGGTGGGTGAGTTCAAAACTAGGCAGCATATTTTTACAGTGAGAGGAGAAAGATTTAAAAGGGATCTGACAGGAAACCTTTTCATACAGAAAGTGGTTCGTATGTAGAATGAACTGCCAGACCAAGTGGTAGATGCAGGTATAGTTACAACATTTAAAAGATCATAGCATCATAGAATCCCTACAGTGTGAAAACAGGTCATACGGCCCAACACGTCCACACCACCCCACTGAAGACCATCCCATCGAGACCCATCCCCCTACCCTTTACCTGTAACCCTGCATTTCCCATGTATAATCCACACCCCTGGACTCTAAGGGCAATTTAGCATTGCCAATCCACCTAACCTGCACATCTTTGGACTAAGGGAGGAAACCGGAGCATCTGGCAGAAACCCTTGCAAATACAGGAAGAATGTGCAAACCCCACATAGACAGTCACCCGAGGGTGGAATTGAACCTGGGTCCCTGGGGGCTGTGAGGCAGCACTGCTAACTACTGAGCTGCCCAGTAATACTGCACACCTCACTGGTAGAGATGACAGGACCAAAAAAAAAGTTTTGAATATAAAATGGTGCTACCATCCAAACAACCAGGTTGCTTTACTTCCAAAATTCTAGAAAAGCCCAGAACAATAAAAATTGGGGTATGAGGAGAATTTTTGAGGGTTGCGCAAATTTGGAACTCACTCCAGAAGATAGTGGAGGCAGGGTCGTTGAGTTTTTTTAAGGCTTAAGTATATAAATGGCTTGTCAGGCAAGGGAATCAAAACTTCTCTGGCTAACTGGAAATGTGGAATCCAACAGTAGATTGACTATGGTAGTACTGAATGGCAGAGGGGCGCGAGGGGTCAATAGGCCTACACTTGTTCCTAATTGATCTGTTCATAACTTTCCTTGTGGATGTTCTACACAGAGTTTGCCCAAAATCAGTTAAAATATAGTTCTAAACTAAATCACTTAAAGGTATCTTTTTTCTCTCCCAACCTCCCACCTGAAGGAACAACAAATTGAAAGCACAAATCACCTTTTCATTCTCTACAGCTCACACAAGATCGGTAAAAACTTAAAAGTAAGGTTTTGCCATCTAGGTCAAGGATGGTACATAATGGGAAGGTAAAAACAATTTGTTAAACCAGGCAGCCAAGTTAAATAACATGATACCACGGATGAAATGTAACAAATCAGCTGAGCCTCTTCGTATGGTCACAACTTACAGATATTTGCATAGAAGCGTGAATTAGAAAAATTTAGAGGGGTATGAGCCAAACACAGCCAAGTGGGACTAGTTTAATTTGGGATATTTGTTTGGCCTGGACGAGTTGGACTGAAGGGTCTGTTTCCATGCTGTATCAGTCTATGACAGTGCAGGGGATGGTAGGGCAGGAATTATATTTTCTCCCAATCAAGGTCAATTAAATCTGTTAAAAGCTCAATAACAGTTGTTAAGGGTTGACCTTTAACTTTTTAATAGGTTACTCAGAGTTCTGAAACTGACCAGTTGAAGGCAGATGGGTAGGGTAGGAATCACAACTTCCTGGGATATCATTAGAGGGTCACTGCACAGTGGGAAGGAGAGTGAACATTCATTATCCAGAATAGGGTTGGCCCCTGGCATCATGGCAGTGGAAAAGCAAGTGCAAGGCTGTAATGGACAATTAGGTGACCACCTGCCAGATGAAAGGATCCAGCTGATAATGGAGGTGTGATGTTCAGATTTTGGTCCCAGTGGTATTGATAGGCAACACTCTTCTGCAGGTAGGGTAGAACTCTGGCATCAGGAAAGCATGAGGGCCAACAGAAGACAAGAAAGCAATGAGCACAAATCTTCACATGGGATCTACTGTCAAACACATAACTCTTCTGAAATGACAGAGTACATGCAGGTGCCATCAAAGTAACTCTGGCCTTGAACATCTTTGCTTCTGGGTGTTTCCAGTATACCTCTGGACATTAGTTGCAGGTCAAAACTGACTGCATGCCCCTGCAGTTGCTGGTCACTGATGCAATCTTGGTTAGGGCTGTATAGCACATTCATATAATAACAGTTGAGATGCAGATATGGATTCACATACATAGTTTTTACTAATATTTGGTGTGAGCTTGGGTCTGGTTTTTGAGTTAGTAACCAGTGGGTTTTTCTGTGTGTCTGAAGTTAATAGTTAACTTGTAAGTCTTTATGTAACGACAGATAGCAACTTTGTCCATAGACAGTTTTTTTGATGTTTGGCTGTAGAATGTATCATAGAATCATAGAATCCCCACAGTGTAGAAACAGGCCATTCGGCCTAACAAGTCCATAGTGACCCTCTGAAGAGCATCTCACCCAGAGCCATCCCTGTAATCCTTAATTTCCCCTGGCTAATGCACCTAACTTGCACACCTTTAGACTGAGAGTGAGTAAGAAAACACAAAAAGTACTGAAGTACCTCAGCAGATCTGGTAGAATCTGTAGAGAAAGAGATCTTGTATAGGATGGGCTAAAAGGCTAAATTTGTTGATAATATTCGACAGCTGCTTGACCTTGAATGAGTCCTATGAACATTCCTGTATGTGCCGAAGACAGCACAACCAAAGTGTTTTTCTGTAGTTGTTTTTCTGTACTTGCAAGCAGCTTGTTTTTCTGTACTTCTGGTTCGTTAAACTGTATAAGACAGAGTTTCGTTCCAAGTTGTTGGACTTCACTTTGGACCGGGATCACGAATAGTGCCAGGAATAACCTAAGCTTCCAGATCAGCCGTGAATTGAGGGATCCCCGATGGGCAGAAAGGTTTGAGGCTTTTTTCCCCTCTCTCTTTCATTCTTTTCATTTACTTAATAAATGTTCTTTTCTTTTTCATCTTTTATTATTACTCAATGAACGTTCATATTTAAGCATATTTGTGTTGTTGAGTATTCTCGACTACATTTAACTGAATCCAAAAAGAACAGCTTGGATATACTCTGTGATCCTAGACAAATCTGTATAATTTTCAAGGATCTGCAGTACTTTGCTTTTAAAGCAAACTGATTTGTGCATTAATAAATCTTAGTTTATTTTAAATTGTTCGTGACCCAACATGGTAAACAGTGGGGCCTCAGAAGTTTGTTAGAGCTCTGAGGTTGTCAACTGGGTTAAAACAGTCTCAGCCACCAGGAGGAAAGCACAGGAATGTAGGAATATGGTCAATGTTCTTCTCTGCTCTGCCAAGGTAAATGCTACCATCTTCTCCCTGATAACTCACACTCTGCTACTGTGTGCACCACCCACCATTCTTCCATTCAGGCTATTACTCAGCCCAAACCC
The DNA here is from genome assembly GCF_021869965.1 of Rhincodon typus. Taxonomy (NCBI): domain Eukaryota; kingdom Metazoa; phylum Chordata; class Chondrichthyes; order Orectolobiformes; family Rhincodontidae; genus Rhincodon; species Rhincodon typus. Next base: position 27,478,890 of record NC_063340.1, on the reverse strand, counting down.
TGACACCACTAACCCTGCATGCCCTCTGCATGCATGGCGTGGTGACCTCCTGTAGTGGTCTCCCGGCACGTGTGGCAACCTCCTGACCTTGCGTGGCGACCTCCTCCCGTATGGGCCTCCCGACATGGTGCAATGGCCTCCCAGTGTGGCATGGCGACCTCCTGGTCTGCTGCAGCGGTCTCCTCCTGTAGGGGCCTCCTGGCATGGCATGGCAATCTTCCAGCCCTCCCGCCACCGCAGCAGCCTCTTGGCATGGTGTGTTGCCGGTGCGGTCTGGAGCCAGAGGCCGGTGCGGACTGAAAGCTAGGTGCCAGCGTGATCTGTTGTACTGAACTTTTATTTCTGTAGTGCTGGACATTTTATTTCTCTATTGTCTAAGATCTTGTAACTAAAGAAGCTATGCATAGGTACCTTTGTATCTAAGTCCGTGCTGGAATTGGCGACATATAAACTTTTCATTTAGTATATGTGACAATAAAGGCTATTCTATTCTATTATATTCTCTGTAAACAGAGGGCAGCCCTATGATCTGGTAGGATTATGTTGATTTTACCTATTCATGACCTTAACAATCTTATACATCTTTATGAGATCCTCTCTCAATTTTCACTACTCTAAGGAAAATAACCCCAGCCTATACTACCTTTCTTCACAACTCACACCCTCCTGTCCAGGCAGCATCCTGCCAAATCTTCTCTGTAGTCCCTTTAGTGCAATCACATCCTTCCTATAATGTGGTGACAAAACTACGTAGTACCCAGCTGTGGCCATACCAAAGTTTTATATACTTCCAGCATAACCTCCTTGCTCTTATATTCTATGCTTCAGCTAATAAAGGCACTTACTTTTCTTCCTTCAGGAATGTGTGGATATGCATATTAAGGTCCCCTAATCATCCACATTTTTCAGGCTCCTACCATTCACGGTGTAATCCCTTGCCTTGTTAACCCTCCCAAAGAGTAGTGCTTCATGCTTTTCCAAATTGATTCTATTTGCCAATGGCCTGCCCAGCTGACCCGTCTGTTGATAACCTCCTGCAGTTTATGGATATCCTCCTCGGTATTTATAACCCTACCAATTTGTGTTGTCTGTGAGCTTCTTAATCATACTCACTAAGTGTAAGTGAACCATAAACAGCAAAAGCCCCAGCACTAAGTCCTGTGGAACACCATTGGAAACAGATTTCCAGTCACAGAAACATCCCTCTACCATCACCTTCTGCTTCTGCCTCTCAGCCAAGTTTTGATCCATGTGCCACTTTGCCTTGGATCTCATGGGCTCTTACATTCCTGACCGTTCTGCCAACAGGCACCTTATCAAAAGCCTCGCTGAAATCAATGCAAGGCCACATGAAATGCGTTACCCTTATCAACACTCCAGTTACCTCCTCAAAAGATTCAATCAAATGTGTCAAGCAGGATTATCCTTAACAAATTCATGTTGACTATCCCTATTAATCTCTGTCTCTCCATGTGCAAATTTCTTTATTTCAGAATTCTTTCTAATAACTTGCCACCACCCAAGTTAGACTGACTGGCTTGCAAGTTCCTGGGTCTATCACTTCCTCCACTCTTCCAGTACCTCATCTGTGGCCACGGAGGCCCCTAATATCTCCTCTGATGCCTGCTTCAACTGCCTGGGATACATCGCAAATACTCTGCATGGAATTTAAATTCAGCTAATAAAATCTGGAATATAAAGCTAATTTCAGAATGATAATTATGATAACTTTCATTGCTTGTTGTAAAAGCCCAACTGTTCACTAATATTCTTTGGGAAGGAAATCTCTTGTCTTTACCCGGGCTGACCCTCATATGATTCCAGAATCACTGCAAATGTGGTTGATTCTTAATTGTTCTCTAAAAGGGCCTAGTAAGCCATTCAGTCCAAGGGCAACTGAGGATAAACAACAAATGATGTCCTTGCGAGCAACGCCCACATCCCATGAAAAAAATAAAGAAAACAAAATTCTGATAATTGTTAGACCTTGAAAGGACACGGCAGTTCACATTTAATACAGAGAAGTATAAAGTGTTCATTTAGGTATGAAAAACAAATATAGTCAATATTAATTGAGTTCGAAGGAAGGGTCACTCGACCGAAACGTTAACCCTGATTTCTCTCCACGGATGCTGCCAGGCCTGCTGAGCTTTTATAGCAATTTCTGTTTTTGTTTCTGATTTACAGCATCTGCAGTTATTTTGGTCTTTATTTGAATCAATTTTCAGAGTTGCAAAGAATGCTAGCGGGCTAGATCAAGGTAAAGTGCTCTTGCAGAGACAGAGTATGAACCTAATAGGCTAAATAGTCTCCTTCTGGCCTACAACAGTTCTATGATTCTATGGTTCATTCCAGCATAAGATTGGCCCTGTCTTTGGATTCATTGTGCAAACTTTGCATTAATGTAAGGTGGTAACTGCTGTCCATCATTACTAAAATTTCAATGTTGAACATGGTAATTGTCTTCTCACTGAATAAATAAACATTTTGTCACTGATACACTGATTAAAACACTACCCTGTAAAAATGACCATGGATGTTGTAGTATAAATATTTGCCTGGTGTTCTTGATTTTCTAAGCACATGTTCATTAGTTAGTAGGTCAAAGTAAACATTTGGCTTTCTGTCCACAGTTGCACCAAATTACTTTGAAGTACTGCGAAAATAAAATATTTCCTCTACCTATTAAATTCATTGGGATTTTTAAAAAAATGATTAACATCAGCAGGTAACATCACTCAAAAATATTACCAGCTCAACTTTCTAGAATAGTTGCAATTTCAGATTTAGAAATGCTCACTATTCATTTGTGGTAAGTTTATACAAAATTCTTTATTGTTCTTTTGAACACACGGACACTACTCCTGATTTTGTTTTGTACATCAATGCATCAAATATGTTTAAACAATGTTATAAGCACAAAGATAATAGATATTAGAAAATAAGAGAATGCAGAGGAACTTACGAGCCATATTAATTGTTTGAAAGAGATGCACCTCTTTTTAAATTATGCAACTGTGTTTTAGCTGTTCTCCTGCTGTGAAGTGATATTGAGCAGAACTCCCAGTCTCCACAGGTACACTGTAAACAATGGGAAATCATCTGACAAATGAAGGACTGTCTTGTCTAATCTCTGCTGAAGTTTCTCCAGCCCTGCGCAATTCACAGCAGCAACTCCACATCCTGCTGAATTCTTGTGTTGTAAAAGCTGTTCCAGTATCCAAAACAGGTAGTAGACATTTTCATAGGAGGATACATCAAGTTCTGTCTGATTATAAGCAGAAATATAGAAAACTAATTACTAAAAATATAAAAACAGAGAGTGCTGGAGAAACACAGCAGATCTGCCAGCACAGGTTCGATCTCCGTCTACTCTATTCACTTACCGCTCCACACCGTCATCAGCACAAATACCACTTTTTCCCAGCTATTATCAGTTCTGATGAAGGATCACTAGATTCGAAATGTTAACTCTTTTTTCCTCAACAGATGCTGCCAGACCTGCTGTGTTTCTCCAGTACTTCTATTTTTTGGGACAGGTTTCTAGCATCCACAATTCTTTGTGTTGATTTTCATAACTGACTGATGTACATGCCTAATCTTATGAATTGCTTCCACACACAGCACCCTCAATTTTAACTCCCTTTGCCCAGAAGAAGTTATTTTGGGAATGGAGGACAGGAAAGACTACATGCAGGGAAATGGGATACTGTTGTGTAATAAAGACTTAGAATGTTGATATGCTCATCAGGTCAGGCAAGAAAAACAGAATTAATGTTTCAAGTCAGTGGTCCTCCTGAGAATTTTACTACTTGTGATAAATGTACTTCCTGTACAGTATTCCTGCGTGTTGTGAAATCTGGCACCTGTGGAAATTGTAATATAAGTGCAAAATGTTCCATCACTTGTTATATTTGGTTTTGCCCAATAAAAGGCCGGGACACTCTGAGAGTGTTTCATTAGCCAGTCAAAACAGTTTGCAAGTCACTCATCGGCAGTTCACTGGTCACTGAATAGCATTTCAAGAGTCTTTTTTTAGTCAGGGAGGGACAGCCATAGAAGAAGTTAACTCAATAGTGCTTAGTGCTGCTATTTACTCTGACAAGCTGTTGGATTCATATAATCATAGATTGCCCTGCTCCTGTGACCCTGCATTTCCCATAACTAATCCACAACCCTGGAGTTCAGAGAAATCCCAGGAGCCAGATGGCGCAGCTGAGAGCTGGGCTCAAGAAAGCCTATGCAAAGTTGTTGCTTTTCGCAATTCCGCAAACAGGTTAGAAGAAACAAAGGGCAATGTTAACTGACTTCAATTGTTTACCTTACGGAGCTTGGGTGCAGACTCATGCATCAACTGGGGCAGTCTTCAAAGCAGAGATTGAGCATCTGCATGGAGAATATTGCTGAACTATTCTGAGTTGGAGACAACAAGGTGCAGAGCTAGATGAACACAGCAGGCCAAGTAGCATCATAGGAGCAGAAAGGTCATCTGAGTTGGAATCCTGTTTCCTCACAATTACAGAATACTGAGAGGCCTGGAAAGAGTAGATATGGAGATGTTTCCACTAGTAGAGACTAGAACCCGAGGGCACAGCCTCAGAGAGAACCCTTTAGAACTGAGATGAGGAGGAATTTCTTCAGCCAGAAGTTGGTCAATCTGTAGAACTCATTGGGCTGTGGGGGCCAATTCATTGACTGTATTAAAGACAGAAATATATAGGTTCTAGATAAGTAAGGGAATCAAAGGGAAGAAGGGAGAAGAATGGGGTTGAGAAACCTATTAACCATGATTGAATGGCAGGGCAGACTCAATGGGCTGAATGGCCTAATTCTGCTCCTATATGTTATGATCTGTGGTCTAATTAGCTGCAGGTCATAGAAGGAGCAGAATGGTCTCCGTGATGAACAGAAGTTATTGTTGGGGAAATTCTGAGGTTAGACCTTTGCAAGTGAAGAACTGGAAATCTTGTGGAAGAGGCAAGGTTTGAATCAGATTTGGTGAACCAGTGTACTAACATCTGGGTGGGATGATAAAAAAATCTATGGCACCTGTCTTGATTGCATCTGCTACATGATGTGTTCTGTTAGTGTTTCACCAGTTTGTCTATTCACCTATATTTACTTCATAGTTTTTCTACTTGTTTGAATATAATGTTAGAACTGAATTCATTGAACTTTTTGAAGAGGTAGCCAGTTGTGTAGATGAGGGCAAGGAATGCGATGTAGTCTACTTGGATTTCAGCAATATTTTTGTTAATATCCTACATGGGAGACTGATAGCCAAGGTAAAAGCTAACAGAACCAAGGAAAATTGGCTCACTGGATCTAGAATTGACTAAGTAGCAGGAAGCAGAGGGTGGCAGCTGAGGGTGTTTTTTGACCAGATCCCACATGGTAGAATGGATAGTAAGGTTAGATCAAATGGGACCCAGGGAAAGATTGCATATTGGATATAAAATTGGCTTGATGGTAGAAGACAGAAGGTGGTGGTAGAAGGTTGTTATTTGAACTGGACATCTGTGACTAGCAGTGTGCAGCAAGGATCAGTTTTGGGTCCACTGTTGTCATTTATATCAACAATTTGGATGAGAATATAGGAGGTATGGTTAGTAAGTTTGTGATGACACCAAAATTGGTGGTGTAGTGTACGGTGAAAAAGGTTAATAGAGTACAATGAGATCTTGATCAGATGAGCCAATGGGCTGAAAGGTGGCAGATGGAGTTTAATTCAGATAAATGCAAGGTGTTGAATTTTGGTAAGGCAAACCAGGGCAGGACTTACACAGTTAATGGTCGGATCCTTGGGAACATTTCTGAACAGAAGCACTTAGGGGTGTAGTTTCATAGTTCCTTGAAAATGGCATTGCAGGTAGACAGGATGGTGAAGAAAGCATTTGGCCATGTTTGCTTTAATTGGTCAGAGCACTGGAGTTGGGACGTTATGTGGGGCTGTATGAGGTATTGGTGTGGCCGCTTTTAGAATGTTGTATACAAATCTGGTCACCCTGCTTTGGAAAGATGTTGTTAAACTAGAAAAGGTGCAGAAAAAATTTACAAGGATATTGCTGGGACTGGAGGGTTTGAGTTGTAGAGAGAGACTGGATAGGCTGGGACGTCTCTCCCTGGTGCATCGAAGATTGAGGGGTGACCTTACAGAGGTTTATAAAATCATGAGGGGCATAGATAAGGTGAATAGCCAAGGTGTTTTTCCAAGGGTAGGGAAGTCCAAAACTAGAGGACATAGGTTAAAGGTGAGAGGAGGATGATTTAAAGGGACCTGAGGAGCAACCTTTTCACACAAAGGGTGGTGTGTATATGGAATGTGCTGTCAGAAGAAATGGTCGAGGTGGATATATTTACAATATCTAAAAGACATTTGGATATGTTGGACTGAAGGGTCTGTTTTTGTGCTGTATGAGTCTATGATATGGATGTGCCCTTTCTTTAACTTTTTTTACAGACAATTCATCACTCTGACAGGTATTTGTGGATAATGTCATGAGATACTAGATCTCATTTTAATACATTAGAAAAGTCTGTGGGCAGCTGGAAGATTAATGAATGACCATTCTCTTAATTTGTTGACATTGTTCAGTGATACACAGCATTAAAGGTGTTTTAGATATCTGTTTAATTATTTGAAAAATATTAACTGTAGAACCATGTGCTCCAATGTATGCAGGTGGCAATGACAGTCATCAAACTATTGTGCTAGTCCCAATGAAGAGACCATTTGGCTGAATTACTATTCATTCTACATTTGCTTTTTTCCATTGTTGCTGCAATGCATTATGAACACAAGTCAATGTATTCATTATAGTTGATTTAATTTCCTGTGAATACATTTGCAGAAATAGGTTAGAGCAAGATGATAGAACTGTAATATTTGGCAAGACGAGAACTTATCACTTTCAACTTGTGAATGCTACATACCAAAGCTACTGGGGAAATAACAGAAAATAATTAAATTCTAACCACTCGGGATCTCCCGTTTAATGTCGCAATGCAAGATCAGATGCATGGTCATTGTCCAACAAACTTTGTAACATTTTCTTTCTGACCTTCTTTATCTATTGTAGGTTGTGAGCTGGCAAGCAAACTCTGCTGCAATGATAAGCAATCTGGCAGTGAGTCATCGTAATCAAACTGTTAAGAATGACTATCAATAAGATAATGGAACAAGACAGGATATGACAGGCTTGCTGCTCAGAGCACACTCAAAGATTTCCAAAGAAAACTATCAAAGCAGACAGTATCATAGTGCGCAAACAGCATAAATTGCTTTCATTTTCCTCCCATAGGGAAAAGAAACAGAAGCCATAATAAATTCAGAGATAACAAAAACTTTGCAGACAATTCTGCAACCTTATATTCTTTTTAACTTTACAAAGCAATTGCTGGAATATCTGATAAATTCTAACAGGGCTGTGCCAAACTCTTTGGGCTTTTCTTCCATGGAGAACAGGCAGCCGGGTTGAAAGGAATTATTAAGGTATAGTTCACTATTTTAGTTCCATACCTTAGGCAATTTGTTTTGTAGGTTCCCCATAAAAAGTAAAATCAGAATTTTTTATGAGAAATAAACATCAGCCTAAATTTCCTATACTTGTCTGCCAATGTTGAACCAGACAGTTACACAGCTCACCAGCAGAAGAAATTGGAACTAGCATTCAGAGCAATATCAGGTGTCTTAGGCATTTGCTAAAAGGGCAAAGAATTGTCAAATATTGATTTTGTAGGATGACCTGGTGGTACGTCGACTGTATACTTTGGCCATTCAGAGAAGCCACGCAATTTGATTGTTGTAGATCAGATGGCCAAGCTCAGCAAGCAATGCTTTCCTTCAATTCTATTCAATGCAAATTAGTGTTGAAATTATTCTCTCCAGTTTGCTTTCACTGACTTAAGGAATCATTAAAAACTTTGTTAAAATATTAGTTAATGGTAGTCATATACCACTCAAAATGTTTCAAACTTATTTTATGATAATATAGTTGAGTTGCATCAAATTGGAGTTTAACAGTATAAAGAAAGAATGAGCAGACTTACGTTTTAATTATTGCTTTGTGTTAGTTTTGCATTTATTTTAAGTTAGACTTTCTTCCTATCTTTTCTGCTTCAGTTTTGAGAAAGTGAGGAAAAATGTCTCAAGTACAAGGCAGGCAGAGAGAGAAGGTGCAATAAGGAAAGCAATGTTTGTGCTGACTGAACATTTATTTTTGTACTTTTTACAAGAGGGAATCTTATGTTTTAAGCACGGCTAAATCAAAATAGATGTTGCAATTTTTGGGGTACCTCAGAGTGTGTATATACGCATGGAAAGGAGTTTTCCCGGAATATATCTCACTTATTCTGGGTATTCTTTGTTTTTTTGCCTATCTCAGGAGATTATGTAGCTGCAGCAGCATGAGGAAGAAGTGATGAGTAATGATATATCAGTACCTTGTTGTTTAAGGCAGGCATAATGGACTAAGAGGTTTTTTCCAGCCTGTCAATTTCATACACTCATATGCCATAGACTATTCAGTATTTCAGCTTGGTTGAATTATCCATCTTCATGCAATCCATTTTGAAGTCAGGAAAGATTGAAAATCAATTTATGGTAGCACTGCAATATATTATGGTCATAGTAAAACTGTTAATTTATGTCACAATTTGGTTAGAGTCGTTTTTGTTTAAAGTAGACAAAGTTTGAAATCTACTGAAGTCACATGGCATCACATTTTTAAACAAACCAAAAAAGATCTGCCATATAAGGTTAGAGAAGTAAGTCAGCCTACAATGTATGCAACTGCATACAGTCAGTACAGAAAAAGGCCCTTTGGTCCATTGAGTCTGCATCAGTGAAAAACAGGCACCTAACTATTCTGATCCCACTTTCCAAAACTTGGCCCATAGCCTTGCATGCCTTGGCATCGCAAATGCACGCCTAAATACTTCTTAAATGTTATGACGGTTTCTGCTTCTACCTAATTACATGTGGTGAGTTCCAGATTCCCACTGTCCTCTGGGTAAAAACAAAATTCCTCACATTCCCTTTAATCTTCCTGTCCCTCACCTTAAATCTTTATCTACTAGTCACTGAACCATCCATCAAGGGAAAAGTTTCTTCCTGTCAACCCTGTCAATGCCTGTCATAATTTTATACATCTTAATCATGCCAACCAGGTATACCAAACTGAACTAGTCCCATTTGCTGAGTCAGTCCATATTCCTCTAAACATTTCCTTTTCATGTCCTTGTCCAATGTCTTTTAAATGTTATCATTGTACCTGCATCCAATTTCCTTTCTTACTTAAGTCACATTACAACTACCTGCCCCTCTCAAGCAGGAAGGCGTCTACTGGATGTTCATCTTTAAAAGCTCACTCACAAAGCTCATTTGGAATGAGAACCTAACCAGATTTTTGCCAGAACAGATGCAACAGAGATGGAGAAACTGGGAGAATGGAATGGAGTCTTTATAGGAAGAAGGGTGTGAGGATGTATAGTCCAAGTAACTGTAAGAATCAATGGATTTGTAGTGGATACTGGTGGCCAGCCAAACCCCTGAAATGGAAATAGAGAGGTTGAAGAAGGAAAGGGAGTAATTAGAGATGGACCAGGTGAAGATGACAGCAGGGTGGAAATTGGAAGCAACATTGGTGATTTTTTTTCAATTCTGGATGAGAGAGGGAAGCAGCACCAATGTCATTGATGTATTGGAGAAAGAGTTGTGGGGGATTTTCAACTGTTCCTGACTTCAAAATGGATTGCGTGAAGATGGATAATTTGACCAAGCTGAAATACTTAATAGTCAATGGCATATGAGTGTATGAAATTGACAGGCTGGAAAAAAACCTGTTAGTCTATGATGCCTGCCTTAAACAACAAGGTTGTGATATATCGTAACTGATCACCTCCTCACGCTGCTGCAGCTACATAATCTCCAGAGATAGGCAAAAAAACAAAAAAAAAAACAGAATAAGTGAGATATATTCTGGAGCTGGATTAGAACAAGGAATGTACCACATACCCAAAATGAGGCAGACATAACTGCAGCCCATGCAGTTACCTATGGCTACACCTTTGATTTGACGAAAGTGAGAGGAGCTAAAGGAGAAGTTGTTCGAAGTGAGAATGAGGTTGGCCAGGTGGAGGACAGTGGTAGTGGATGGGGATAGTTTAGGCCTTCTTTTTAGGAAGAAGGAGAGAGCCTTAAGCCCATCCTGATGGGGGAATTGACTAGTGAAAGGAATGCATGTCCACGATGAAGAGGAAACAGCTGGTACCTGCGAATTGGAAATTCTGAAACTGATGTAGAACACCAGACAATTGCAGATATAAATGTGATAAGACTAAATAGGGGGAAAAAAAGATGAATCAAGGTAGGAACTGATAAGTTCTGTGGGGCAGGAACAGGCAGAAACAATCATCTGCCCAGGCAGTCCAGTTCCAGCACTGTCAGTTTTTGTTTTATTTACATATTGGATGTTTGTTTTGTATATATTTTCTTAATTGCGACATAAACAATAGACTGACAACTTTATTTTCTGTCATAATGTCTCCTGAATAATGCTCCTATTGGACAATAGATAAGTTAACATGGGAGGAAAGGGCAAAGGGTGGTGGATGGTAAAAGAGTTGCCATAGGGGTTATAAAGAATCATGAAGCTGATTGTGAGAATATGGGGAATGAGAGGCAATGGAAGATATAGGTATACGACATCACTACGAATGGGTAGATGGGCATAGAATGGCATAGTGTGTGGCTGCAGATGCATGGGGGCATGGGGAGCAATGGGGATGAGCAAATGCACATTATGTGGCATTGAGTATGAAGCACCATGAAGGTGGGTGTAGTGTTATAGTTTGGTATTATGAGAGAGGGAAGTGAGGGGATAAGACGAAGAGGAATGTTTTCAATTTAAATCTTTATTTTTAAATTTGATGGAGTCGTTAGGCTATCCATCCAGCTTGTGTTGGGGATTTTGCAGTCTCTTCGGATCTTCCACTGTTGCCTAGGTCAACTTGTACTCCTGCCAACACTACCAGACTAAAAATCCAAAATGATGGCAGTATTTTTAATGGTTTGGTTCACTGAACCAAGATCTCTTCCAATTCTGGGCCCCTAATACAGGATTAAAATCAGGGCCTTTGTCTCTATGCTGATTGGGGTTGGGGGGGCATCCCCTGACAATTATAATGATTTGACTGTTCCTCCTCAAAGTGGCATCCTGACTTCTGTTTTCTACCCATGGAGGACAAACTAGCACACAGGTCTAAATCAGGAAATGTAGGCCAGAATATTTAATGCAATATAAAATCATGTGCAGAAACTTAAATGATGAGTGAGATAAAAGGATATGATTAAGAGAGAAAGATTATTAACAGACAAAATGATTAAGAAAGAAAAATAATCTTTAAAAATCTCTTATAATGTCTTAAGAAAGATTTCACTCTTGTAAAAGTTAATTCTCAGTGCCATAGATGTTTTTGCAGCAATGAAGACTTATTGCTTGATTGAAAAATTCTGAGCTTTGTCTTACACTTAATGGGTATTAAGGCGAGCATAGAAAGCATTGAGCATGTCAGGGAGGGATGTGTCTATGTCTGCAATTTTGCTCTGCCTCATTTTGTATCCTTTAATGTTGTTTAGGCCCTGCCATACGCGTCGGGAGTCTGTTTGGTAGGTTTGGGCCTCTAACTTGGTCCAGTACTGCTCCTTGGCATCCCTGATGGCTTTGCGAAGGTCATATCTGGATTTCCTGTGTTGGTCTGGGTCATCCAACTTGAATGCTGCACATTGGTATTCAGTAGGGAGTGGATTTCCTGGTTTATTCAAAGGTTTACCGTTGGGGAACATTTGGATCTACTTCTTTGGTACGCAGTCCTCCACGCATTTGCTAATGAAGTTTGTGACAGTGGTGGCGTACTCGTCTAGATTTTCCGCTGAGTACTTGAACACAGTCCAGTCCACCATTTCCAAGCAGTACTGGAGACTGTCTTCCACAGCGTCGGACCAGCTTTGTACTTCCGTTCTTGAAGGGTCCTCCCGTTTCAGCTTCTGCTTGTAAGCTGGAAGGAGGAATACAGCACTGTGATCTAATTTTCTGAAGTGTGAGCATGGGATGGGGCTGTAGGCGCCTTTGATGTGTAGCAGTGATCCAGAATGTTTGGTCCTCTGGTAGGGCAGGAGATCTATTGGTGGCGTTTTGGCAGCACCCTCCTGAGGTTGGCTCGGTTGAAGTCGCCAGCCATAATGAACAGGGACTCAGGGAATTTCGTTTCTAGAGTGCTTGTGACAGTTTAAATCACGTCTAAGGCAAAATGTCAGACGCGCAGTGACAATTGCCCTGGCAGCCTTGGACACATTCTTCCTTCGGTCACTGCTGCAGACATCAGATCGGTCTTCTTGGGAGTCAACCCAAGGAAAGTGCCAGGCCTGGACGGTGTCCGCCATCGAACACTCAGATCCTGCATGGACCAACTGGCGAAGGTATTCACTGATATCTTCAAACTCTCCCTCCTACAAGCTGAAGTCCCCACCTACCCACTAATAAGTTCATATTTTTCCAAATGCGTTAAATTCTATCCCTAAGAACCTTCTCCAATAACCTACCATAAACGTAAGGCTCAATAGCCTGTAAGTTCCCAGATTATCCCTGTTGCCCTCCTTAAATAAAAGAACAGCATTTGTTATTCTCCAGTCTTTTGGGATCTCTCCTGTGACTAAAGAGGATACAAAGATTTGGTACAACGCCCCAGGAATTCTCTCACCTGCCTCCCTTAGCATTCTGAAATAGATCCCATCAGATCCTGTGGACTTGTATACCTTAATTTTTTTTAACTTTTTGTATATTGACATACCCTAGAATATCAACATATCACTCCTGAGACTCACCATCCACCATGTCCTTCTACTTTACAAGTATTACAAAGTATTCAGTCTACTTCCTCTGGCTCCATGTATAAATTCCCTCTTTTGTCTTTGAGTGGGTCTACCCTTTCCTAGCTACACTCTTCTCCTTTTTTAAATATATATATAAAATGCCTTGGGATTTCTCTTAATCCTGTTTGCCAAAGATATTTCATGGCCCCTTTTAGCTCTTCTAATTCCTTGTTTGAGTTCTTTACTGCTATCTTCGTATTCTTCAAAGGTTCTGTTTGTCTTTAGTTTCCTAATCGAACCTGGGCCATAGCGGGAGAAGTGACGAATCTTAGCCACTAGACCATCTAGCCAATTTCCATGTAGCAATGTCTTCCTAAAGGCTAATTATAAAAAGCCGTGCCAACTGTCAAGGATAAATACAAAGTAAACATTGTCTTAAAGCCAGATCTATTTCAGACTATCACTACAAAGTGAAACTGGAAAGAATATCATTTCAAAATAATGCACACTTTTGCGAATGTGCTGCAAAGAAGCCCATATTTTAGACACCATACAAGTATAGCAAGGAACACATAGATCGGAAGCCCAGCTTCCAGGAAACTGTCGAGCTTTCATTATTGACACCTGTACATCATTTCAAACACCAACAGAGAATGGATTATCGCAATGAAACTCACTAAATTAACATTCACAAAACTGACAAAATGTTTTTGATGCAGTGTGAAAGATAACAAGTCTAATTCACATCAATAAACAAAATGGAAGAATTTTAAAAAGGCTTCTTGACAAAGATAACACAGTGTGGAGCTGGAGGAACACATCAGGCCACGCACCATCAGAGGAGCAGGAAAGTTGATGTTTTGGGTCGGGACCCTTCTTCAGAAACGGGGAGGGGGAAGGGAGCTCAGAAATAAATAGAGAGGAGGAGTGGGGCTGGGGAAGGTAGGTGGGATGGTGATAGGTGAGTGCAGGTAGGGAGTGATGGGGATTGGTCAGTGAGGGGTGGTTAGGCGGGAGAGAAAATGGACAGGTTGTGTCAGGTCAAAGAGGCAAGGTTGAGATGGAGGGTTGGACATGGGATGAGGCTGGGGGTGGGGAGATCTTAAACTGGTAAAATTATGTTTAGGCCATTGGGCTGTAGGCTCCCCAGGCGGAATAAGAGGTGCTTCTCCTCCAGTTTGCGGGTTGTGTCATTGTGACACTGGAGGAGGCCCAGGATGGACATGTCATCCAGAGAGTGAGACGGGGAGTTAAAATGGTTCGCAACCGGAAAGTGTTGTCGTTCGTTGCGTACAGAGTGCAGATACTCTACAAAACGGTCTTCGAATCTCCACTTGGTCTCACCGATCTACAGGAGGCCACGTTAGGAGCAGCAGATGCAGTAGACTAAGTTGACAGATGTGTAGGTGAACCCCTGTCTGATGTGGAAGATTTGTTTGTGCCTTGAATGGAGGTGAGGGGGAAGGCGTAGGGGCAGGTGTAGCACTTCCTGCGGTTGCAGGGATAGGTGCCGGGAGTGGTGGGGTTAGCGGAGAGTGCAAAGTGGATGATGAAGTCGTGAAGAGAGCGGTCCCTTCGAAAGACAGATAGGGGTGGGGAGGGAAATATCTCTTTGATGGTGGGGTCGGATTGTAGGTGGCAGAAGCAGAGGAGAATGATACGTTGAGTGCAGAGGCTGGTGGGGTGATATGCCAGGCAAGGGGGACTCTATCTTTATTTTTGTTGGGGGGAGAGGATGTGAGGGGAGAGGATGTGAGGGCAGAGATGCGGGAAACGCAAGAGATGCCACTGAGGGCATTTTCGATCACTGGAGGGGGGAGGTTACGCTCCTTGAAATAGGAGGACATCTGGGATGTGCGGGAGCTGAGCGCCCCATTTTGGGAGCAGACGCGGTGGAGGCAGAGGAATTGAGAGTAGGGAATCACATTCTTGTAGGAAGGTAGGGGACGGGAGGTGTAGTCAAGGTAGCTGTAGGAGTCGGTGGGCTTGAAATAGATGTTGGTTTTGAGGCGGTCACCAGAGATGGAGCCAGAGAGGCTCAGGAAGGAGAGGGAGGTATCGGAGATGGTCCATGTGAATTTGAGGTTGGGGTGAAAGGTGTTAGTAAAGTTTATGAACTTTTCAAGCTCCTTGTGGGAGCACGAGGCAGCGCCGACCCAGTCATCAGTGTAGTGGAGGAAGAGGTGGGGGCTAGTGCCAGTGTAGCAGCAGAAGAGGGACTGTTCCCTGTATCCTACGAAGAGGCAAGCATAGCTTGGGCCCATGTGGGTGCCCATGGCCATCCCCTTAGTCTGTAGGAAGTGGGAGGAGTTAAAGGAGAAGTCGTTAAGGGTAAGGACGAATTCAGTTAAACAGATGAGGATGTCGGTGGAGGGGGACTGGTTGGGCCTGAGGGAGAGGAAGAAACGTAGGACTTTACGCCATCTGCGTGGGGGATAGCAGTTCTTGATATCTCTTGACAAAGACTGCCTTTGCACAAACATTAAGCTGTCTGCACATGATTCTACAAATGTATTTTCATTATTTTCTTTCTTTATTCCAGATTTTCCCATTAAATCCAAACAACAATAATTTGAAATGTTGCTGCCTTTTATTAATTTTTTCTCATCTCAGTGAGTTCTTCTTGACATTCACCAATATCTCACAACCTGTTGCTGTGAAGTTCCCTAACAAATTGAGATGCAGACCTTCTTTGTAATGAATGTAGCTTTGAACTGAAGAAATAAATGCAATTTGAAAGTCAATCCCTCCAGGGAGGAATGAAATGTTCACTGCTGGAACTCCATCTCCAGTGTTGGTGGAGGGGTTGCCATTTCATCAGTGTAATGTTTCAAGAAAATTCCAGCCTGAAGATCTGTGGGTCTCTTGTATCTGAACCCTTTGAATAGACTTCTCTCAACTGTTAAAACTGATTAGTGTAATGAAATTACTGATATTGTGTGCTCCGTACACTAAGTTTAGGTGTCTTTAAAGGTAAGCAACCACTCCACTCACACCAGCATGAAAATTCATTGGTTCAAGCTCCAAACAGCTATCAGCAACCTGACTGGCAATATTCTCAGTTTATCAGGTACCTCAACACTGAAATCCTATCCTATCAAAAGCTGCAAGCCAATTAAAGGCTATGACAGTTAAGGATTGTACTAGATTTAAAAAAAACTTAGACAATGCTCAGAAATGAAATAAGTCTGAGGATTGGGAACTTTTTCAGAATACAGCAAAGGTAGACCAAGGAAAAGAATAGAATATAAATGTAATCTAGAAAAAAGCATAGAAATTGACTCTAAAGTTTCTACGGGTACGTAAGAAGGAAATGTTCAGTTGATATGAATGTGGGTACATTACATGTAGAGATGGGAAAATTTATAACTGGGAATAGAGAAATGCCAGAGAAGCTTCATGGTTACTTTAGGCAGACTCCTACTGGGGCCTGAATGATATGGGCTATGGCAGGAAAAGCACTAGAATTGCGCAAGAAGTCCACTGAGGCCTATCTCAATGCTGGCAGTTATTCGCTGCATCTTTTAACTAAGTTTTCAGCATAATTGCGAGATCATGCCAGGAACTGGCGAGTTGCCTATTAAAGGGGATTACTGCTTGGTAATAACCTTATTAACTGCTCATCTCACCTCATTAATATGCAGATTCCGATACAACCACCTGCTGCAAGCAAACCTGATGCCAAGAATTCTTGACTTGAAAGTCAGAGCGGGTACCTGGCTATGAAGGGCTTCCATGTTGCTCTCCAAACAACAGCATCTCAGGAAATGATCCTTCGGCACCAGGTGCACACACCCCTCTTCCATGGCATCTGGTAAGTGACCAACCCTCAGTATCATGACGGCACATGTTTTGCAGGATGTTAAGGAAGTACAGATGTTCACTGCAGGTTCGATCAATAACTGGCATTGAAAGGCTGCTTCAAGGGCATTTTCCATGCAGGGACAGGCACCCAGCTCATGGATTGAACCTGGCTTCATCTCAGGGCTGCTCACTTGCCCTCAGCACTGACTGTCTATTAGCACAGTCACTCAACCTGGCAGTTTGCCTAGCTGATCAGCAATCCTAACAGGGTGTACATTTTGCTGTACGGCACTGTTCTGTGTCTATCGCATACTTGCACCATGTGTTAGCAGCTTACGTGGCAAGCACACTGCATACGCGGGAAGCAAAGTCCATGGTGGGACCTGTCAGTCAGGGTCTTATGGCACAGTAAGTCAAGGGTAGCCTCTATACCAGTCCAAATGATCAGCCATGGTCAGGAATACAGTGGGGTGTTGTCGGTCAGGGAATCTGTGCTTCAGCTGCCTCAGCTGCTTCAGCTGTCCTTCCCAAAATCCACAAACCTGACTGCCCTGGTCGACCCATTGTCTCCGCCTGCTCCTGCCCCACCGAACTTATCTCCACCTATCTCGACTCCATTTTCTCCCCCTTGGTCCAGGAACTCCCTACCTACGTCCGTAACACCACCCACGCCCTCCACCTCCTCCAGAACTTCCAATTCCCCGGTCTCTAACACCTCATCTTTACCATGGACGTCCAGTCCCCATACACCTGCATTCCCCATACAGATGGCCTAAAGGCCCTCCACTTCTTCCTGTCCCGCAGGCCCGACCAGACCCCTCCACTGACACCCTCATCCACTTAGCCGAACTCATCCTCACCCTCAACAACTTTTCTTTCAATTCCTCCCACTTCCTACAGACAAAGGGGGTGGCAATGGGTACCCGCATGGGCCCAAGCTATGCTTGCCTCTTTGTAGGTTATGTGGAACAATCCCTCTTCCATACCTACACTGGCCCTAAACCCCACCTCTTCCTCCGTTACATTGATGACTGTATTGGCACCGCCTCGTGCTCCCACCAGGAGCTCGAACAGTTCATCCACTTCACCAACACCTTCCACCCCAACCTTAAGTTCACCTGGACCATCTCTAATACCTCTCTCTCCTTCCTGGACCTCTCTGTCTCCATCTCTGGCAACCACCTAGAAACCAATATCCATTTCAAGCCCACCGACTCCCGCAGCTACCTAGAATACACCTCCTCCCACCCACCTTCCTGCAAAAATGCCATCCCCTTTTCCCAACTCCTTCGCCTCCACTGCATCTGCTCCCAGGATGAGGCATTCCACTCCCGCACATCTCAGATGTCCTCGTTTTTCAAGGACCGCAACTTCCCCCCCTCAGTGGTTGAGAACGCCCTCAACCGTGTCTCCCGCAACTCATCCCTCACACCCCCTCCCCGCAATAACAACCAAAATCGAATCCCCCTCGTCCTCACGTACCACCCCACCAACCTCCGCATCCAACATATCATCCTCCGACACTTCCGCCATCTGCAATCCGACCCCACCACCAAAGACATTTTCCCTCCCCACCCTTATCTGCTTTCAGGAGGGACCACTCTCTCCATGACTCCCTTGTCCGCTCCACCCTCCCCTCCAGCCCCACCACACCCGGCACTTATCCCTGCAACCGCAGGAAGTGCTACACCTGCCCCTACACCTCCCCCCTCACCCCCATCCCAGGCCCCAAGAAGACTTTCCACATCAAGCAGATGTTCACCTGCTCATCCACTAATGTGGTATACTGCATCTGCTGTTCCCGTTGTGGCCTCCTCAACATCGGGATAACCAAGCGGAGGATTGGGGACTGCTTTGCAGAACACCTACGCTCGGTTCGCACTAAACAACTGCACCTCCTAGTCGTGAACCATTTCAACTCCCCCTCCCATTCCTCAGACGACATGTCCATCCTGGGCCTCCTGCAGTGCCACAACAATGCTACCAGAAGGTTGCAGGAACAGCAACTCATATTCCGCTTGGGAACCCTGCAGCCCAATGGTATCAATGTGGACTTCACAAGCTTCAAAATCTCCCCTCCCCCTACCGCATCCCAAAACCAGCCCAGCTCGTCCCCGCCTCCCTAACCTGTCCTTCCTCCCACCTATCCCCTCCTCCCACCTCAAGCCCCACCCCCATCTCCTACCTACTAACCTCATTCCGCCCCCTTGACCTGTCCATCCTCACTGGGCTGACCTATCTCCTCCCTACCTCCCCACCTACACTAACCTTTACTGGCTCCATCCCCGCCTCTTCGACCTGTCTGTTTCCTCTCCACCTATCTTCTCCTCTATCCATCTTCTATCCGTCTCCCCCTCTCTCCCTATTTATTTCAGAACCCCCTTCCCCTCCCCCATTTCTGAAGAAGGGTCTAGGCCCGAAATGTCAGCCTTCCTGCTCCTAATATGCTGCTTGGCCTGCTGTGTTCATCCAGCTCTACACCTTGTTATTTCAGCTGCCAAGCGACTGGGTCACCGTAACCGCCAGTCTGGGTAGTGGTGGGGTGTGTTGGTTGGAGGGGGCTTGCTAAGTGAGAGGAGATATACAGCCATTAGACAGGAGTCTGGGCGCTTCTCATCCAGATCTGTATGGTTAGGTCACTCAAGGGGGTAGGACATGATCTGTCCTACAGGCCCATCCAGAGGAACTAGGGGAAAGGGAGATAGTAAGGAGGTGCTACAAGTATCACTGCCATTGGAAGGAGACATGGGAACCGATTTGTAGCTTTGAGGGCTGCTGGCTTGGGGATGGCAATTGTGAAGGAGAGGTAAATGTAAATTGTAAGGCCGGGGGACAGTAAAGCATGGATGGGAACAGGTAGTATGGGATGGGGGCTTGGTCCATAGTCGGGACATCCCTGAATTCAAGGGGAGGACACCGTATGACCACACTAGGCAGTCACCTCAAATGCCATCGGCTGGGGGGAGAAAAGTGGACAGATATTGGTTCACATAGGTAGGTAGGGTGGGGACCTGAAAAGGTTCAAAATCTAAAGTGTTTATGAAACAGGCAATCAGGAAGTGGATGTACTATCTCTGAAAGTTCAGTGCCTTGTTTATCTTATTTCAACATGCTGCATCAGACTCTCAACACAAAAATGTTTTCTTCTTTCCCTCCCAATACATCTCAACATACACCTGGGTTCTGCAGCTGAGTTGGAAGAAGACTGCTCAGCAGTGGAGTCCATTGTGGGTAGAAAACACCCAGAGCTTGTAATGGGGGTTTCTGGAACATTGTGTGTAAAGTGTGACTCCATGATTTTAACTATGTCAGGCTGTTGCTTGGTAAGTCTGTGACACAGCTCTCCCAATTTTGGCACTAACTCCCAGACATTAATAAGGAGGACTCTGCAAGGTCGATGGGGCTATGTTTTGGGGCCTTTATAGTTACCAGTGCCTAGGTCAATGCCAGATGGCCTGTCAGGTGTCATTTCTTTGTTGAGACTTTCTAGCGACTATTACAATGGAGTGACTTGCTAGGCCACTTCAAAGGGCGGTTAAGAGTCAACAATCTTGCTGTGTGTCTGGACATGTAGGCCAGACCAGGTAAGGGCTGCAGATTTCCTTCCCTTGAGGATATTAGTGAACCAGTTTTTCTGACAATCGACATCATTGCTAGACTCTTCATTCCAGATTTTTATTGAATTCAAACGCTACCATTTACCACAACAGGATGTGAACCCCAGTCCACAAAACCTTACTTGGGTCTCTGGATTACTAGTCCAGCGACAATACTACTCAGCTATTGCCTCCCCTCACAGAAAGCCGTGGTGTATTCTCAAGTTTTCTAGTGCAGACATTCCAAGGATTAATTTGGCTTCTTCTGTCTGCACATAACTGATGCAAATGCACAGACATGGCCTGCATGGAAACCTGATGTGAAAAGGCCTTTCTATGCCATCTCATTGGCTCCAGTGGAAGAAAGTATTCCTTTACAGATGTGCTAGACATCGTGACATGTTGTTGTGACCATCAGCTATGGTCACAGCTGCTGCTTCTCTCTCTTCTGCATGACATTGTGTGGAAGATGAACGACTGTGGCTCTCCTGTGTCTTTGCAAAATCATGAGGGTACCCATGACACTTATAGAGTCATACAGCATGGAGTCAGACCCTTCAGTCCAACTTGTCCACACCGACCACACATCCAAAACTGACCCAGTCCCATTTGCCAGCATTTGGCCCACTTCCCTCTTAACTCTGCCTGTTCATATACCCATTCAGATGCCTTTTAAATGTTTTAATTATACCTGCCTCCACAACTTCCTCTGGCAGCTCATTACACACATGCACCAACCTCTGCGTTAGAAAGTTACTCCTGAGGTCTTTTTAAATCTTTCCCCTCTCACCTTAAACCTATGCCCTCTGGTTTGACTACCCCACCCCTGGGATAAAGTTCTAAAGAGGAATCATATTGAATATGAAAAGCTAATTCTATTTCTCTCTTCACAGATGCTGCCAGATCTGAGTTTCTCTAGCCCTTTCAGTTTTTACACCACCAATTGCTTGTGTGTAGAGCTCAAAAAGAAGAGAATGGATTTTAAGTTGGTTGGTCTCTAAGTAACACCTAAGTATGTCAGGCTCCATTACTGAATTAGGATAGCCTATTCCTAAAACACAATCTGGGTGCCATCATTTAATATTAGGATGTCACTCCTCAGAAGACTTATCTTGAAGGTCAAAACATAAACTTTTATAACTCAGGAATAGAACATGAGGAAGTAAATAAGGTAACAGAATCATACCAGAGCGGTAAGATGGATACTATTAATGAAACCTGGTATATAGGTAAATCATTGACTGCATCTCAGCTAGTCCTACAAGATGATGTTGAACTTTATACATGCTATTGTATGACAAAAAAATCTTTAATGTCTGATAAAATGGTAAACTACAAATTTGGCTGACGTCACTTATAGCTCCTACAGGTGTCAGGATGTATGTACTCTTTTATGCAGAGATTTTTAGCACGGTGCTGAAGAAATGTTGCACTGTCACAGATCTTTTAAGATGGCCTCTCAAGTGGAAATAAAGTACCTCTCAATAATGCCTTAAAAACAAATTAATCTGGTCATTAGCCCATTGTTATCTGTGGGAATTTGCTATTAGAAAATTTACTGCCACATTTCCTAATATCATAACTGCAACTACAGTTCAAAAATATTTTACTGGCTTAAAGCACTTTCGAAAAGGCTTCAGGTCATGTAATACAAGTTCTTTTTATTCTGCTACAGTTACAAGCGGCAAATTGGGAGATCCCCTGTGAAAACTTTTCATACAACGGAGAACGATCAAAACACAATCCAATTTAACAAGGGGAATGAGTGTCACTAGACAGTGCCTGGAACCAATATAAATAAATCAACGGCAGGGTATAGTCACAATTTATGTATCTTTCCTAAATGGTATAGAAGCTATATGTGATTAGGCTTAACCTGAACAATCTTCAATTGCTCTGTTCTACTGTTTAGATGGACAAGAAGCATTTTATGATGACAGCTCAAGCTCCACAACAAAACTAACGTTAAAAAAAATTCACAAACTGGTTTTCTCATAAGCCTCTTTAGAAACTATGTCCATTCATGGTATCAGTTTCAGGATGTTCCAAACTGTCTTATAACTGATCAAGTAGCTTTGAGGTGTAGTTATTATTGTAATACAGCCAATTTATGCACAGTAAGGTGCAACAATTAGCAATAGCCTATGAGGGACCATAAGCATTTATACTAGAGAAAGTGAACTGATTGCTTATATAGATTGAGCGTCACCACCCACATCATTACCGTGGGGCTCGGCAAGTAGGCAGGTCCCAGGTCAACCTGAGTCAGAATGGGAAGTAAACTCACATTTTTGGGATTAATCTGAAACATGTGATAGCCATCTAGCCAACAGAGCTAACAGACCCCTCAAAAGGCAGATTTTTGCCAATTATGAACAGCTGAATGGAAACCACATTTGTTTCAACTTTCTTTCATCATGTTGTAAGTACTCTGCCCAAAGGCAGATCCATAGCTCATTGTCTGCTTATACTTAATTCTTAGCTGTTTTCTTGGCAGTTTTTGGTAGTTTGCTAGATGGCGAGAAGCTTCAAATTTTAAGGATAGAAAAGGAGCTATGTGCCAAGTCTACCTCAGCCACAATGGAAATTAAACCTTTTCAGTGGCCGTTATTCTGAAACATACATTAGCCAAATAGCCAGCTATAACACTTAAACATCATAAAACCATTTAGAGATAGCAAGAACTGCAGATGCTGGAGTCAGAGTCAATACAATGTGGAGTTGGAGGAACACAGCAGGTCAGGCAGCATTAGAAGAGCAGAAAGGTCGACATTTTGGGTTTACACCCTTCAACAGGTGAGCCATCAGAGAATTAACTCCGCATTTCTCAAACCTTGGAGAAAGCAAGATATTTTAGCCCCATTGAAAGGATGACAATGTAAAAACTGCAAAAATTGAATAAACTGTTACATGAGTATAAGATTTTGTGAGGACACAGTTAATGAACATTTTGAATTAGTTTGAATTAATATGTACAAAAAAAATCACAATTTAATGGTAGCCCTTTCTTTACATTCCCATTGAAATCACATCAGACACAGAAAATAACATGCAGATTACTGAGAATGGATCCTCATGGCTGACATCATTGAAGTATGTTCATTTTAGTCTACTAGCAAAGAATTAACAAGGCTCCAGGGAGGAGCTGTGAAAGCTGTGTTTAATTTTAGACTGTCAAAGAAAATAAACAGGATGTATCTAAAGTTAAGTGGCTAATAAGTGGTTTGTAGGTTTCTTAAGTGCCAGACTTGAATGCACTACAGAGGGGTAGTGACGTGTTGGAGCACATCACTTTAATCCTGCAATGAATGACAATGAGATAGAAACCAACATAGGTGCAGTTCCCTAATTTTTTAGACCATGAATAATAGGCAAATATGTGAAAGGCACATTCAAGGCTGACAGGAAGTCAGTGTTCAAAAGTTGTGTTTGAGCAAGTATATTTATTAACAGCACATATGAAAGTGAAAATGAAGTTTATGAGAGATGGATTCATCAGCATTTGTTTTGGAGGATTTTACTGAGACTTTTGGAAATAATATTCATTGCTGATGTAATTGAAAATGTACAAAATCTTTAAATAAAAGAGCATCTGTCTGAGAATACACAAGGAAAGCATGACTGTGAAGACAGCAACATGGTTCTACAATCTCAAGACTGTTAGCCTTCACATTAATTATGGCAATGCCAGTAACAGTCAACATTATCATTGTACTTAACTGCCACAGGCTCATTCCAAACTTTCACATAGACATTAGAAATATCAATTAATCTGCAGTGCACAGACTCATCAAATAGGTCACTAATGCATTACTAAAGCAAACAATTTTACCAATTGCTTCTCTGGTAAACCAGCATCAGGATGAAACGGTCCTGAAATTTGCTAGAATTCCCTAGTCCGTGATGAACCATTAAATCATCAGGCATCTGAATATAATTTATGAATTGCAAGTAATAGCAATCTTCATTGAGCAGGTGCTTAATGATCGGTGACACCAAATTATGCACTAAAAGGTCTGCTACCAAAGTAGCAGGTATTACATGCTCATGTCAAATGAAACAGCTAGTGTTTATATGGTGTCTTTCACATCTGTATACTGTTCTAATCCACATCACTTTTTAATAAGTCATACTTCTTTAGCTCATTTGAAGTCATTTAAACTGCATTTTCAAAACACTTGTTAACCTTTGGCTTTCTGGTTGTTAAAGCTAAACCAATTTGGTCAATCATACCCTAGCTTCTGGTTTTGATGTTCCAGTCTGCTTCACTCCTTATTTCTCTTGGTATGGTTCTCACCCCTTCTCCCTTACATTTAAGCTCTACCGATATTATATTCTATGGTGGACAACTGCTTTAAACGTGCTTTTCCTGAACTCTTTGGGCCACATTCAATACTGTTCTTCTCCGTAAAACTGCTCACTATTTCAGGATCACCCTAGATTAGAGTGGTAGCCCATGGACTTTCTTCTTTACTGCCTCTTTTGCCCTTACAATCAACAAGAAGTGACATGATCTTATGGACTTCTTTGTCCCAAAGGCTGAAATCATCTATTCAACTGCATCTGTTGCTTCCCTTCCTTCCTCCAGAACAATGACACAATTTTCCTGAAGGATCTCCCTTGCCCTAGTCCTGAATTAAAATCTTACTCTAGTGTCTCTTCTTTCTCCCCCAAAACTCTCTCAAAGTTCGGCACGCTGTCTCAGTGGTTAGCGCTGCTGCCTCACAGCAATAGGGACCCGGGTTCAATTCCACCCTCGGGCAACCGTCTTGTGGAGTTTGCACATTCTCCCCATGTTTGCGTGGGTTTCCTCCCACAATCCAAAGACGTGCAGGCTAGGTGGATTGGCCATGCTAAATTGCCCATAGTGTTCAGGGAAATGTAGATTAGGGGGTTGGTCTGGGTGGGATGCTCTGAGTGTCAGTGTGGACCTGTTGGGCCAAAGCGCCTGTTTCCACACTGTAGGGGTTCTATATTTAAAAAAAAAGCTCCTCTTGTCTGTAAGGTCCATTTTCTCATTCCAACAAAATTACTGACCAACCAACTTCAATTATGAATCCCTATGTCGGATAATGCTCAATGGGGAGTCAATAGACAGAGTGCACCAGTTGTATACCTCCTGTAACTACTGTGATGCCTGAATCATTTACAGACTTGCTTCTCAGCAAGATGGGATTGCTATAGTGTGCTCCATTGCAGGTTGGTAATTTGTATGGGCAGTAAGTCTGCCAGATTTGAATAGAAGGTGACTGACAGTCGGAGTCTGGAGAGGAGAGATGATCCTTGACATCTGTGATCAGTAAATGTTATCCAACTTTGGAGTGGAGGATTTTTCTGAGACAAGGAATTCTCCTGGGTGATCCCACATAATTGAAAATTATTCATTTTTTTGCTTGTTTTGAGAACAGCATCCATTTGTCCTTTAAAGAAATCTTGGTTATTCTGCTAATTTGTACTTCAAAAATAGTATCAATGATTGAATATACATCCTAGGTAGAATCTTGTAGAGGTCTGAGCCGTGGGAGTTGTGGCAGAATTGCTTGAGAAGTTCAGCAAGGCTGATCTCAATGTTGTGTGCATCTCGCTCCATCTTTTATGCTTTTGACAAGCAGCACAGCAGGTTTCCCATTAGACATCAATCAGTCGTCACTTACGGGGAATTACTGCTTTTTAAAAGTCTTGTTAACAGCCCAATCTGACTCATTAACATCAAGCTTCCGATCTTACCAAAAGTGACAAACAAGCCAGGTGTTCATAAAACTTTACATGAAAATCAGAACAGATACTGGGTGGGTTCAGTACACCACTTGTTCTGAACGACTTCCATGTTGGAAACCAGACACTAACATTTCAGGGCACTTTCCATGGGCAGGAGTCACACACATCTCATGACGTTAGATTCTGACATGTGCCAGCCTTTAAGAACTCTCATGGTACATCTCCGATCCACTTACAGGATGCTTCTGTATTTCAAGACGCACCCGTGGCTGCATCAGCAACTATCACTGTAATGCTGCGGCAAGGACACTGTAAGCTCAAGAAGTGCACTTTCACAGCATCCTTGCACTGTCTTGTCTTGTCATTTTGTGTTTTGCCCCCTCAGCCACATATACCAGGTTCACCTTACTTCTTGCCTTGTTGGTTAGTACAGACACAAAAGGAAGGAAGCTTGTTGTGATTGTCAGCAGGCCTCAGACTAGTCAAGGGGGTAACCTTCAGTCAGGAGGTCCTGACATGGTAAGTCAAGGGCAGCTTCTGATATCAGTCCAAGGGTTTGGAAACATTCATTCAGCCACTTAGGGCAGTCAGAGTGAGGATGCTCTCCACATAATGTGTGAGGAGCAAAGTATTAGAAAGCCCACTACTTGTCTTGAGTCTTTCTGCCCTATTGTCTTCCTGTTGGAATAAGTGACAGGCATGTACTAAGGGAGATGAAAGTGGGTGATACTGTTTTTAATTTTGACGTAAGTGGGGAGGTGTCCTGAACATGTGATTATGCAGAGATTAGGGCATGCAAGGTTGGTGATTTTGGAAGTTGGAGTAGGTGACTCCAAGTGAGGGTAAATGTTGCAGGCAATAGTGAGAGTGGTGGAGAATGAGCGTTGGTGGGAGATGGAGCAGCTGAGATAGAGTGTGTGTGAGGTATTGGAGAGAAGATGATGACAATTATGCTGGTAGAGTGGAGAAAGTCACTGACCTACTTCCTACAATGTTGTACATTCATCCAGATGGCTGAAACTGCGTTAACCCATATAGCAGCCTCCAACCGGGTTGGCATGGTCTTGTGTTCTGGAAGAAGTCCCTCCTCTGTACCATCCCATCCAGCAGAACCTACACAACCCTGCTCGCTAATTTCCCCCTGTCTGCCAAGTCCAGGTAAAATGTCAGTAACAGTGCAGGGCAGTTTTGGACTGACAGTACTTGTCAGTGTGCATAGTGGGCTTTTAAAGATGGAACAGGCTCATAGAATGTTGGTCAATTCCGGGAATATCCTCGGTGTGGTAAGTTGTTCAGGGAACTGTGCATGGTAAAATGTGGTCAGAATTGGACAGGACAGATATATTAAGGTGGGGGGTTGGGTGTTGGTATGTAGTTAATCAGGCAGTTTTGGTCAGATGCTGTACGAAATCTTACTAGGCTTTGTTTTAGAAATCCCTCCAAAAATTCTTATGCAACACAGACTTTTTTTTTGGCTGAGATTCAGCCCGATGTAACCATTTAAAGACTCTGGCTGCATGAAACATGCTTCCTTTCAAGATGGTAAGGATCAGAGAATTATTTTAATCCAGATGGTAAGCAACACAATGCCACTTTCAGGCTTCTGCTGCTTGGTTCAAGCTGGACAGAGACAGTTAAAATCAAGCACTTTGTTTCTCTTAATGTTCTGTCAAAATTTTAAAATCCTACTACATGTGGTTAACAGAGAAATCCAATAACACCTGCCTTTAGGTTATGCCGGAGACGGTAAAGGGATCTTGAGATTGGGGTTTACTCAGAAAATTCTTCCTCACTGCAAGTCTGACTGTAAGTAGTGACTTCCAATTTTCCTATACCTCCCTTCTCCACAGAATATGTAATGTGCTATAAATTGCTTCATCCCGAATGTCTAGCCAACTTGGGCTCCATGCTAATTATAATGATTTCTATGTATGCAGTCCAGCATCCTGTACTCTTTGCCTGTATGTATTGTTGGTGTGGGTGGGAAGGAGAGCAACATCATTAGTTATTTCTTTAAAATCAGCCCGCACCCTTTAAAGGGGTGGTACATTGTGACTGCAGCATATGATTAGCGTTGTTCTGCAACTGTATACGTCTCTGGCAAAGAGTGAAGAATAGATGACCCCGGAATAGATTGGAAACAAGGGATTGGGATTTTGTATGGGAAGTCTTGGTGACAGAAGTTGAAGAGAGAGAGATACATCTGGAGCTGGTCGTGTTGTGGGGGGTGTTGTTGGAAGCCCTCCAGACACAGAATAAGAAGACGATAGCAAAAAAGAGTCAGAGAGACTAGTAGCAGAAATCAAGCCCTGAGGGCCTGGATCACAGAATGTTTGCAGCACATAAGGAGGCCATTCAGCCCATCATGTTGTGCCACAAGAAGTCCAAAGACTTCATGTGAGTGGTCAAGGTTTAAAAAATGTATTTCCAAACAACAAATCATACCACTACATTATCAGTCTTAATCATTGCTTTCACCACACCCCCTCAGTTCCCCACTAAAAATCCCTGTAAATCAGGACATATGTCTAACTATTATCTATTTGACTGCACTCTAATGAGTTCAGCACTACTTAAAAACATCATACTTACATATCACATCACAAACTTTCTGACAGCTACTCAACCATAAGAGCCATGTTACTCAAATAGATGCATGTCACTCCCACTTTTTGCAGAAGTTTTAGAACAAGTGGCAATAGAAACTAATTACAGTGGGAAAGATATGCTTACATATTCCAAATCCTAAGGAAGAACAGGGCGGTACATATTTTAAGGAAGGTCATTATTGAGAACACTGGCAGGACTGAGGCTATCAAAGATGATGGTATCCTCATTTTCTGTCTTGCTTCTTCACGATCCCTAACTCTTGATTTACTAGCTGCAAATAGCTGCACCTCTTACTTTCTGATCTCCCAACAGCACAAGAAAATATACTGATGCTTGGCTGCAAGCCCAGATATCTGTTCGTATGTTGAAATGGGTGCGCTCCAGGGAAAAGAAAACACTGCTTGATTGAGTGGTCTTGTTCTATATTCTATTCTGACAATTTTACCGATATGTCAAGATCTTGCAGTTTCAACTACTGATGTTTTAAGTGGATGATTATCACTTTTATAGGCTTGTAGCAAAATAACTTTTTTTATGAACTTAAGAATATATGAATACTTAGCTTTTTAGAAAAAGTTTTTCACATAATTGATTGTTGTCACAGGGTTTATTGTTTCTGTGCAGAATGTGTACTGAGTGAAGGAGGATGGAAGAACCATACTTTCATATAGATTGCAGGTACTATGCAGGATGGGCAGTTAGGCACAGCTTGGCATGGAGGGTATGAGGAGACAAGTGGGTGGGTGGAGGGACATAGGTTAGTATAACGGGTAATGAGAGGCCACAAGGTTAGGTGCAAGGACTTAATTTGGTGTGAACAGCACAGGTAAGACCTTTTGAAGTTACTTTTCAAAACATTTGCTCACTATGGTTAACAACATCTCTAAGGGGGCTGTGAGCTACATAATCATACAGTAGAGAAGAGGTTCTTCCACCCATTCAGTCAGTACTACCATGAATGCTTTAGACCCTTAAAATTGTGGAGGACTAGGATGATGCCTATCTACACCGTGCAACCAACCAGGATGGGAATGAAGGCTGTGTTCTCACAGTATTTATTCATTTATGGGATGTGGGCGTTGCTGGCTGGCAGCATTTCTTGCCCACCCCTAGTTGCCCTTGAGAAGGTGGTGGTGAGCTGCCTTTTTGAACCGCTGCAGTCCTCCTGCTGTGGGTTGACCCACAATGCTATTAGGGAGGGAATTCCAGGAGTTTGACCCAGTGACAGTGAAGGAACGGCGATTATATTTCCAAGTCAGGATGGTGAGTGGCTTGGAGGGGAACTTGGAGGTGGTGGTGTTCCCATATGTCTGATAACCTTGTCCTTCTAGATGGAAGTGGTCATGGGTTTGGAAGGTGCTGTCTGAGGATCTTTGGTGAATTTCTGCAGTGCATCTTGTAGATAGTGCTGCTACTGAGCATCGGTGGTGGAGGGAGTGGATGCTTGTGGATGTAGTGCCAATCAAGTGGGCTGCTTTGTCCCAGATGGTGTCAAGCTTCTTGAGAGTTGTTGGGGCTGCACTCATCCAGGCAAGTAGGGAGTATTCCATCACACTCCTGACTTGTGCCCTGTAGATGGTGGACAGACTTTGAGGAGTCAGGAGGTGAGCTACTCATCGCAGTATTCCTAGCTTCTGGCCTGCTCTTGTAGCCACTGTGTTTATGTGGTCAGTCCAGTTGAGTTTCTGATCAATGATAACAACCAGGATGCTGATAGTATTTTTTTCTTATTCATTCACAGAATGAGGGCGTCACTGGTCAGGCAGCATTTATTGCCCATCCCTAATTGCCCAGAGGACAGTTAAGAGTCAACCACATTGCTGTGGGTCTGGAGTCACATGTAGGCCAGACCAGGTAAGGATGGGAGTTTCCTTCCCTAATGGACATTAGTGAACCAGGTGGGTTTTTCCTCAACAATCGACCATGGATTCATGGTCATCATTAAACCCTTAATTCCAAATATTTATTGAATTCAAATTCCACCATCTGTTCTGGCAGGATTTGAACCCTGGTCCCCAGAAAATTATCCAGGTCTCTGGATTAACAGTCCAGCGATTATACCACTAGGCTATCTCCTAGGGGGATTCAGTGATGGTAATACCATTGAATGCCTTTTTATCTCTTGTAATATATTCACTATTGTATTATTTTCCTGTTTAGTACATTTGCCTTTTATTTCTTGTGATATGCTCACCTTTGCGCAGTCCCCTTAGAGATGTTGTTAACCATAGTGAGCAAATGTTTTGAAAAGTAACTTCAAAAGGTCTTACCTGTGCTGTTCACACCAGGTAAACGCAGAGATTCTCTGCCCTGTCTACTGCCTTCTTCCCTTCACATTTGTAAATTTAGTGCAGTGTCAGAACCAGGGATGTGGGGATTTTACTGATCACAAACCAGAATCCCTACAGAATGGCGAGCCAGGAAGGATGTTGGCAAAAGGAATGTGATGTTGTAGAGGGTGTTGCAGAGGCAAAGTCTCTGATGGAGCAGACAATCTCCTCCTATGGGTTTAAGAAGGTGAACATATCAAATAAATGAGTCCTTGATCTATTGAGAACGGAGTGTCCAGGGGAAGCAACAACCCAGTGGACTGTCAGCAAGAAGCATAAGCACTCCATAGAAAAGGCAATCTGCCTCCTCTGAATCCAGTGACAGGTTGAGGTATTGGACAGGGAAGTCAGGGAACTGAAGGCAGCATTGAGAGGCAGATGTAGGTTGTTAACATGAGAACCAGGACGGGGGTAATGCTGCATACAGACCTGTAGTGAGAGAAGCAAGAAAGGTGGTAAATGGAGAAAAGGTACAGAAATCAGATTATCTACATTGTCAGGCCACAGAAGCCAGAATAATAAACAGACACTGAAACAGGAGAATAGACATCTAGGGAAACAAGTTAAAGCACAGGAGGAGATGCTGAGGGATGTATCCAGGCAGTGTACAAGGTAGCCTGTGATGAAGGGTATTGGAGCGGGGAGCACGGTCCCTGCCAAGAGCAGATTGTAAGCTAAGCCTAGTTCTGTCGCAGGCCAGAGGCATGGTTTGCCTGATTAAGCCCGGGTGTAGCCCAGGCAGGCCAAGAAAAGCAAGGGAGTGAGCAGGGAGCGGACAGTAGGGCAGTTAGGCATGCTCAGTCACCTCTGGCACCAGGGAGAGGCCCAGTTGGAGCAGCAGGGAGAGCAAATAGACTGTAGGGCAGTGGGGATCGCTACCTGTGGCGCCAGGAACAGGGGCTCACTTCGGCAGCAGACGGAGGCTCAACCAGTACCTGTGGTACCAGCAGCAGGCCCAGTTTGGCAGCAGGTACAAGGGGAACAGGGCCAGTACAGGAAGGGTTGGGACCACGGCCCATGTGCCTAGTACGGCAGCATAAGTCCGGTGCGCCCCAGTTCGGTCAAGAGCAGGGGCATCTAGAGAGTCATTCTGAGTCCTCACACAGAACCCAATGATTGAAGCCCATTCTCCCGAGTGGAGAATACCCTACAGATTGCAGCGAAAGCCCCGGAGGCATTCGCAGGTAAGCTGTGGCCTGTTTACGCGAGAGCTAGTGGAGGGTACCTGGACAGGGATAATCTCCAGGGGGATGACTGGGCCCGCTGGCTCCACATCCTGGTGACCAACAGCCTACCGAGGTTGTGGAACAAGGCCGAACTTTAGTTTGACCCCAAGGACCCCCAGACCACTGAAGAGACAGTAGCACCTGTCCCTGGTGTGCCGAAATGCTCAGAGGGAAGAGAATCCACCTAAGAGTAGGATACTTGAGATTAAACCTGCCCATGGTAAGAAAGAGTGGCACCAGGAGGGAGGTAGCCTCCTGATAGAAAGTGCAGAGATAGTAGGAACTGCCCATTGCTGGAGTCTGAGATAACAAGGTGTGGAGCTGGATGAACACAGCAGGCCAGGCAGCGTCAGAGGAGCAGGAAAACTGACGTTTTGGGTCTGGACCCTTCTTCAGAAGTGGGGGAGGGGAAGGGGGCTCTTAAATAAATAGAGGGGTAGGCAGTGATAGAAGATGGATAGTGGAGCAGATAGGTGGACAGAAGACAGACAAGTCAAGGAGGCAGGGACAAGAGCGGGGAGCTGGTCTTGGGATGAGGTTGGGGGTGGGGAGATTTTGAAGCTCATAAAGTCCATATTGAGACCATTAGATTGTAGGGGTCCAAGGCAGAAAATGAGGTGCTGTTCCTCCAGTTTTCGGGTGGCATCGTTGTGACACTGGAGGAGGCTCAGGATGGACATGTCGTCCAGGGAGTGGGAGTGGGAGGGGGAGGTGAAGTGGTTTGCGACTGGGAGATGTTTTCGTTTATCGCGAACCGAGTGTCGGTGCTCCGCAAAGCGGTCTCCGAGCCTCCGCTTGGTTCTCCCCGATGTAGAGGAGGCCACATTGGCAATAGCGGACACAATAGACCACATTACCAGATGTGCAGGTGAACATCTGTTTAATGTGGAAGGTTTTCTTGGGGCCTGGGATGGAGGTGAGGGGGGAGGTGTAGGGGCAGGTGTAGCACCTCCTGCGGTTGCAGGGAAAGGTGCTGGGGGTGGTAGGGCTAGTGGGGAGTGTGGAGTGGACGAGGGAGTCGCGGAGAGCGCAGTCCCTCCGGAAGGCAGGTAAGGGTGGGGAGGGAAATATATCCTTCGTAGTGGGGTCAAATGCAGGTGGCAGAAGTGACGGAGAATGATGCGTTGAATCCAGAGGTTAATGGGGTGATACGTGAGGACAAGGGGAATTCTGACTTTGTTTTTACTCCGGGGAGGGGGTGTGAGGGCCGAGGTGCGGGAAACGCAAGAGGTGCGGGAAACGCAAGAGATGCGGTCGAGGGCGTTTTCAACCACCGTTGTGGGGAAATTGCGGTCCTTGAAAAACAAGGTAATCTGGGATGTCCAGGAGTGGAACACCTAATCTTGGGAGCAGATGCGACAGAGACGGAGGAAATGGGAAAAGGGGATCGCATCCTTGCAGGAAGGTGGGTGAGAGGAGGTGCAGTCTAGGTAGCTATGGGAGTCGGTGGGCTTGAAATAGATATCAGGTTCCAGGTGGTTACCAAAGATGGAGACAGAGAGATCCAGGAAGGAGAGAGAAGTATCAGATGGTGCAGGTAAACTTGAGGTTGGGGTGGAAGGTGTTAGTAAAGTGAATGAACTGTTCAAGCTCCTCATGGGATTATTATGGTAGAAAGTGCACATGCTTGTGGTGCGGAAAGAGCGGTCACTGGAGGAAGGACTGCCCCAATCCCCAGAAGAATTCCCAAGAACCAGGCCCAGCCACATAGTGCTCCACCAGCGCCATAGATGGGTATATGGAGGCACTTAGGATCGTTCTCACAGGGTCAGGGAAGATAGCAATAGCAACTGGTGCAGGAACCCCCAGCGCCCTACCCAACCACAACCCTGAACTGTGACTAGAACCAGCACAGCCCGTATACCTGTGCCCACTGGAATACAACCCCTGGAAAAGGCCACTTGTCACAATGAGGGTGGAGGAGGTAGAGGGGTCCTACCTCCTGGATACCAGAGCTTCCAGCACCTTAGTGCACTTGGAAAATCTCACCAGGAGCAAGTCGGCTCGTTCTCCATCCCATTGACTATTCATCTGGGAATGCTGCACATTAAATAGATGTATGTCCTGATGAAACGGGAACAGGAAGGGATGGGGATCCTGGGGGAGGATTTCGTTCTAGCCCACAAGATCCTCGTGGATCTTAGGAACCATTGTATGTGGGGGCAGTATGCACAGGGACAGAGGGAGACGTGGTGGTGATCCTGGCAAAACTGGGGAAGGGGACCGCATGTACAGTGAAGCCAAAAGGAGATTATGACCTAGAACAGCTGGTCAGTAACACTTGAGCACAGTACTGGGTGTATGTGCAGGCAAAGCTCAGGGTTTTTGCCACTCACAAGTATGACTGTGGGAAGGTAAACGGAGTTGAGATTAGTATAGAAAGGGACCCCATGACTCGCCCACAAAAACAACACAACTTCTCCTGAGAGGCCAAGGTGGAGTTAGAAATGGCCTTGGGTGCGCAGGTAAAGCAGGGGGTTCTGAGGCCCATAGCTACTGATGTGAAGTCTCCATTTTGGCTTGTCAGGAAGCCGGACAACTCATGGAGAGCCACAGTGGACTATCGGATGCTCAATGGCAACATTCCTGCTTGTGCGTCCATGGACGCTGCTGTGGCATCCCAGCATCAGCAACCATTTTTACTGCCCTGGACATCTTGAACGGCTTTTGGTCCATCCCCTTGAAATGACAGGACTAGTACAAATTTATTTTTATGTTCAAGGGCCAGCAGTACACCATGACCTGTCTTCTCTGGGGTTTTCACAACAGCCCTAATATCTTCAACCAATGCACGGCAGATTGTTTAAAGGGTTTCAGCAGGCCCCTCCAGCTGGTGCAATATGTGGCTGACCTGCTCCTCTTTACTAGCACTCAGGAGCACTGCCTATTGCTGGTTGAATTGCGGGAGCTGCTGAGGGAGGAAGGGTTCAAGGTGAACCCAAAGGCACAGATTGGCCAAAACAAAGTAAAATTCTTGGGGCTGATGGTGCGGGCAGGAGACACGGCCATAGGTGAAGCTCAGAGGAAGGCCATTCAGGAACTGCCTGCCCCTACCACTGTCACGGGGTTAAGATCTTTCCTGAGGCTCCCTTGGTAATGCAGGGACTTCACTGAGGACTATGCAGCCACAGCAGTGTCTCTGCTCCAGCTCCTACGTAAGGGGGTGAGTTGGGAGTGGAATGAGAGCTGTGAGTCAGTGTTCTGTTGGCTCAAGGAGAACCTGCAGACCAGAATGGTCCTAGGGGCCATTGATGGAGGGGCAGAGTTTTCCTGGAGGGGACCACAAGCAGGGACAGCCTGAACACGGTGGAAGGGACCGTCTCTTACTTCCACCGGGGAAGGTGGCTGGGATCGAATTGGACTCGATACTCAAGTCACGCTGGG
Organism: Rhincodon typus; assembly: GCF_021869965.1. NCBI lineage: Eukaryota > Metazoa > Chordata > Chondrichthyes > Orectolobiformes > Rhincodontidae > Rhincodon > Rhincodon typus. Next base: position 27,443,351 of record NC_063340.1, on the reverse strand, counting down.
TTCACCTCTGGGGAGGCGTCCATTCAATGTCTGAGAATCAAGATCACTGCTTCCCAGGTTAGGGTGGCGGAGGGAAAAACGGGTCTGCCTCAACTGTAAGGGGGACGTTCCATTGGGTAGGTGGTGGTGGCACATTAAACGGAACGGGGGCGCAAGAGACCAGACAGCTGAGTGGGAGCGACTAGACAACAACACGTATTGGATGATCATGGGGACCCAGGGAGGAGCAAGTGTCGTTAGCAGGCAGTGGCAACACGGCGGGGACGGGATCAGGTGGGATCAAAGGATGGACTCCTGCGTGGCCTCGCGATTCCCAAACGGTATTAATGCCACCAAGCTCACTGCGCTCCCCAGAAAATCCTGCCCACTGACTCGACAGTAGTAAGTAGGGTGCACTATGCTGTGGCCTCCGTGATACTAAACTTAACTGAGGTCCACCTACTGAGTTGTGCACAAGGGAAACAGAGCGGCTGTACCAGGCCTTGCTCCAGGAAATGTTCCAAAGGTTCTACGAGCTAGACTGCGGGGACGCAAACAAGGCAAATCTATATACTTTTACCATGGGGAACACTAACCAATTGGGTCTACGGAAGCAGAGATGTGGTCATCAGTCCTCAATGATGTGAACGATATCCAGCCATCCATGCAAAATAAGGGTTTAAAGGACCAGCTCTGGAAGATTCTAGCGGAGGAAAACACAGTGGTGGGGTCAGAGCTCCGCAAGGACCACGCCATGATAGTCCACTTAAAGGAGATCATCACGGAGCTGGAGCAACATGCTGAGACAGTGGATGTTTTAATCCGGGAGGACAGGAATACCTCGGAGGAGCCGTGAGGAATGAGGTGTGTATGCTGTACGGGGTTTGGTTGCTGGGCGAAGGTTGCAGTAATTTGGAGGACTTGCAACAAGGCTGAGTCCTGTCCTGGATCAGCAACGAACACCTCACAGCGCTCCACCCATTCAGCAGTTCACTCAGCCCATGCCAGCTCTGTCTGACCTGTGAGGCCTACCCTGTCCCAGTAGATTGTGGTGGTCTAACCATATCCTAACAGGGCTAGTCGTGTGGATGCCGGTTATCACCGAGGCCTCACACCTCACATAGAGTCGAGAATATTGGAGTCATTCGTGGAGGAGTACATGTTCATTTCAAAGCAGTCCCGCCCTATGTCATAAAGTGGGAGCATGCTACGATGGGTACTGATCTCTTGGGGTGCCGGAGCAGGAATGCACATGTCACACTGTGCTCCAGCACCTGAACACCTTTTCGCGGCGCCAATGTGGGTTCAAAGCTGTGGATACCGATCCTGTAAGTTGCATCATGGAAGTGATGGCACAGGACCACATTCCTCCACAGATGGCATACACAAGCAGTGGGACCTGCTGTGTCACTGAGTGTGTCCAGCTACCGGTACAAGCAGGACATGCAATGTCCAGTAAATGACAGCAGTTTCTGTTTTAAACCACAGGCGGAAGTTTATGTGGCCCAAGAACGCATTGCTCCGATTCCCGAACTCTCCATGATCCACCTTACTGTAAAGGACAACCTGATTAATCTGCAAGATTTTGTGGCTCCTTTTGGATACACCATTCCCACTCTGACCAAACGCCTCAGCTCCATGTTCAAGGCGGTGGAAGTGTCCCAAAAACATTTTTACACGCTAGAACAGATGACCGGGAGAATAGGGAAAGAAATAAGAGAATTAACGGCACAGCCACGGTAGGATTTGGGGTTGGATGTCGAAATTCCCACCTGGATCTGAGTGATCTCCCACGGGTTGGTTTTATGCCAACTAGGGATCATAGTGTACTTATTATGGGCCAGTTGTAAGGCAAGGTATCGAGCCCTCATATTCCAACATCAGAAAATATACAGGACAACAAGGTGCAGGGCTGGATGAACACAGCAGGCCAAGCAGCATCATAGGAGCAGAGAGGCTGACGTTTCGGGCCTAGACCCTTCATCAGAAAAGGGGGAGGGGGAGGGTGCTCTGAAATAAAGAGAGGAGGAGTGGGTCTGGGGAAGGTAGATGGGGTGGAGATAGGTGAGTGCAGGTAGGCAGTGGTGGGGATTGGTCAGTAAGGTGGGAGGAGCAGATAGATGGGAGAGAAGATGGACAGGTCTTTTCTGATGAAGGGTCTAGGCCCGAAACGTCAGCCTCTCTGCTCCTATGATGCTGCTTGGCCTGCTGTGTTCATCCAGCCCTGCACCTTGTTGTCTCGGATTCTCCAGCATCTGCAGTTCCTACTATCTCAGAAAATATACAACCGGCCGGAGATGGGTGTGTGAAAATTTGTGTTCCTGGAGGGGACCTTTGATGGCGATGTGATAGTAAGAACTGCCGATGCTGGAGTCAGACATAACACAGTGTGGAGCTGGAAGAACACGACAGGCCAGGCAGCATCAGAGGAGCAGGAAAGTTGACGTTTCGGGTCGGGACCCTTCTTCAGAAATGGGGGAGGGGGAGGGTGCTCTGAAATAAAGAGAGGAGGAGCGGGTCTGGGGAAGGTAGGTGGGGTGGAGATAGGTGAGTGCAGGTAGGCAGTGGTGGGGATTGGTCAGTAAGGTGGGAGGAGCAGATAGATGGGAGAGAAGATGGACAGGTCAAGGAGGCAGGGATGAGAGGGAGGGTTGGTCATGGGATGAGGCCTGGGGTGGGGAGATTTTGAAGGTAAGACAGGCGTCGTTGTGACACTGGAGGCCCATGATGGACATGTTGTCCAGGGAGGGGGAGTGGGTGGTTCGCGACTGTAACGTGTTGTCGTTTGTCGCGAACCGAGCGTAGGTGCTCTACAAAGCGGTCTCTGAGCCTCCGCTTGGTCTCCCCAATGTAGAGGAGGCCACATCGGGAGCAGCGGATGCAATGGACCACATTACCAGATGTGCAGGTGAACATCTGTCTGATGTGGAAGGTTTTTTTGGGTTCTTGGATGGAGGTGAGGGGGAAGGTGTAGGGACAGGTGTAGCACTTCCTGTGGTTGCAGGGAAAGGTGCTGGGGTTGGTGGGGAGTGTGGAGTGGATGAGGGAGTTGTGGAGAGAGTGGTCCCTATGGAAGGAGATAGGGTGGGGAGGGAAATATATCCTTCGTTGTGGGGTCAGATTGCAGGTGGCAGAAGTAGTGGAGAATGATGTGTTGAATCTGGACGTTAGTGGGGTGATACGTGAGGACAAGGGGGATTCTGTCTTTGTTTTTGGTGTGGGGAGGGGGGTATGAGGGCAGAGGTGCGGGAAACGCAAGAGATGCAGTCGAGATAATTTTCGACCACAGAAGGGGGGCAGTTGCGGTCCTTGACATACAAGGACATCTGGGATGTTCAGGAGTGGAACACATAATCTTGGGAGCAAATGCGGCAGAGGTGGAAGAATTGCAGGAAGGTGGGTGAGAGGCAGTGTTGTCTAGGTAGCTGTGGGAGTCGGTGGGCTTGAAATAGATATCAGTTTCGAGGTGGTCACCAGAGATGGAGACAGAGGGGTCCAGGAAGGAGAGACAGATATCAGAGATGGTGTAGGTGAACTTGAGGTTGGGGTGAAAGGTGTTAGTAAAATTGATAGGGTCTAGACCCAAAACGTCAGCTTTCTTGCTCCTCTGATGCTGCTTGGCCTGCTATGTTCATCCAGCTTTACACCTTGTTATCTCAGTAAAATTGATAAACTATTCAAGCTCCTCCTGGGAGCACAAGGCGGTGCCGATACAGTCATCGATGTAGCGGAGGAAGAGGTGAGGGATAGTGCCAGTGTAGCTGCAGAAGAGGATCTTATCTGCCCCTTCCACCTCACTGACCAATCCCCACCACTGCCTATCGCCCTCGACTGCATCTCTCACGTTTCCTGCAACTCATCCCTCACACCCCCTCCCCGCAATAACAACAAAAAGCAGAATCCTCCTCGTTCTCACTTACCACCCACCAGCCTCCGGATTTAACGCATCATCCTCCGCTACTTCTGCCACCTGCAATCTGACCCCACTACCAAGGACATTTTTCCCTCCCCACCCTCGGTCTCTCTGTGACTCCCTTGTCCACTCAACTCCCTTGTCACTTAACTTAACCCAGACATCATGCAGTCTTCACAGATACCAAGAAATCCAACTTAATTAATATTCATTTGCAGAAATACTGGACAATCCATCCAATCAAAGTACATCTACACCTACTCTAAACCAATAGAAAGCCAATTCATCTCAAAAGAGGGCATCAGGAACTCTACTGGGCCCACAGATTCGGCACGGAGATAAGAAGCCTGCATTTTAGTGTATTTGCGGGCCCCAATCTCACCTAAAAAAATTAAGAGGGGAAGAAGAAAAGTGATCCGCCTCAAGAGCTATTCCCTGCAGCCACCAACAGGAGAAGGACTCCAGAGAGCTACTGCACTGAGAACGATCTCTACAGCCATCTCCAACCACCAATGACTGACCACGACTTGCAGTCCTGAAAACCGGCAACCTCTGAAAACCACCGGCCCAATTAACACAAGTTCTCAGACACATCCTGAGGTGAAACCTGCTCGCAAAACCCATCATAAAGTGAGAAAACCAAAGTACTTACCAGATACATCCACAACATGCCTTACCGCATCAGCGGACTCAATCCAGACTGAAGGCCTACACCATCCGAAGTCTTCAGCAAAGCACCGGCTATGGCAAGTGGGAACAGCCAGCTGTAATTCAAAATGCATCTATCCCCAGTGGTGAACTTATTTCCTTGAGACCCCAAAGTATCCAAGCTAGCAGCAAGGGGAAGGTGTGTTATTGACAGTCTGATTAAAGTGTCTGTGATTAAAACTACTGTTTAGTTTCTAATAGTAATTAACCTGTGTTAAGTTAATAGTATATTTGGGTACTGTCCCCTGAGTAATTGATAGTGTCAGTTTCAGTGTTTTTGTATTTGCCTTTTTATCTTTTGTAGTAATAAACGTAGAGATTCTTTGCCCTATATACTGCCTTCTTCACTTCACATTCCTAAATTAAGTCCTGTGTCAGAACCAGGGATCTGGGGTAAGACGAACCACCTAAAAATATCAACGGTTTTACTGACCACAAACCAGAATGCCTACATATGAGAGCAAGCAAACAGGCCAGAGATGCAGCCTCATCCACTCCATGAGGTGTGTGCATGTCACTAGGCACACAATGTTCTTGAAGCTGTATTACAATAATAGATGCAAGTACAGCTTTGAACAGCCGAAGCATACCGTAAGTAGATTAGAGATGGGCTATGAGGATTCTTAGAGGCTGGCACATGCAGGATACCAAAGTCTGTGGATGTAGGATGCCAATGTCTGTGGACATTGGGTGTGTTGTGGTTTGTCTCTATGAAATGTACCCTGTGATATTGGTGCCTGGTATCCAAAATTGGAGGAAGCAACAAGCTGAAGTTGCCAGATACCTACTCTCTGTTGAGAATTCTCAATGTCTAGCTTGTTTGGCATGTTTGGAAAGACAGGAAGCTGAATATTAACAAGGTGAGTCATGGCATTAATAAGGCGTTTTAACAAGCTACAATCCTCCCAGATTGGCAACCCACCACTGCCATGTGAGAACTATATATAAAAAGATGCAGCAAGTTGCTCCTGACATCAAGAAAGGCCTCAATGGACTTCTCAGATAATTCTGCCACAAATTTGACTATAGCTCACATCATTCAAATCCGTATAAGACTCCACCAAAGTGTTTGAAAATGGAAGAAATGGAAGCTAACTCTCAACTGACTGTAAGCGTTCCTGTCTCTGATGTAAAAACACACTTTAAAACCACCAACATTGGGGGAATATATTTTAGAATTAGAATGGAAAATCAACTTGATATTGGTTGCTATTTTACTCAAAGGTATATTTGCATGAGGTTTAAGGGGATAAACAAACTATTATCTTCAAAACAAACTACGTTAATGGAAAAAGTCCAAGTCATTTTCTTTGTGACAAAAAATTGGTTGAACGCTAATAAAACCCATCAACCTAAGCAAACTGATATTTGAAATCGGGATAATTTCAAAATAATGATAAAGTCAACCATAATCTATCAAGTTATTTCTGAGAAAGTAAAATGACATCTGAAACTAAACTTGCAGAGTTTGAAATGCCTCAAACTATAAGGGAATATTTGGTTTTTGTTTTAAAGATATTATGAACACACTACATTTCATTGGACTGTAAAATTTCTCCTATAACTCCTCAATGAGATTGTATGGTTTTTAATTGGATACTTAACTTGGAAAGGGAATGGATATAATTTACTTTTAGTGTTGTTCAATGCAATATATCAAGTGAAAGTAAAATATGGATGAGACTAATACAAGGCTTTCAAAGTCGGGGTCAGAACCCCAGGTAGGATTGCAAACTGAAATTCTGTAGTTGCCAGCAGCATTGCGATGAAAGTTGCTGATGCTGCCTGAGGTGTAGCATTGAAGTGCAAAAGTGTACTGTAAGGGGTTCAGAGATGCACGATGATGGTTCTGAGAGGCTAGCAATATCTGTGGAAGTAGGTTGCGTGTGGCCAGTGTCCATAGTGTTCCCTGATATATTGGTGCCCAGTGTCTTGAGCAAATGGTGAACTGAAGTCACCATGTATTTGCTCTGACCTCCAATTCAAGAATTCTTAAATGCTGATTGTCGGAGCCCCGTGATCATGGTCTGCAATCATGGACCATCATCACGGTCTACAAATGCAACAAGAAAGAAATGGTTCAATGAATGGGATCGAAACAATGTGGAGAAAGAAAGTGGTACATGTAGAGAAAAGTGAAGATATGTTTTGGTGAAGCCTGTTCCCAGAAATCTCCAATACAGACTAGCAATGTGCATGATCTTTGACATTGTGTCTCAATACTTTTTCTCTCATGTTTGTGTGTTGCATGCTACCTGAATTCACATCAACTACTTTAGAAATAGGCAAAATATGTGCAAAATGAGATAAAATCCTTTAAATGGGCTAGGTTTTTCGCTGAGTGGAAGGCAACCCAAGCCCCTTTCATAGTAGTCAACTGACTGTATTCTGAACTAAAGTCATGACAGCCAATTTAACAACTGCTGTCAAACTGTAAGTGAAGAAACTAAGTGTCATTGTTGAGGTGTCACATGGGTACTGGGGAGAGGGTGCCAGATGAGCACGCTACCAGGTAAGTAAGATACCTGCTGGGAAGCAGGTAGGGTGCAAGGGGTAGGATCTCAGATAGTGGGGTGTAGGGTGCCATGTAGGCAGGGCACAAGCTAGGTAGGATGTTAATGGGTAGGGTGTAGGATGACAGATGGGTCAGGCTAGAGTACCAAGTAGGGTGCCAGATGGTAGGGTTTCAGTGAGTAGGGTGCCACCTAGGTAGGGGTAGGCTAAAATATGGATAGGGCGTCAGTGTAAGTTTGCAGCATTCAGGGTAGGAATGGGTGGGAGAAATCAGGTTTGCCAAGATCGGGTTGGGTCTGGTAGAGGCGGGAGTGTTCCGTCAGGTCCAGTACTGGGGGAAGTGTGGGGGTGATGACAGGAGTGGATGGAACTGTACAGGTGTGGATGGGGGGTGGGGGAATAGTGGCAGGGTATATCAGGCTCTTTCTTTTGGGGTGAACTTAGGTTGGTTTATATATGGGCAGTGGAGTAAGGGTAGAAGGATGGGTCCAGCCACAAGGAGCTCAGATTGGGTTGGATTGGCAAAGGGGAGGGTGCAGGGCTTGTCACATTGGGTCCCATGGAGAGGGTCAGGTTGAGTTCATTTGGGGAAAGAGGGTGGTTGGGTCTCAAGAAGGCTGGATATTATTTCAGGGTCTGAGGGTTGCACCAGGTCTCAGCATGATGTAGTTAGGGCTGTGTAGGGTAATTGTGGGGTCAGTTTAATAGTTACTCAGAAGTTAGGCCATGTATTTAATAACCAACTTTTCTAGAGTAATTATTTTGTTTAATTTCATTGGAGCCATTAGAAGCCTGTGATTAAGAGACTTTCAGAGGTTTCAGAGATGGACAAGTCATGTTTTGGAAAGTGCAATGCTCTGGTTAGTTCTTTCAGAGTGTGCTATCGTAGGGATTCTGCAGGGCCCTAATACAGGCCAACATGTCGAAGTGCTGCATTTATTTGGGAGATATACTCTAGAACAATCAATAGATGCAGGTTGTATCAGACTTGTACAAATGTGAATTTCAGCTGTATTAAACTAACTTGCAATTTTCACTGTTAGAAAACACAAAACTTTAGAGCTAGGATGATCTACCACCTTTGTCATTGGTTATCAGGTGACAATTGGTGAGAAAACGGGACAGGATTGCTCTGTTTATAGACATCTGTTGGTCTTGCACTTCCAACATTTTTTTCCCATAGTGCAACCTGCAGTTTTAAACAGGGGACACTGCATTTGGAAGATAATTTGGGACATGCCAGGTTGCCACGTTCTTCTGCTGTGTAGTGCAACCAGATTTTCCTTTTAATTAAGCACTCAGATTCACTAGGCATCCATGAACAACAAAGTGGTTAGGGATATGGTGTTACAACTTAAATGTATTTGCATTTTTGGCATTTCTTTACTTTTTTTAAGCCTTGCTTCAAGTACTTCTTCAGAAGTACGTCTAACATATTTGGGCCAATTTTTACTTTTGGGTAGTTTATAGCTGCTTGCATGTGCAACCAACTTCGTGTTGCCAGCAAACTTAGATATATTACACTCAGTCCTTTCTTCTAAGTCATTAATGCAAATGGTAACTGGTTGATGCCTACTGAATCCGGCTGTACCCTGTTAATTATGGCCTGCCAAGCAAGAAACATCCCATTTATTCCTACTGTCTGTTTACAGGCCATGAAACAATCTTAAATCCATATTGTTCTCCAATCCCATGAGCCCTAATTTTAATAATAACTTCTTGTATGACTTTCTAATGCTTTTGAAAGTTTGAGTAATTACATGCACTGATTCCCTCATTCATCCTACTTGTTACATCCTCAAAAATCTCTAAAACATTTGCGAAAGACAATTTGCTATTCATAACTCCACAATAACTCTGTTTACTCCCATGACAATTTTCTAAGTTTCCTTTAGCCACGTCCTTAATAACAAATTTTAGCATTTTGTCTACTAGAGATGTTAGGATAACTAGCCTTTAGTTCCCAGGTTTCTCATGCCGTCCTTTCTTAAATAGTAGGATTATGTTTGGTACTTTCCAATTCTTGAGAACTGTTTTAGAATTCAACAATTTCTGGAACTGGAAATAATTATACAAACCGCAATACGGCCACCATGCATGCATTGATGTAACTTGGCTATGACATAACAGGCCGCAAGAATCTTCTGTGCATGTGGTGATGATATCATCATACTCTGTGGAGGCTGGGACTGGGGTGGATGTGGGGGAGAAGAGAGGTCAGAAATGGGATGTAGACAACTGGTCATGGGTGCTCTCCAGCTGCTGCTTGGTCTTCTCCCTCTCCCTATTGGGGAAGCTTACTTTGAGCTGTTTTCAACCCACCCCACTATTTGCACTTGCCCCCATTATTCACACTTTCAGCACCATCCAGTAATGGCACTTCCTTCTGTCATTTCCATAATGCTGGGTTATGACAAAGCGCATGTTTGCTCTTTGTGCCACCTGGTGGTGGCATTTACAACAAACGTGGCTTTCTGGGCCATCAAAACCAATGCAACCATTAACTCCGCAAATACTTCTTTTAAAATCTGAGGAAGCAGATCATCAAGTCTAGTTATTGCCACTTAGTCCCATTAATTTCTTTGGTAAATTTCTTTATTTCTGATTTCTTTCAGAATTCATTTTCACTGGACCCATGGTTCCTCATTATTTCAGAAACATTTCATGTGTCTTATAATGAAGGCGGATACCAAATATTTGTTTACAGTCTCTCTCATCTCCTTAATCCCCAGCCAAATTTCATCGGTTGCTGCCTCTAATTGGGCCCATATTTACTTTCACTAATCTCCTTCCTAAACTTAACTTTAAAAACCTCAACATATGCTTCCCAACCAGTCACAAGGCAATGCACCGTTCTCCTTGTTTCATTCATTCACCCATTGCTTTGTCCTCTTCTAAACACCAACATTATTCCAATTTTATTTGCAAGTGACTTTAATTTCAAAAATATACTTTATTCGTAGAAGCCCTACAGTGTGGAAGCAGGCCATTCAGCCCATCAAGCCCACACCAACCCTCCAAAGAGTACCCCACCAGACCCAGCCTATCCCTGTAACCCTGCATTTCCCTTGGTTAACCCACCTAGCCGACACATCTCTGGTCACTACAGGGCAATTTAGTATGGCCAATCCACCTAATCTGCAGATGTTTGGACTATGGGAGGAAACTGCAGCAACCCATGCAGACAGTCACCTGAGGCTGGAATTGAACCTGGGTCCCTGGCACTATGAGTCAGCAGGGCTGACCACTGAGCTGCCCTTTTTTTAACCCCTTCAATCTCCTCCCTTGCCTCCCATTGCAGCCTTAGGTAAATCTCATGCGCCTAGAGACTTATCCACTTTCAATTCTGCTAAAACTGTTAACACCTCCTCCCTCTCAATGTTAATTCATTCTCAATGTTAATTCATTAAAAAAAACTATATATAGTTTACATTTTGGATATACATAATCACAAATACAGCTTGGTTCTGTACAGTAGCACATGAAGGAAACAAACAAACATTGGAGTTTGAGTCTATCCAAAAGACCCAAGGTGTCTCTTATGGAGGTGGGCAGGCTCTGATAACTGAATAGACCCCCATTTAACTTCAGCAGGAAGACCTCAGACAGTGGTCTTACCCCACTGCGCCTTGGCAGCGGCTGCCCCAAGCTTTACTGCATCTCTCAGCACATAGTCCTGGACCTTGGAAATGTGCCAGTCTTCAACACTCGGTTGAGTTCAACTCCTTGTTCTGGAAGACCAACAAGATTTGAGCAGACCAAAGAGTGTCTTTCACCAAGTTGATGGACCTCCAAGTGCTGTCGATGTTTGTCTCAGTGTGTGTCCCTGGGAACAGACTGTACAGCACACAGTCCTGTATCCTGGAGCTGCTTGGGAAGAACCTTGACAAAAAGCACTGCATCTTTCTCCAAACTTACTTTGCAAAGGCACATTCCAGAAGAAGCTGTGCTTCGAGAGCAGCATGTGGTGGTGCAGATTGACCGGGCATACAAGAAGAATCTCACAGGTAGTGCCCTTCTCACTACCAGCCAAGGTGCTTGTTGGAAAGTTCTGGTGACAAGGCATTCTGCCAAGTGACTTTAACAGTCTGCTCAGAGAACCACGTGACCAGATCCACCCTCTCTTTTTCAGGCAGAGTCTTGAGGACTCTATGTGCTGATCAATTCCAGATGGACTTGTAGTCAAAATTGTTTTTCTTTGCAAATTTCTCTGCGAAGGACAGGTGATATGGAATAGTCCAACTACTTGGAGCATTCCGCGGCAATGAAGCCAGTCTCATCCTTTGCAACACCGAGGACAGGCAGAACATCCATATGTAGTGTCACTTGGTGTTTGCATACTGAGGGTCTACGCAGTTTGATGTAGTTACACACAAAGGTGGCCATCAAGATGAGGGCAGACTTGGGTACATTCTTTCCCCCTCACCTATCCCGAATTTTGTACATGGTGTCCCTGCAGACACACTCCATCTCAGACCTCCAGATGAAGTGGAAGATGTCTCGGATGGCTGCAACTGTACAGTTTCAGGGAAAGGGCCACATACAACAGAGAGAGTGCCTCACACCTGATGACCAGGTTTTTACTCACAATGAAGAGGGAATAGTGTTTCCAAAAGATCAGCTTCTACCACAGGTTGGCGATGTGATCCTCCCAAGATTTTGTGCATGCCCCAGCCCCTCCGAACCATATTCCTAGCACCTTCAGGTAATCTGTCCTGATGCTGAAGGTGATAAAGGATCAGTCAGCCTTTCACTCTTCTGTTGAATTTTTTTTAATGTCGGACAATATACTTGAATAGGTTAAGCTCTTTGACTCTCATTTAACAGCTGCTTCTCTTTCTCAGCATGGTGATTGTACGAAGCTGTCCCTAAACCTAACACAATGCTGGCCCAGCTGGTGATATCCACATGTAATAGTGGATAATAAAAATAATCTTAAAGAAGTCATTGCATTGACTTCTGAAGAAGAGTCGAGGCCCGAAACGTCAGCCTTCCTGCTCCTCTGATGCTGCTTGGCCTGTTGTGTTCATCCAGCTCTACACCTTGTTATCTCACTGCATTGACTGCTTGCTTTGTAGAAAATGAGAGTGTACTTTAATGGTGGCACAACCAATTGACTAGTAATTTTATTTTCTGATGCTGCCTGATTAATGCCCATGCATGGAGAAGGAAGTGTAAAGGGTAATGGGTGTGAGATATGAGTTGACACCAAGTTGGCATAGGGGCTAAAAAGGACCATGAGTTGACTGGGGCATTTGGGGTATGAGGCCATGAGAGAAGGGCAGAGGGTGGCACAGGATTATGAAGAGCCGCTCAGGTGAGATTACATCTGGAATACTATACATAGTTTTGCCCTCCATTTTGGCTTCCGTATGTAGGGAAATATATACATGCATTGTGGTACAGCAAAAATTCTCTAGACCTGTCCCTAGTTGAGAGGAGTTTTCTATGATGACAGCCTGAGTAAATTGGATCTACAATCTATAGTGTAAAGAAAAATTAGAGATGTCTAATTGAAACGTACAAACTTCTGAAAGGGCTTGACAGGTAGACACTAAGAATTTATTTCCATTTGCTGGCGAGTCTACTACACAGTGGCACAATGTCAGGATAAGGGCCATTATTTAGGATTGTGACAAGGAGAAATTTATTCACTGCAAAGATTGTGAATTGTTGGAATTTTTTCATTTCAAAGGGATACTCTATTGTTAGACATTTTTATGGCTGAGATAGACATATTTTTATCTCTCAGGGAATCTAGAGAATGGTTAGAAAAGTGAATTGAAGTTAAAGGTCAGCCATAATAATACTGAATGGTGGAGCAGGCTCAATGGGCCATATGGTTTACTTCTCCTATTTGTTATGTTAATTGCAAGTAAATAAGAATTGGGGAAAAACTCAACATTAGTTGGGGCCATACCAGTAGAAAGGAAGATGGTTGTGGTTATTGGAGGCCAATCAAATGGGGTAGTGTCCCTTGCCCAATCATCTTCAGCTACTTCATTAATGACCTTCCCCCTATTATAAGATCTGAAATGTTCACTGGTGATAACAGCACTCACCTCAATTTGCAAATCTGGACAACATTCAGGCTTGGGCTGATAAACGGTAAGTAACATTCATGCAACACAAGTGCCAAGAAATGAACACTTCTAACAAGAGAGAACCTAACTATTTCTCCTTCAATGACATTCAATGACATTACAATTCTTGAATCCCTCATCATCAACATTCTATGGGCTTACCAGCAACCAGAAAGGCACAAGTCAGGAGTGGGATGAAATACTATCTACTTGGTTGGATGTGCACATCTCCGATGCCACTCATGAATCTCAACAGCATCTTGGCTAAATAAGCAAGCTTTATCATCAATCCATCCATCACTTCAAAAATTCACTCCCTCCACCAGCCTGCACAGTAGCAGCAGTGGCATCATGTTTCATCATAGAATCCCTACAGTGTGGGAACAGGCCCTTCAGCCCAACAAGTCCACACTGAGCCTTGGGGCATCCCACCCAGACCCATCCCCCTATAACCCACCTAAGCTACATATCCCTGAACACTACGGACAATTTAGCATGTCCAATCCACCTAGCCTGCACATCTTTGGACTGTGGGTGGAAACTGGAGCACCTGGAGGAAACCCACACAGGCACGGGGAGAATGTGCAAACTCCACACAGACAGTCGCCCGAGGGTGGAATCAAACTCAGGTCCATGGCACTGCGAGGCAGCAGTGCTAACCACTGAACCACCATGCTGCCTGTTTCATTTTGTAACATTTGTGAGTCATTTTGTTTATTACAAATTCATATAGCCATGCTAACAACTATAACCGGCAATGCAAGCTCATCTTGTAAATGCACAGTACGCCAGTAATGAGTTATATTTCTCTAAAAATCATGCAAAATAAGTTTCTAAAATATTAGTTTATCAAGAACCAAAATATATAATCTTCCAAAACAAAGTTTCCAAGAAAAAAGTGGTTTCACAAATAAATGATTAATATTAACCATTGGATTTTCCTTGATTTCTGTAATTTCTTATTTAATTTCTTTCCTTGGAAATTTCAGCCACTCTTAAAGTCCTGAGCATATATTACCTATTTTTCTCAGACCGATAACTCTGTGAGGTAAATGGAGACAGTGTAGTCTGAGTTTGTGCTGGACATCCAATTTTATTGATGTCGTTTAGTAGATGAACCGCTGGAGTAGATTGCTTTTAGCAGTTCCTGCTGACTGTTTGCCAAAATTGTTTAAAGAAAAATAAGGTATCAGATTCTGAAAATTTTATTCCCTTAAAGTTAGTACTGAGTCTGTTTCTTCAAGAATAGTTATGTTCAATTTGTTTAAGAGAAATAATCTGTATATATATTTGGTGTCTGAAGGAGAAACAAAAATAAAGCTAACCTCCTTCCCTCTGGTGCCCAGCTCAATTTGCAAATAAATCAGAATATAATTTACAGACTATAATCGCATCAATTTGCTGAGTGTAGTTATTTGTCTTCCCAAGGTGGCACATAGATTTACCCAAGAGACTGCATAATAGCCACCTGAGCTCTACTAAAATTGCAAAAGTTGTTACATTTACATTAGTGGAGGTCTTGGCTGCAGCATCTCAATAGACAGATTCAGCTACCAATATCCTTTGAGATTACATGACATATGGTACAAATACATTCCCCCACAAATGCATGCCGTGGCACTGAAATCCTTGGTAGGTTTCTAATACATCATATAAGTACTTCAGTAAAGCAAGTATCTTTCTTCTCGGCTTTGTAGTTTGCACTTCTGTTATTCTTCTCAGAACTGAACGAAGGACTTGTCCTCTAGTGAGCTCGCTCTTACCACTTGTACCTGTTGTTGATCATTAGTATTGTGGCATGGTGGCTCAGTGGTTAACACTGCTGCCTCACAGCACCAGGAACACGGGTTCAATTCCACCCTTGGGCAACTATCTGTATGCATTCTCCCTATGTTAAATGAGGGTTTCCACCAGGTGCTCTGGTTTCCTCCCACAGTCCAAAGATGTGCAGCCTTGGTAGATTGGCCATGCCAAATTTCCCAAAGTGTTCAAGGATGTGTAGATTAGGTGAGTTATAGAGGGACGCGTCTGGGTGGGATGCTCTGAGGGTTGGTGTGGACTTGTTGGGCCGAATGGCCTGTTTTCACACTGTAGGGATTCTATGAATACAGAATATTCTATGAATGAATATTGGGCTTTCTCCAGTCTAGCTCAGTTCCTAACCCAACCAGGGTTCAATTATCTGTGCTGCCGTTTAATAGTGACGGATTGTGTCACAGTGCTGCCTCATAAGGGTTATCTTCTGAGGAGAGGCTGTAATTGCTTAGATGGATCGGGAGGAATGAGGGAAAAAAGGTAAGTTTTAGGAGGCTGGACAGAAACAGGTGATAGGCATCAGAATGCAACCTCACATAGTCAAACTGTGAGATTTTTAGTGATTCTTTAAGAGGTGTAAGTAGTAAACAGAGGATTTGTTCCATCCTAAAATCCTGTCCTCTGATAGTTATGTTTTGAACTCCAGAGGCAGACAGAGAGATGGAGAGAAAGGAAAAGGATTACTGATTATTGTCCCTTGGATAAATGAGAGCATTGAGGTGTGGGGCTTCTCTCGTTGCACTGATGCTGAAAAGGAGAAGGAAACAGAAACAACTAAGATCGGACGGTCGTAAATTGAAAATTGGAATATGCAATGTAATGAAGAAGGAATCATGAGAAAAGCTTGTTGTTGTACAAAAGCTAGCAAATGAGAAGATAATTGTCCTAGTAGCTGCAGGGTTGAAAACAAAGATGAGATGAGGCTCTCATATATTGTCTGAGGTGAATATGTATTTACAAAGAGAAATACTGCTGAAAGATGAGGAAATGGAATTTTAGTAGAGAAGGAGGTAGATTTTACAAAGTATTATTCAATGGAAAAATGAAGAGTTGCACTTATCCTTGCTACTCTTGAGAAATCATTGAAGCAATTCCCGCACTGAATATAGATCCTGCGGATGATGGCCTTGGACTCAACAATTTGTCAATGCTTCTCCATGTCTGATGGGTTTGGTTTTTCTGGATTCACATGCCACTGGCTGAAAAGATTACTTCATTCTTTACACTGACCTTTTAAAGCTACACCTCATGGAAGTCTGAGAGAACCTGAAGTGGGTGAGGGGCATACCTGTGACTAATTTATATGAAATGTACTTTTCCAACAATGAAAATGCAATATCCAGCAGAAACAGGTGAATTTGTGCTCTGAACAGAACTGCTAGGTAGTAGAGTGGGCTTTCTGTGAGTTTTTAATGCAGAATCTGGGTTAAATATCCTGGACCTGTTTTCTAGGGATGTGGTTGAGTTTCACATTCGTACTGCTACCCAACCTTCTAAAATGTACTGGGATTAAAATCGTGCAGGCAAGTTACTTTTTGGCCCTCAGACAAATTACTGTATGCATGAGAACACTAGTGGTTTAATAGATACAGTACCTTAATCCAAAAACAAGTGGATAGTTTTGATCTGAGTGCCATATTGCTTACAACGGCAATGCATTATAATGTTCATTAATCAGAGAAACATAGATTCAGTACCTGTCGTATCTGCCAGAGATAATCTACGAAACGATTAACTTCTGAGAGAAGATTGGCAAAAACTTGATTGCTGAATGATGGGCATTGTCCAAGTATGATGAGAAGATCAGCCAAGAATTCCTGCTTCAGAAACTACACAGATAAACAAATTAAACACTCGAATGATGTTCATCTGATTTGAAGTGGAAAAGAGAAGAACACAGGCATACAACAAAATTAAGAAATTGACAGAAACAATTTAAATATTTCGACCGTTATTTCTATGCTTGACAGATATGCAATAATTTATGGTCTCTTGGACTCACTGGCACATTGGTCAGTATTTTGTAGTATTTGGAGAGAAAGGGAAGATGCTTCCACTCCAGCTCATGTAGCAATCCATGCCAGCTGGCTAAACAACAGCCAGCAGGAGGCTTTGAGACAACAACTGCAGCATCCATGATGTAGAAAGAAATGTTGGTGCCATGTTTAAAAGCCAATCAACCTCAAAGCCCTAAAAAAAAACATCCTTTGCATTAGCAATATTTCCAGCAACTGTCCAGAAGTCCATTCAGGCCAAGATCAGAGCACCTGGTAGTATTAAATTGACACGATTAAGAGATCATTTTGACATCAATCTGTAATAACAAATCCACTGAAAAACACAAGTTCAATTACACTCAAACAATCACAGAATGGTTACAGCAAAGGTCGTCATTTGGCTCATCATGTTCATGCCAGCCTTCCATAGGATTACTTTACCTAGAGCCACACCTCTGCCTTCTCCTACAGTCCTTCACATCCTTTGTTTTCAGCCAACAGTCCAAATTCCTCTTGATTGCTTAATTGAACCTGTCTGTATCACATTGTAAGGTAGTGCATTCAAGATTCTAACCACTTGCTGCATGAACAAAGATTATTCTCATGTCTTTATTGCTTCTTTTGCCAATTCCTTTTAATCAGTTCCTCTTGTCCTTCCACCAATAGGAAAATTTTATCCTCATTTGCTATGTCCATGATTTTAAATGCATCTCTTAAATATCTGTTCAATGTTCTCTTCTCCAAAGAAAACAATCCCAACTTTCCCAATTTGGCAATGTAACTTTTCCTAAATTGGTTTGAACACTATACTCTAGTTGGTGCTGAATCAGTGTTCTATATAGGATTAACAAACCTCCTTGCTTTATACTCATTGTCCTCATTAATAAGATTAGAGATTCTCCTGCAGAGCCAAGTTTGGCAGACCAATCAGTAGATGCCAGGAATGCATGCAGGCTTGCAGACAATGGACATTTTCTTGTCCATTAGCTGATGGCAACAGTGGAAAAAAAGAGTCGATGAGGCATCTGGAATTTCTATCTGGTCTTAATACAGGGATATAGAAGTATATTTTACAAGGAAAGAGGAACAACAGTTCTGGAGCTCCTCTAGGGGTGCTTCCTACTGTGGATATTGGCTCCTCAATAACACAGCAAAATCCTGCACCTCTGTGGAACACCCTCAGCATGGCAGAGACCTCCAATCCTCAGTAAACCAGAAGACAGAAGCTTTCATCAAGGCCACAAGCATAGAAATTTAAGGCAATGGTGATCTTGATAGAAAATGGCATTGGAAGACAACCAAAGCAACCATCAGCCTACCTCCATCAGAGCTGACAATCAAGGGGATCACCAAATGGGAGCAGTTATAAAATAATTATGAAACCTCAGCTAATTAAGATTAAAATTAAGTCAGATTATTAAGAAAAATAATTAAGAAAACACAGTTAAAGTAGATAACTAATATTTCTCTGCTTGCACCTAATCATGTTTCTAATAAAGGAATAATTTGGTTCATGCAATCATTCATCCATTTCTGGTGTTTGTCTGGTAATGTTAAGAATGTCATGGACCAACCCAAGGGCTACCTGGAGGTGACGATGGCATACACAGTGATACAGGACGGTATTGGTGGTCATCAGTTTCCTTGTCTTCATCCTTAGAGGATGTCTTGTGCTGCCCAAGGTCTCTACTATGAGGGTGAAAATCTGTGGGACCCAAGAGTCCCAGAGAATGTAAATGCTGTGACTGCTCTCAGGATAATGTTGATAATAGTCATAGAAGAAGAAAATTGAAGGGAATATGTCTTTCAGGTTAATGATGCTACTATTTGAACTGTTGGAGACTTGATGTCACGTGCATCAGTGTTTGAGAGCACGCACATGCTAAATCCTACTGAATTTTTCAGCCTAACACGCTGCATCAGTTTGGTACTGTATATACTGGCTGGACCTTCTGAAGACAGCACTGGTCACCAGCTTGATGTAACGATATGCAGCTGACTGAGACAGGCCATACGTGTCATATGTGGGCTCCTATGGAACGAATCTGAGAAACCGAAAAGTTGGGATCTGGTGACTTTGACGAGCACCTGCGCTGGATATCCATGAACACAGAGGAGTCACCTCCTCTGCCATTATGGCACATAGATCAGTCACACCTCTCAGGAGAGGCCAGTCTTTATTAAATAGTTGCTATGGAAAGTAGTGGCTATGGAAACAGCAACATTTTTCTGAAAAAAGAAATTTAGAATTAAAGGGAACACCTTAGTTTAAAGAATTTTTGGAAGAATTCTGAGATGTGAAATGTCTAAAGGTTTAAATTAAAGAAAGAACATGTTCAGAGATGTTAGTGCCTAGAATCAAACAGAATTGTTCAATTTTTGTTTTAAGAATATTGTAAGTATCTTTTATTGGACAGTAAAAGTCCTCTGAGACTGGTGAGTGATATTGAATGGTAATAATGAGATGCCTGAATTAGAAGAGAATATTTACTAATTCAAAGTGTTTTGTTTTGAGAACTCGAAACATCTGAGAGCGTAATTTGATTGATTACATAAATACAGGGTATAGTGAAGGAAAAGTACGGGTAAGACCAGTACGTATGGAATAAAGTTTGATTGAAACAATTATAAGTTTGGCAACTATGACAGGAATAATATGGAGTATCCACAAGTTGAAAACCAAAAGAACTTCTCTCCCCTGGTCCAATCCCTGCCCACGTACATCCGTGATTCCTCTGACGCTTTACACCGGTTTCAATACTTCCAGTTTGCAGGTTCCAGCTGCCTCCTCTTTACCATGGAGGTGCAATCCCTTTACACATCCATTCCCCACCAGGAGGGTCTTAGGGCTCTCCGCTTCTTCCCAGAGCAAAGACGTGAACCGTGCCCACCCACGACCACCCTCCTCCAATTGGCTGAGCTCGTCCTCACCCTCAACAACTTCTCTTTTAACTCCTCTCATTTTCTTCAGGTCAGAGGGGTGGCCATGGGTACCTGCATGGGCCCCAGTTATTCCTGTCTCTGTGAGGTACATGGAACGTTCCTTGTTCCAGTCTTATTCCAGCCCCCACCCACAACTCTTTCTCCGATATATCGATGATATCATCAGTGCTGCTTCCCTCTCTCGTCTAGAATTGGAAAACTTCATCAATTTTGCTTCCAATTTCCACCCTGACCTCACTTTCACCTGGTTTAACTCTGACTCCTCCCTTCCTCGACATCTCTGTTTCCATTTCTGGGAATAGACTGGCCAAACTATCCACTATAAACCCACTGATTCCCACAGTTACCTGGACTATACATCGTCACACCCTGCTTCCTGTAAAGACTCCATCCCATTCTCTCAGTTCCTCGGTCTCCATTGCATATGTTCAGATGAGACCAACTTCAACAAGGGAGCCTCAACCGAGGATTACCCAGCACCATTGTCGACAGGGACCTCAAGTGGGTCTGACCTATCTCCCGCACTTCCGCCCTCACCCCTTCTCTTTCCTCCCACAACAGCGATAGGGCTCCCCTTGTCCTTACCTACCATCCCACCAGCATCCACATCCAGAAGATTATCAGATGCCATTTCCACCACCTCCAGCAAGATGCCACCAACAGACACATATTCCCCTCCCCTCCCTTGTCCATCTTCCGCAGGGACCATTCCCTCTGCGACACCCTAGTCCACTCTTCCTGCACCCCCAACACCTCCCTCACAGTCCCATGGCACCTTCCTCTGCAACTAATGAAGGTGCCCATTTACCTTCTCCCTCCCCACTATCCAAGGTCCCAAACATACCTTCCAGGTGAAGCAACAGCTCACCTGCGCTTCACAGAATCTAGACTACTGCATTTGCTGCTCACAATGTGGTCTCCTCTACACTGGGGAAACAAAGCATAGACTGAGTGACTGCTTCACAGAACATCTACGTTCTGCTCACAAAAAAGAGCTTGAGCTACCTGTTGCCTGCCACTTTAACAACCACACTGTTCCCCGGATAATATCTCTGACTGTGGCTTGCTGCAGTGTTCCAGTGAAGGTCAATGCAAGCTGGATTAACAACAGCTCATTTTCTGCTTGGGGACCCTGCAGCCCTCCAGTGTCTAGGAGAGTGCACATCCTTGAAAGTCCACCGACATCTGGTTTGGAACAGTTAAATTGCTTAGCGACACCTAAATCAGAACGAATCAAAATAAATGTATGGTTAAACTGTCACCTGGTTCTAATGGAGGTTGGTACGAACACAGCTGAATCCATGATTGCAGAACCAGTCTTTAACAAAATTCAATCAGAGATAGTAGGAACTGCAGACGCTGGAGAATCCGAGACAACAAGGTGCAGGGCTGGATGAACACAGCAGGCCAAGCAGCATCATAGGAGCAGAGAGGCTGACGTTTCGGGCCTAGACCCTTCTTCAT
>NC_063340.1:27396523-27421435 GCF_021869965.1 Rhincodon typus | reverse complement strand
CATCAACACTGAGGGTGGGCTCTTGTGTACTAGTGGTAAGGTAAGGAACACTGCAATGTTAACAGGAGAGTGGTGGATTTGCCCTCAAAGCAATTAGATTACCCGAACAGAGGCATCAAAAATGGTATACAAAGGTGTACATCATGAGCTAATACCCATTATTCTAAACATTTCCTACATTGTTTAGTCTGAGTGGTATTCAGTTCAGACTGAACATTGTATAAGCTTGGCTAAGTGATAAGACAAATGGCTTGGTTGAATGGTGGAAGGTGGCCAATGACCACTGTTGACTGTGCCATCCAGTTTCACCACACTCAATCCTTCCCTTTATCTCATTCCAGGAACTGACAGCCCACAATTGGGCAGAAAGAGCCTTGACGGGTGACAGATATTTGGCTTTTTAGCCTCTATGAGGAAAGAATCCTGACCCTTGCAGAAGAAGACAGTGACTGCTCCAAACAGGTTGTTGAGACATTCATGTTTTAGCAACCGACTTAAGTACCATTCTTCATTCCACTGCATCCTTCACAGTTAGTCTCATTCCTTGCACACCACTTCTAATTTCTGTGAAGTCATGACTCCTTCTCTCTCTTTTGCCCGGCAAATAATGCCAGCATGTCCACCGACTCAGAAAAATGACCAGCTCCTGCAGAAGCCACCGCCTTAGCCTCTGAGAACAGAGTACTTAGGCCTCAGAAGAAGCATTGGCGAGCCTCCTGTACCCACAAGAAGCTCGGATACATACACCTCGGTAGGAATGTAAGCCGTAGGAAGTCTGACAGCACAATCTGCTGAGCGCCTCACCACAACTGCTCTGCTGCCAGCGGAGGAAGGAGTGCCTCAGGCAATACTACAGGGGACCAGGCATCTGCTCATCCTCAGAAAGGAGAAAACTCTGGTGTAAGCAATCAAGGATTTTGTCCACAGGCACAGGAAGAATCAGGAGCACCAGACAGATATGAGGGGCACAATGACCCTAATTGCTCAGAAGCTGCAGCAGGGCAGTAAGCCATATAATGGTTTAGCAGCCTCCATGGACAATTTGGTGGTTGCCACAGACAGGCAGTTTGGCAGTCAGACTCTCGGGGTCTCCTGAATATCTGTATAGTTGCACTCCATCACATCAACCAGTTGTCCTCAAGACTGAAGGCATGGTGACAAGGACGGTGAACGTGGCATGCATTCAGGTGACCTTTCCTCACAAGGTGACAGGGCGGTGCCAGGAGGCACCCAGCTAGAGAAAGAACCAACTCAGACGTCTCAGAAGTTTCTTCTCAGGGCAGTCCAGAGGTGGCTCAGCCCTTCACCTACAACCTGCTTGGTCCCCACTGAGCCTTGGAAGTTGTAGCTGACAAGGGTTCAGTTGCCTTCGGCAAAATGACACGGCATGTCCAAGCATTCCAGAAACAAATGTCTCTAGAGTCACCTGAATAAGCCTCCAAGGTCAATGGGTGCCACTGTCGAGCAGGCTCCTTCCATGCCACCTTCAGAACCAGGAATACACCAAGACAGAGTTTGTGAGAGAGAAAAAGAAAACTTATAGAGGGCACTTTGGTAGTACAGGCGACAATGCACTGTACATTATTTGTCATTTTGTATAAATTTCACTTTTGACCTTACATCTATGTGAGTCTCTCTGTGACCCTGAATGCACTCTGCCAGCATGATGCCTAAACTTCATGACTACACAGGATGTAACATGGATCAATGTCTGCATTGATAGCCTGCTGCAGCATGCAGAAGCAAGATCAACAATGTGTATACAAGGCAGTGGGTCTTGCTGACACTATTTTCCCTCAGCCAACAACGTCCCGATTCTTTCCCTGGCCTGTGTTGAAAACAGTTAGTGTGAATGAGGCTACAGTGGTGTCTGAGGCAGGGAGATACGTAGCACATAGGTAGCCAATGCATTAGAATCACCAGGGATTAAGGACTGCACAGGCTTTGTCCTATCCAGTGCATGAGTCTGCGTGAAATGTTGTTTACCTTTTAAGGACCTAACGTTGGTGGGTTCTAAAGACCCCCTTTCTCACAGGTCAAGTTACTTACCATGTCCACTTTGAATGTGGTCATAGCCATTTTCATTTTAATTGCACATTTTTGATGTCTAGCATTCTGGAAAATGACAGTGAGTGTTCATTGTCCAGGGAATTCCAGCATCTCCCTCTACATTTCCATGAGGACCCAAACATCTAGCTCCCCTTCTGTGTAGCCCTTCCCATGAATCCCTTCACCTTTGCACCTCTCCAGGTCTCCATCCAACCCATCGACAAACCATTCACACGAGTCTTCATCTGCCAAACTTCTCTCTCCTCCCCCACTTCCCCCAACCTCCCCCAATCCATGGCATATGATGTTACTGTGCCCAGGTGTGGTCATATACTGTGCCCCCCTTGAGGCCAAGATACTCCAGAGTGTGGATGAATCCCCCCCTGCATGATTACCTTCCATGCTTTACTATATCTCCCCTTGTAGATACTGTTGCCCCCTCCCAATTATCATTCCCCTTCACTCTAGTCTGCATACCCTAATCCTGAAGAATAGGTTGCCGAGTCTTTCTCCCACAGCATTGAACCCCTTGACTCCCTCCCATTGATTCTGTGGATGGACAGCCGTATATGAGAAGTGCTCAGATCACCGAGGGTTGGCTATGCATCACCCCTTCCCACTGGACTAGCAGCTTTGGATCACAGAAATGACTGCGATGCAACCCCTGGACTGAAACATGATCCCTGACTGAGAACACCCCAACTAGACGCCTGGCCATGGTCAATCTTCTAGATTGGAATCGAAGGCTGACCTTGACTTACAATACTGGGACCCTTTGATGGAAGCTTCCATATACTTCAGTGAGGACTGTTCCCCTAGGACTTTAAAACATAGCTGCTCACTTGCTGCAGCTGCAGTATGTTTGGCACTTAAGATGCTGGCACATGGTGTAGATGCAATATTAATGTAACACACTGTCATATGTAAGATTTCCATCCCCTTGACTGAGCACAGCAAGCTAATTGTCAAGGCAAGGCAGAGATAGTTCCAGCATACAGGTAGGTGATAAGTGAGTGAGTGCCAAGGGAGCAATTTAGCAGCCCTTAGATGTAGCCTGATCCAAGCCCTAAGCTTGGATTCTGTCCTTCACACAAAGTGTCCTTGCAACAGCCAGTTGCTGAGCATACTGTAACTGTTTCAGAGAGGTGCCTTGATGTTTGTGAGTGGCTGGCAAATTTCAGATGCCAATATCAGTTGTTGAGGGATGGGTGTGAATAGCGCCCATGGACTGCGTCTTGAGATTTTGGTGCTGAGCAACAGAGAGGCTGTTCGCAGCTAGTTGCAAAATGAAGTCACCAAGTACCAGCTCTGACTTCCATGTTGAGATTTCTCAACACGTTCTTTGTCTCGCGCAATAAGAAGGGAGGAAGCTTAATATTAATGAGATGAGTTGGGCTATTAATAAGGATGGTTAATAGCTATAATCCTGCTTAGTTGAAAATTCACCACTGCCTAATAAGAAATTTGCTTTGCAACTCAGCAAAAGCTCAAAAGTTGCACTGAGTTGATCCCGAAGTTGCGATAGGCCTTGGTGGAATTCTTGTCCAATTCTGCCACAAATCTTTCCATAGCCCATGTCACTCAGAGCCATGTAAGATTCCACACAACAGTTTTTAAGATGGCTCACATTGTGATTTTGGTAACGTCAACTCCAGACAACACCCAAAACACAGGCAAATATGTCATTAAATTATAGACAATCACAGCCACATGCGAATTACACACTTCTCATTATTTAAAGATAAACCAAAACCTACAGATGGAAAGATTTGCAGACAAATCATTTTCATGTTTCATAAAGTACAATAGGGAAAGTCAAATTTTAATTTTTGGCATGTCAAATTGAATAACCTCCATTAGCTTATTGTTGTACCATGATTGTTTCTCCCTTCCAACCAGAGTGAGGCCTCTAAAATGTTAACCTCACTTAACTGATTTTAGGAATTACAGGTCATCTAACCCCAGAAACAGATAGACAAATGCTGAACGATCAAAAATCATCACAACCTTCAGTCATTAACCAGAAATCAATCTTAAGTCATCAGGCAACCAATGTATAAATGTTGCACCCTTAAGTTCTGCTAAAAAAAACGTCAGGGGCAGTTCAAATACAAGAATCATTGCGGCCACTGAAAAATCTCTGCATTTCTAACACTTCCATTCTGCCATTAAATAAGACACATTAGGCCTACACTGAAATAGAAGTTAAATTCCATTTTTATAATTATGCTTTTACCTTCAATTGTAACCAATATTTGTGGGTGTGTGAGAGAATAAATAACCTTTATTTTCATCCATGAAAGCCTGGAATGAGCACTACAAAAGGAACAAGAAATTAACAACAATTTCCATGTACATGTCCTAATTACAAATTTGAAAGTGACACATTCTGTCTGTAATACACTGTTCCATTCACCATCACTATTTCGCTCAGATTCAGTAGCAGCATTATTGAGGACAACTTGTACTTCACGTTCATAGCCACACCTCACACCCTCGCATATATAACATTGCAGAAAGCCTCAAGCTGTTTCCAACTATTTAAGTATACTTGGCAAATTTCCCAAGTTCTTTCTACCACATTCACATAGCTCCAAATGGGAGCAACTTATCAGACATGTATGCCCTCTTCAATGCAGATTGTTGCTCACCATCATGAGGATGGCTGCAACTGATGTTGTATATATCAGAGCCCAAACCATTGAAGGTAATAGTTTGTTTTACCAAATTATCTTCTCACATTTCACTTTCCTCTCCTTACACAACCTCTTATTGAAAAAGCTGCAGAAGGTAAAAGCATGCACCTCTTGCTCCATGATTCATGATGTTCCATGTCCCTCGAGGTGGAGCTAGGCAACACAAATTTCATGCTGAGATTGTAAGAACTGCCAATGCTGGAGTCAGAGATAACCTCGTGTGGAGCTGGAGGAACACAGCAGGCCAGGCAGCATCAGAGGAGCAGGAAAGTTGATGTTTCAGGTCGGGACCCTTCTTCAGAAATGGGGGAGGAGGGAAGGGAGCTCTGAAATAAATAGAGAGAGGAGGGGTGGCGCTGGGGAAGGTAGGTGGGATGGTGATCCACTGAGGTCCTTCCGGAGGGAGGAAGAAGACTTCTTCAAGGTGGGGATTGTCATCTCCTTAATGTGACTGTAGCAAACAATTGAGTGTTTCACATGCTAGCTGGCTGTGTGTTCAGCATAGAGCTGAGCAGCATGGGCTAATAGTACAAGCAGTTCTCAAAAGTTGTCTGTTATTGTTAAAGGGAATCTGAACTGAAATACAGGGGACTTCTCAATACTATTCAAGTGTCAATAGTTCTTCTGAAAAAGTGTCATATCGACTTGAAATTGTAACTCTATTTTTCTCTCTCCAAATACTGTCAAGCTTGCTGAGATTCTCCAGCACCTGTTTTTATTTTAGACTTCCAGCATCCATAATATTTTGCTTTTATATCAATGGAGTGGTACATCACGTTCAGCTGTTATTGCAAATACTGGAAATGCAAATGCACTCAAGGTTAGTATAGAATTGAGATTTGTATGTGATTAGGCACTGGTTTACGAGTGGGCTGCAGCTGAGGTGAGAGTAGAGGTTGCTTTATTTATCAGCTAACCGGAAGGCAAGGTTACAAATGAGTATGGGTTAGATAGGAGTCAAGGGCTTTGAGGGCAGAAAAGGGGAATTAAGGCCACAATCCAATCAGGCATGATCTTACTGATCGGTGCTGCAGACTCGGAGGGCCAAACCCTGCAAGATCTTGACAAGAAGACAGTTCACAGGAGAATGTTAACTGGCATCTGCAGTAAATTACTGAGTGTATTGACTGGTTTATCAAGTGCCAAACAACCTCCTGTCATTGCCAAAATGCAAGAGGGAATAAGGTTCTGAGTTAGCAGAACACTTCAGGCAGAACCTCTCATCTCTGCTAGCCCAGAGGCATATAAATTACAGAAATCCATGACTATTGCAGTCTTTGTTTAGAAAGAATTACTGAATCTTTGGCCCTACCTGTAGAATATGCAGCAACACTATCTATCAAATCCAGCAACACATTACAACATCTCTAAAATCAGTCCAGACTATTCCCAAAATCTTTACAGAAGTTATTCAAAATTATCTCATCTGTGGGTTAGGTGCCTGGCCCTTTAAATATGAGTGAAGCTAGGTTCCTAACAATTTTGACACAGTAAAGAACGATATTCTGTTTCAACTAGTTGGTATGTCAGTAACTAGGGTTCACAATTTCAAGATTGTTAGCAAGAGACCTAGGAGCAAGATGAGGAGAAAATTTACTCAGAGAGTTGCCAGGATAGATTCAACACGAAGTTTCAAAAGAAAACCAGATATATCTATGAAAGTGATAAATTTAGAGAACTATGGAGATAGGGCTGGAGAACGTAACTAGCTGGGTAGCTCTTTCGGGAGCTGGTACAGACGTGATGGTTTGAATGGTCTCCTTCTGTACTGTAGATTCTATAAGTAGCTGGTGGCACAGCATGCACTCCAAGTGGGCATTTAGTTCCATAATATTATCGCCAGTGCAATACAAATCAAAAGTTTTGTATCCAAGTGTTTCCACTATCAAATCATTCTTATAGTGGAATACGAGCACTTTTCTGTTTAAAACATCCATATTTAGCTGTTAATTATGATTAGCATACTCAGTATTATTCCTATTGAATCTACAGGACGAGTGTAATTTGGTTTTGGTTAAATGCGAGAGTTTGTAAAGATTGATTACTTTCAGATTGCTTTGAGTGCTTTCGATCAATCAAAATGTTTGACAAGTTTGATGTATAATTTTCCACAAAGGTGTCAACTGCTTAGGGAAAGCAGTTGAGTGATTTACAAAGCGTTGCCAGGGGGTTAAGTTGTAAGTGGAAAGCTTACAAACTGTGCTGTAAGGACACAGACAGATGAAAAGGATGTTCTTTTCTTTCACAGCTGTGCTGGCTTGTTTCCTCTGCAGGTCGATTTTGACACTTGGCTTGATGAGTATTCTGTTTCCTCCTGATTACTTTTAAAGATAAAGCTCAAATTCACAATTAAATTAAACATCTTTAACTTTTTACACAAGTATGAAAATGTACAGTGCAAGATACACATCATGCTTTGGAGATAATTTTAAATCATGCTGGATTTGTGTTTCATCGTATAAAGCTAACAGGCGGCAGTGTTGCGGAACACTGCATTTATCAAGAAAATGTGCTCGCTGCTTCCTTGCTGTAAATAACGAAAGGGAGATTGTATCATAATATGAAATTTTACTGCTGTTGGAGTTTTAGTTTAGCTCTGATTTCAATCTCCATTATTTTGCCTGTCAGCTCTGAATTCTCTGTGTGCAGATAATCATTTTCATCCACGTTAACGATCACACCTCAGGCTTTTCCAACTCCCATCAGCCACTCTATTCCAACAATAGAAATTGATCAATTCACATAGTTGGGCTGCGGTGATAGCATTTTAGTCACATGCACTAATTTTAGAAAAAAAGCCTTTACGCTCATTACAGATATACACATTTCAGGACATTGTTAAGTAATAAACAATACCATTCAGTGCGAAATCTTTTGGTACTTCTTATTCACCAAAGCGTATTCCACTTGCAGTTTCTCTCTATAATCAAGAATATCTGTCTTGACAAGGTTGACTTGCACCCTTCTGGAGGCCAACATGTCTTAGCTATCCTGGTTGGGTTTTATTAGACACAAAAAACAGAAGCTCCCAGGTAAGACATCCCTGACATATCAGTCAGCCCCTGATGATGTGAGCTTTCTAAGGAACGGGAACAGTTTGGCTATCACAAGATTGGCTGGACTTTTGCCAACACAGTTGGGTTCTGGTGTGCCCCGATCCAAATGCATCCATGTCCTTTTCTAAGCCAGTTCAATGGACTCCCACCTGAACATCCAAGACATTCACACGCAATATTTCAATTCGATAGCTACTTAGATATAAAACTTACTTTTAGTTTCCTTCCCATCTTGAATTAATTTTGTTATGCTTTTTACTTTAGGCCAAACTCAACAATCTTCTATTCTTCAGTAGGGGGGTTGGGTGAGCAACTTGTACCTGAGCTGACGATTATGCCACTTTTGTGAATAACCTTAAGAAGTAATTAGCAACGGATGATAAAATAGTGACAGCTGTCCTTTACTCTCTGTGTCAAGCTGGGTAGCTTTTGGCTCCATCTGAGGGCATGGTCTAAGTGTACATTCTGTGGCATAACATTGCAACGTATCTCTTGAACGAAGGACATAAAATAACTTAGGGAAATTTCTCTTGTGTTTATGGGCAAATCAGACATTTTCAACAACATAGTAACTTTCTAATAACCTTACTTCAGCAACATTTGGCTATCTCTTCATTTGAGCATCTTCTTGGTATTACCACTATTAAGTCCCTAAGCATCTTCTATGTTTCAGTAAGATCACCCCTTATTCTTCTAAATCCCAAAGAGTGTAGGTCTGACCTGTTCAACCTTTCTTTCATAGGATAAGCTGTTCATCTCAGGAAAGATTCATGTGAACACTCTGCAAACTGCTTCTAATGCAATTATTTCCTTTTTAAATAAGGAGATCAATATTGCAAAGTCCTCCACATGTGGGCTCACCAACACTACCCTACTTTTATATTCCATTCCCTTGCAATAAACACCAACATTTATTTGCCTTCCTTATCACTTGCTGCAGCTGCACACTAACTTTTTTAAATTCATTTTTACATTCAAAAAACATACACTCCCACCAATATCAGCTTTCAATAATATAATAAAACAAAGAACTGCAGATGCTGGAGAACTGAAACGAGAACAGAAATTGTTGGAGATACTTAGGTCTGGCAGCAGCTGTGGAGAAAAAAACAGAGTTAATGTTTCAAGTCTGGTGACTCTTCATCAGAACTAATCTCAGCACTGATCCCTGTTGCACTCCACTACATATGGCTTTCCAACCTAGTAAAGACCCATTTATCCCTACTGTCTGCTTCTGTTAGTTAACCAGTCCTTTAACCCTGCCAAAATGTTAGCCTTTCCACATGTGTCATTATCTTGTGTTTTAACCTTTTGTGTAACACCTTACCGAATGTCTTTCAGAAATCCAAGTATACCATATCTACGGGTTCCCCATTATCTGCCTTGTTTGTTATTTACTCAAAGGACTTTAATAAATTAGTTAAATGCAATTTCCCTTTCATAAAACCATGTTGACTCTGCCTGATCCCATTCTGCTATTCTTAGGATTCTGCTATAGTCTCCTTAATAATGTAGCTACAGTTCTTCTTCATACTGCTATTAAAAAAAACCAATCTTATGTTCTTATTATGTTGTTTCAATCAGAATATTGCAATGTACTCATGACCTGGTTGTGGGAGACAGACTGCAGTAGTAAAAGGACATTCATGAGTGGAACAGAGATGAAATGACACAGAAAATTGCATGGTAAAAGCTTAATAACAATATACTGAAGTAGGTAATGTTTGGAAGACAGCTCTCAGCAGAATTTCTCTTAAGTTTATATTTTGTCAACTACTTTCCAAATCTATTTTCTACTTCATTCCCTGTAATGGTTAGCATGGATGAGTTGGGTTGAAGGACCTGTTTCTGCGCTGCATACCCCATGACCCTATATTTTTGTTGAGTTAATGCTTTTCACTGTTGGTATTTTAATATTCTGTGGCATTTTACTATCATACAAACTACTGACAATTAAAACTATAAGTGGCACAGACCTTTAACTTTAACTCTCATCACCATTTTAGTTGTATAAAGGGTTTTCTTATTTTCTACTTCTGAAGGATTGGCACACAAGATATTAAACCTATCCTTTGGCTATAATGGAATATTCAACAAAACAGGGGTCCTTAAAGGGCTGAAGGCCATGACTAAGGTGCTGTGTTAGCGGTAGAAAGGTGATTAAATGTTCAGAATGATGCAATGGAGTCAAGGGAGAAATTCTGTTGAAGGTTTGATTGCAGCAAGAGCACTGAAACAGCATTGTGATATTTGAAGTTGTAAAGCACCCTCTAGTAAAAGGCCAGCTGCAAGTTGCATGAAGATAGATCATCAATTAAATTAATGCATTCACTGAAGTTCCTTGTGCCTTTTTCCAATGATTTAAGTTTATTGGTTTTGCACGGCACCTAATTTACTTTCCAGTTGACTCAAATGGAAAATGAAATTGGATGGAGCATAATATTCTATTACCGTGATGCTGGGTAACTTTAGCAAAGTAGACAAAATAGGAATATTTCACAGACCTGTTATTATAATTTACTGCAACCTTCATAGTAAAGAAAAATGCATTACAGAATAGCTTGGAAGCATTTCATGATACACCTTGGCATTTTATTGAAATTTTAGTTTTAACACCCAACTGCTATATAGAATCAAGAAAGTTCTTTGTGTCGGAAATGCTCACAAATTACAAACTATTTTTGGGTTCAAAGCTGGTAATTGTTACCTGTCCAATAAATATGTTTTTGACATTCTAGTCAGTATCTCTACAGTATCATTATTAAAATAACTTGACCATTGAATTTTCTGAATTCACGATGGACACAAAACATTGGGCAGAATCTTACAGGGGTCTGAGTGACATGAGCTGTAGCAAAGTTTGTGGCAGAATTGAGCAACAAATGTGGTCAGCATCAGGATCAATTAGTGCCACTTTTTATGCTTTTCATGAGTGGCGAGATTCTTGTTAGATATCAACAAGTTGTCAACTGACAGTGATCCACTTACAGGACACTTCTGCACTTTGGTGCTATACGTCAGGCTGCTCTAGCAACTAGCATTGTAATTCTGCAGCAAGGACACATTGTGCTCATGGGCATACACTCAGTTCACAAACTAGGAATTGTTGCATCTTTGCTCGCTTTCATGATCCTCACTCACTCCGAGCCTACTGCAGGCTCACTACATCCTTCCCTTGTACTGTCATGCCACTTAGCGGGAAGCTTGTTACAGCTGTCAGTAGACCTCGGTCAGGAGGATAACTTTCATTCAGAAGGTTGCAGCACAGTAAGTCAAGAACAGCCTTTGATGTCAATCCAGGCCCAACCCTGCATAGACAGTGTCAGGGTCGTCTCCTCATAAAGGGTAAGGAGGCAAATGACAGGCAGCACTCCATCCATCTTGACTCTTTCTGTTCTATTGTAGGCTGGTTTCCTCATAGAATAAGAGAGAGAGACAGGTGTTGAGGGAAATGAAAGTGAGTGGCACAGCTACTACTGTTGGTGCAGGTGGGGAGATGTCCCGAGCGAGTGAGTAGGCAGAGCAGATAGCACACAGGATTAGAGGTGTTAGGCATTGGGGTGTGTGAGAGCAAGTGGGGAAAATGTTGTAAGCGAGAGCGAGAGTGGTAGAGCATGAGATTTCACAGAAGTTGGATACAGTAGCAGTGTGAACTACTGGAGGGAAGATGTTGGAATACACCCAAGCAGAGTACAGATGGGCACAGACTGTCTTCTTACAGAGCTGGACATTCAGCCAGGTAGCTGAGAATGCTTTAACCCAGGTAGCAACATCAGGCCAGGCTGGCATGGTCCACTTCACCTTTGGTACTGTGAAGGAGGAAGTCCTGTGCTGGCACCAGCCAATCTAAGAGGATTTCTAGGATCTTGCCTGCAAAGCAAGGTATTGATTTCCCCCTGTCTGCCATTCTCAGCAACTAGCAGGGCATATCCAGAATGACAGTGTTTCTTTGGGTTCACAATGGGGTTTTAAAGTTGTGTAAGAGCAAGGGATGCACCTGAATTCTGGAATATCAGCTGAGCAGTTCTGGGAATGGCCCATGGTAAGATGGGTTGGAAATCATACGTGAGAGACACCGTAGGAGTTGGCAGGCAATTCATGAGGCACATTTGATAAGATGGAGCCATAGAACTCATTGGCTTTGCGGCGGAAAGAATACAAAACTAGTGAATTGATCAACGTTGTGAAAGTGGAAAACTGTTTAGATGTATTGGAGAACAATTTTTCACTAGTGTTTCTTTGCATTTAACAATGTTGAGATTCAGATTGGATTGTGTAAGTTGTCCCCTGTGATTTGCTCTTTGTTTGACAGCACACACATCTGTTCATTATTTCAAAGTTTGAACTGATGGTTGAGCTCTTTGGTCTAGAGCTGGGACACCTGTTACATTGCTTCAAAACTTCAACAAATGAATAAACTTTTTACATGCGTTGAAACATCTACAAAAGATTTATTATATTCAGCTTTTGAGGTATTGTCGACGTAGTTATACAACAGAATATCATTGTGTAAACTTGGCTGAGTTCCAGACCCACAAATAGATTAAACTCAGCAGTGGCTGTTGGTAGAGTAATTCAATGATTATTAACTTGGCCAGCTCCAAACTGCACTAATGGATTGAACTCAGCAGGGACCACTGAAACAGTTGTCAATAGAATTGTGGGCGAAATCCATGTTTTTTTCTTGGCTACTTTTGAGTTGCATCATATTTTTTAGGGGTTCTTCGCTGTGAGGCCTCATAACTTATTTTTTCCTGTCTTACCAAACCCACCTCATTAATTACCAACTCTCATGTCCAATTTCCACTTCATCTCACGAGTGTTGTTGTCTCAACAATCGCTATGCAGCAGACAGCAGCCCGAAGTGGTACAGTCCTTCTGGAAAAGCACTAACATTCCGAAGCTGCTCTGCTCGTTGATAGACTGAAGCAAACCGTGGTTGTCAATGTCAATGATAGCCAGGTTCTCTGCTTTGCAAGGCAAGTATCACATTCCTCTCTCCGCCACCTCTCAATCGATCAATGCCACTGCACAGACCTTCCACCAAGGCTCATGTTCCACCACCTTCACTGTTGCCTACAACACATCCCTCACCCGCTCTTTCTTCTCAACTTCCCACACCATTAACCCTGCATACCCTTCATGCAGCCTTCTCAGTCCTTCAGATAACCTCATCATCTTTTCCTGACATGTACCAGTACTAAAAGCCATGTCACCCACTGTCATCTCACTCACTTGTCTACTTTCTTTCATTACAGGAGAAGACAACCTATAATCATAGAATTGGGGCGGCTCGGTGGCAGTGGTTAGCACTGCTGCCTCACAGCGCCAGGGACCTGGGTTCGATTCCAGCCTCGGGCAACTGTCTGTGAGGAGTTTGCACATTCTCCCCATGTCTGCATGGGTTTCCTCCGGGTGCTCCGGTTTCCTCCCACGGTCCAAAGATGTGCAGGTTAGGTGGACTGGCCATGCTAAATTGCCCATAGTGTTCAGGGAGGTGTAGATTAGGTGGGTTATAGGGGGATGGGTCTGGGTGGGATGCTCTGAGGTTCGGTGTGGACTTGTTGGGCCGAAGGGCCTGTTTCCACACTGTAGGGATTCTATGATAATAGAGTAGAGAGAGTATAAGAGTGGGTGGGGGAAATGGGGTCGAATGCTCGACATCATGCTATCACAGTTACATGGAGTTTATCCTCGTCCTCAGGTGAGAATACCAGGACTGCTCCTTCATGGATACTGAGGCATTCATGATCTGACATGAGTAAGTACTCTCTGCATGCCACTGCCACTTTCCCATTAACCCTGCAATCACTCAGAATCATCGCACCGGGCTTTGCAACCACTGGTCAGGACACCATCACTGTGTTTTGTCTCAGAGATTCTACAATCCTCTGACGATGTCTGCACAGCAGGAGGTGACTGCGGAAGAAGTAGGTAGCATTAGCAAGGCAGCCTCTTGCACCCTGTCACCAGTCCAAATACAGACATATTGATGGGAACCATAGGCATAGAAAGTGTGTGTTCATAATCTGGTGAGCACCTCACTGCAAGACTTCTGCTGCTGTTAGAGGAAGAAAATACCCAGGCAGCTGGCACTTGGAGGACTGTCTGTGATCAGCCACCCATTCAGCCCCAGACAGGAGATGACCCTGTGGTGTTAGCAATCAGAAACTTCATCCAAACGCAAGTGGAACAGCTGTAGCAGCAGAATACCATACAGGATGCAATGGCCATCTTTGTTCAGAAACTACATCAGAGCAGCAAGTTATGTGACTGATGGACACAATGACTTCTGTCATGGAGAGCTAGGTCTAGGATGGCTGCTGGGGAGGTGCAAATGCTTGCTCTCCATCCAACCAGCCTCTGGTCTCCAGGACTGAGTATGGCTGCCAGTTCCTCTTTATCCATAGCACAACTCAAACATATTAGTTAAACATGATTTTTCTTTCACAAATCATGCTGACTCTGCTTGTTTAGCAACAATTTTTGTAAGTCCATTAGTTTAACACCCAAAATAAAAGCTTTTGATATCTTCTCTGTGATTTATGTTAAGCTAACTGGCCTGTAATTTCTTCTGTCTGTCTCCCTTCCTTTTTGCAATAATGAAGTTACCTTCACTATTTCCTAATCTAATGGAACTTCTTCTAAATCAAGGGAATTTTGGAAAATTATAACCAATACATCAACTACCTCATAAATCAATTATTTTAAGACCATAAGATGATGTCCACCAAGACCCAATTCTTGTCAAGCTGTAGCTCTGAAAATTTACTCAGTACCACTTTCCTGTTGCTTGTAATTTTCTTGAGTTCTTCCCTCATTTTCATTTTCTGATTTGCAGATATTTCTGGGATTTACCTGTATGCACTATAGTGAAGTTCAATTCACCTGTCTTCTCCTTATGTCTCATTAATTTCGCACATATTTTTTCATCGGACCAACTTGTTAACTCTTTTTCTTTAAAATACCTATACAAGCTCCCACTATCTGTTTTTATATATGCATCAAATTGTTTCTCGTATTCTAATTTTTCTCTCTTCATTAAACTATGATTCATTCTTTGATTCTAAAAAAAAATACTTTATCCAATCCTCTGACCTGCCACTTTGTGCAATTTTCTTTAAGTTTGACACTTCAATTTCTCTAGTTAACACAGATCGTGGGTCATCCACTTCAAACTTTTTTTCCTCAGTGGAATGTATGTATTCTGTGATTTCTGAAATATCCTTGAAATGTCTGCCACTGAAAGTCTATTGATCTATCCCATAACTTAATTTACTATGAAAGGCAAAATATGCTTAACAAATCTACTGGAAATTTTTGAGAATGTAACTGGTAGAATAGATAAGGTTAAATCACTGGATGTGATATATTTTAATTTTCAGAGAGCTTCGGATAAGGTCCCTCATGAGAAGTTAGTGTGCCAAGTTAAAGCACATAGGATGGGGGTAATATATTTACATGGATAAGGAATTGGTTGACAGACAAGAAATGGAGAGTTAGAATAAATGAGTCTTTTTTCTGAGTGGCAAGGAATAACCAGCAGAGCACTGCAAGGATTAGTGCATGGGCCCCAGCTATTCACAATATATATAAATGAGCTAGAAGAGGAAACCAAATCCAATATTTTGAAGTTTGCTGCTAACACAAAACTGGGCAGGATTGTGAATTGTGAGGAGGATGCAAGAAGGCTTCAAGGTGATTTAGATAAGTTGAGAGAGTGGGCAAACATATGGCACATGCAGTACAACATAGTTAAATGTGAAGTTATACACTTCAGTGTCAAAAATGGAAAGGAGGAGTATTATTTAAATGTTGATATATTGGGAAGTGTGGATGAACAAAGGGTTCTGGGTGTCCTTATATTCTAGTCAATGAAAGTAGACAGGCAGGTGCAGCAAGCAATTAGGAAGGTAAATGGTATGTAGGCCTTCACTGAAACAGGATTTGAGTTCAGAAGAAGTGATGTCTTACTGCAGTTATTCAGGGTCTTTGAGAGACCATTCTTGGAGTATTGCATATACTTGCCTGTTGGGGAGTCTAGTGTCAGTGGGACACAGTTTCAGAATACAGTGTAGACCATTTAGGACTGAGATGAGGAAAGACTTCTTTACTCAAAGGATTCTGAACCTGTGAAATTCACTACCACAGAAACCTGTGGCGGTCAGGACACTGGAATATAATCAAGAAAGACACAGATTATTTTAAGTTTTAGAAGCATTAGAAGGTGTAGAGGGAAAGTGCGAATATGGCTCTGAGATAAAGAAGCAGCCAGGGCCATATTGAATAGTGGACCAGGTTTGAAGGGCCACCTGGCCTATTTCTGCTCCTTGTTTCCATGTTTCTATTTCACTTTAGCTGTCTCTGCTTCAAGCTCATACAATTGCTCTTACTTAAGTTTTAAAATACTGGACCTGGCTGCATTCTTCTCTTCCCCAACTAATAGTTATATTCTATCATATTATGATCACTGCTACCTAGGGATACCTTCACAATGAGGTCATTAATTAATCCTATCTTATTGTACAATACTGGATCTAGTATAATCTGCTTTCTGGTTAACTTCATGATATTCTAGAAAATAACCTCAAAAGCTTTCTATAACCTCCTCCTCTAATTCACTTTTGCCCATCTGTTATTTTTTCGAGTCTATACATAGACATCCCCATGGCTATCTCCGAACTTTATTAGACAAGCTTCCATTCTTCCATCCCTTGTACTCCTTCCTAGTGTATGGTTACTGTTAGGATGCCTGTTCAGCATTCCCACAGGTGATTTCCTGCCTTTATGATTTCTTATCTCTACACTATGGTTTCCTCAACTTAAGTCATTCATTTTTATTGTACAAATACCATAAGTAATTAACAAGACAGCCTTTCCTAGCTTACTCTTCTTCTTAAACATCAACAGAAATTGTGTGGCTCCTTGCAGAGATACTTACATCACCAACAGCCACGGGTGAGGTACAAGAAGACTGGAGGGTGGCCAATATTGTGCCATTATTTAAGAAAGGCTGCAAGGAAACTATAGACTGGTAAGCCTACATTAGTGGTGGGTAAGTTGTGGAAGAAGATTCTGACAGACAGGATCTACATGCATGTGGAAAGGCAAGGACTAAGTAGGGATAGTCAGCATGGCTTTGTGTGTGGAAAATTGTGCCTCACAAATTGATTTTTTTGAAGAGGGGACCAAGAAGGTGGGTGAGAGCAGTGCAGTAGACGTTGCCTACATAGATTTTAGCAAGGCCTTCAACAAAGTTCCTCAAGGTAACTGGTTAGTAAAGTTAGATCACATGGAATCCAGGGAGTGCTAGCTAATTGGATACAAACTTGTTGTGATGGTAGAAGGCAGAGATTGGTGGTAAAGGGCTGTTTTTCAGACTGGAGGCCTGTGATTAGCGGTGTGCTACAAGGGTTGCTGCTGGGTCCATTGTTGTTCACCATTTATATAAATAATTAGGAGCATGGTTAGTAAGTTTGTGGATGACACCAAAATTGGTGATCTACTGGACAGTGAAGAAGGTTATCTAAGAGTACAACCTGATCTTAAACAACTGGGCCAGTGGGGCAAGGAATGGCGGATGGAAATTAAATCAGATAAATGCAAGATGTTGCATATTTGACGTTAGGGTCCTGGGGAGTGTTACTGTAGAGAGACGGATGGTTGCAGGTACATAGTTCCTTGAAAGTGGTGTCATAAGTAGACAGGTGACGAAGAAAGCGTTTGGCACTCTTACCTTCATCAATCAGAGTATTAAGTGTAGGAGTTGGGATATCCTGTTACAGCTATATGAAACTTTAGTAAGGCCAC
This sequence comes from Rhincodon typus, assembly GCF_021869965.1. Lineage (NCBI taxonomy): Eukaryota > Metazoa > Chordata > Chondrichthyes > Orectolobiformes > Rhincodontidae > Rhincodon > Rhincodon typus. The sequence continues at coordinate 27,403,824 of NC_063340.1, read as the reverse complement.
ATTTGGAGCACAGCATACGATCTGGTCACCATACTATAAGAAGGATGTTATTAAACTGAAAAGGATGCAAAAAGATTTGCCATGATGTTACCAAGACTGGAAGGTTTGAGTTATAAGGATAGGCTGTGACTTTATTCCCTGGAGCGTAGTGTTGCTAAGTTGCCTAGAGTAATTATGGATTGGATGCAGGACATTAGAATTTATTTGTAAAATGATAGAGGGGAAAAGTATGTGGTCGCTTTAAAACATGAAGTATTTTTTCTAGGCTTGGAGATTAAAAAAGAAGTGTTTGCGAGCAGCAGCGAGCACAGAGAGTTCCTGAAATTGAAATATTTCTGTCAAAATGTTGTACAGTTAGCAACCCAGGCAGTAGTCTTCTCCTGTTATTAAGGCAACCATGTTGAATATCAACCAATTATTTTAAACTAGGCACTTAGATACTAAAAACTAATTAAACTTAAATCTGAGATAACAAGGTGGAGAGCTGGATGAACACAGCAGGCCAAGCAGCATCAGAGGAGCAGGAAGGCTGACATTTTGGGCCTAGACCCTTCTTCTCTGATGCTGCTTGGCCTGCTGTGTTCATCCAGCTCTACACCTTGTTATCTCAGATTCTCCAGCATCTGCAGTTCCTACTATCTCTTAAACTTAAATCTGATAGTTTTGACAACCTAGGATCAATCATATTGTAATAAATTGATAGGTCATCAAGAGTATAAAAGAAGAGGGTATTTGAAAATCAGTGTGAGAGCTACTGCCATCAGTTAGAATTAACAAGTAGCAGCCCTAAAGAGAAAATCACTGGCTATCACAGAACTCTCTAAGATCTCAGAAAACCATCATCTGACTAAAGGTACAGTGACACTCTTAGCTAATATTCCTGACACAAGAATTTGAAGGAATTCCTGCCTGAAGAAACAGCAGAGAAGGTACAGAATATTCTGGAAGACGTATTCTGGCTGTAATTTTGAGATATTAAGTTTTAAGTTTTTTAATATAAATTTGGATTATATAAGTGGGATTTGTATCCATTGGAACAGCATTACCATCAGAATTTTGTTTTATTCAGGAATAGTTAATAGTTAAGAGGGAAATGTTCGGCTTGTTAGTAGTTCTGCTAATTTATTCACTGTTAGAGTCAGATAAATAAATTTTTACTTGTTGATTTTAGAGTGACTGTCAGGAGTTCATTTTGTTTAACCTTCCCTTTATAACACAGTGGTGGAGAGAGGCAGGTTAAACCACATTTCATACTTCCTTCATCAGATTATGAGGTGACGTGAGCTTCTCCGGGAGTTTCAATTTTAATTATCAGAGTGGGAGGTTGACCTCTGCTTTACAACAGTAGGAAGCTGAGTAGTGATGTTACAGAAGTTCATAAAATTACAAACGACCTAGATAAGGTGAACAGCCAAGGTCTTATCCCCAAGGTAAAGGAATCGGAAAATAGAGGGCATAGGTTTAAGGTGAGAGCGGAAAGATCTAAAAAGGACCTGAGCGGCAACTTTTTCACACAGAGGGTGGTGCGTGTATCAAACAAGCTGCCAAATGAAGTGGTAGTGGTGGGTATAATTACATTTAAAAAACATTTGGACAGGTACATAGGTAGGGAAGGTTTAGATGGATATAGACTAAATGCAGGAAAATAGTACAGTTTAGGAAACTTGGTCAGCAAGGATGAATTGAGCCAAAGAGCCTGTTTCCGTGCTGTGTACCTCTATGATTTTAATCTGGTCGTGAACTTTGTCATCCTGCAGCATGTCTCTGTGATGGCTATCCGAATCATACTTATTTATTTCTATTCATGCTATTAGTTCACCATTTTGCTTCAAATCCTACATGTACTCAATACAGAGCCTTTAGTTTTGTCCTTTTTTTTGTCTCCTTATTTGTTGATTAACTCTTCAATTTGTATTTGCTATCCCTTCCTGTCATGGTTTGTTTCAATTCCCTCCCTAATGGCATTGTGGGTCAGCCCACAGCAGGTAGACTGCAATGAGTCAAGAAGGCAACTTCTCAAGGGCAACTAGGGGCGCGCAATAAATGCTGACCAGCCAGCAATGCCCACGTCCCACAAAATAAACAAATAATAACAAAAAATATTCCCATATTAATACTCTTACCTCTTCCCTTGTTTCTATTCCTTGATTTACCACATCCAAACTTGATCCACTTCTCTCCATCATTTAGTTTAAAATTCTCACTACTTCCTTAGCTAGAATACTAATCCCAGCAAAGTTCAGATGTAGACTGTCCCATAGGTATAGCCTCCATTTTCCCCAGTCTTGGTGTTAGTGTCCCACAAACTGGAACCCACTTCTACCACACCAATTATGAGCCACACATTTATTTCTCCGATTTTCTTGGCCCTATGCCAACATTCACATGGCTCAGGTTATAATTCAAAGACTACTGTCTTTGATGTTCTGCTTTTAATTTGGTGTCCAGCACCTGGAACTGACTATGCAGGATTTCTTCCCTTCTCCTGCCTAGGTTGTTGGTAACTCTTTGGATCACACTGACTGGATCCTCCATCTCCCATTCTAACTATCCACTACTTTCTGCAGATGTTCCAATCCCTGGTACAGCCTTCTGAAATCTCGTTCTTTACTGCAGAGAACAATGTCAGTCACCCTTACTGTACCATCCCATACAATGATAACATTCCTTTTTGCCTCCTTCTGCTAGAATGGCTTTCTATATCATGGTGGCACAGTTAATTAGCCCATCCATCTGAGGTCCTCACTGCCAGCAAAGCAAATTGAAAGAACCTCAAACTTGTTGGGCTATTGCAAAGGCTGAGACCTCTGCACTCCTGATCTCTGAGTCCTCTTATCTGTCTCAATCTCAGCCACTCCCATGTCCTTGATTAGGTCAGAAGAACCATCCTAAGGGTACCATCCTCATGATACAAAATGTTCAGGTAACTTATTCCATCTTTGATTTGTCACAGCGTATATCACTCAGCCTCCAGGTTAATGACTCCTCAAACTTCAAACACTTGTTGCAGACATGCTTGCCCTGGAGCATACTGCATCCAGGAATTCCCACACATTACAGCCATCACACATCACCTGTTTAATGAAGTGCTGAATCATTTAATTCAATTTTATTCAAAATATATTTATTAAACTTACTACCAGTTCCTGTAATATTTCAAACGTAGGTCCACAATAGTACCACTTTGGACCACTTGCTAGATGCTAACCAAATATCTAGCTTTGTCCCATGTGGTGGAGTGAGAATCAATTCCTAAAGGGTGAAAACATTCAAAAAAACCAAAGGCACATCCACTTCTCCTCTTCACTTAACTACCTTACTTACTCAACTTCCAGCACTCTATTGAAAGTGGTATTCGGTGCTAGGTTGTGCTGAGATGCTCGTATTTATGTGCTGTCAATTAGCTTAATCCACGGCGCAGAAAAAGCAATTTAAGCTTCTTTCATTAATTAATTAACCTCTCTGTATAATCACCTCTTAATAGACTATTTTTTTTAAAATCTGGTTTTGAATGACTGAGTATTTTGACAGTTTCATGAGCCCATCAAAAAATTTCCTAATCTTATGATACAGCTTATTATTCCTTACATATTAGACACTGAAGCAAAAGGCATGGGGGATGATGGAGCAAATGAGGTTACAGGTTTACGGAGGGATTGTAAGTTTGCATGATTAGTGAGGGCTATGAAGATTGACCAGTATGTAATAAGTACATAAAGATATAGGTGGGGAAACATGGGAGGCATAGATGATGATTAGAGTTGTGGGTGGGGGAATGGGTGGAGAGGGTATGGGTCGATGGGGGTGTAAGACCATCATCTAACAAACAGGATCAATGTCCCACAGGATGGAGGCAGGCTTTTAATCTGCTTGCCTCAGCATCAGTCTGCCTCTGTTTTCAGCCTGAGTTCCACCTCCCCACCTTGAAAATAACATGAGCTGTACTAATAGTCTGGCAGTAGGATCACAACATTGGGAAATCTCCTGACTTCCATTTCCTGCCTCAATATAGCTGCTTTGGTAGAATATTACAGGGGTCTAAGCAACATGGGCTATGGCGAGATATGTAGCATTTCTGGATGACAAGTCCAGCGAGGGCCATTTTGCATCTCACTGCATCTTTTATGACTTTCATAAATGGTGTGGCAAGTTTCTTGCCAAGCAGCAGCCAGTTGTCAATGAAGGGAGATTATTGCTTGTTAAACACTTTACAGATGCTACAATTCACCTCATTAATGTTCAGCTATCCTACCAAATCTACTAAACAAGCGAGATGTCAAGAAAATTAGACATGGAAACCAGAGTGTGCTCCCACTGGATTCAGATGCTCCATGTTGCATATGACTAAGCTGCAGCTCGTTACAATCCATATGTACTGTCCATGGGCACTAACCATATCCAACCCTCATCCATGGTCACTGGCATTTGTCAAACTTTAAAACCATTATGGCATCTTTCCAATCGAAAGGCAGCACATTTTGGAAGCACAAACTTACAGTGCAGGGCTCATCAACAAACTTTCCACCGGAAGGCTGCAGCAGGGAAACTTTGCGCACACAGGGAGTGTGGATTCTAGTAAACTCTGCAATACTATGAGCTGCAGTGAATAAAGGGTTAATAATTGCAAATCAATCTGCAATGTTTGTAATCAGAACATTTTTTTGTTTGTGCCAAGTATGAAACATGGCAAAAAGCTACAATGCGGAGACATTGGTTGAAACTCATAAATGACGCTACTGGTCTGGATTCAAATGACTTCAGTGGAATGTGGAGCTAGCCCAGTGATGCATAAGACATTGGATGTTGGATTGTTGATCACTGGTTGGCTAAAAATTGATGGATATGCAACAAAGACAGAGGCCCAGAAGAGAACGTAAACATTGAAACAAACCACAAGTGATATCGAGAACCTGGGACAAACATTCATGAAAGAAGCCCTGGGTCAGACCCTAGCAACGGAACAAAGAACCTCAAAGTCACTGTGGCACAGCGGTTAGCACTGCTGCCTCACAGAGCCAGGGACCCAGGTTTAATTCTACCCTCGGGTGACTGCCTATGTGGAGTTTGCACATTCTCCCCATGTCTGTGTGGATTTCCTCAGGGTGTTCCAGTTTCCTCCCACAGTCCAAGGATGTGCAGCTTAGGTGGATTGGCCATGCTAAATTGTCCAGGGATGTACGGGTTGGGTGGATTAGCCATGGCAAATGCAGGGTTATGGGGATGGGTTGGGTCTCAGGGGGATGCTCTTTGGAGGGTCAGTGTGGACTTGATGGGTCAAATGGCCTGCTTCCACACTGTAGGAATTCTATTAAAAATGTTGAGGCTGAACATCTTGCATCTTAGTAGGTAGTTTCCTGCATAAATTGTAAGCACTTCTGTCTCAAGAAGGAAGTATGGCAAGTACAGGCCTAACATATTCCAATAAAGAAAAAGAGTGGGATCATCAAATCCTGTGAACCTTGGATATCAAGGGATATGCAGTATTAGATTATGAGAAACAACAGACCCTGCTAGAGGAGCATAGAATGCGCAAGACAGAACTTGAAAAGGAGATTAGCAAAAATACAAGGGGATATGAAAGGATACAGGCAAGCAAAATAAAGGAGAATCCTTCATAAAATAACTTTATAGATCTCCAGGGCCAGATGAAATGTATCCCAGGTTGTTGAGTGAGGCAAGGCAGGAAATAGAGGGGCACTTGCAAAAATTTTGAATTCCTCTCTGACTACAGGAGTGGTGCCAGAGGACAGACGGACAGCAAATGTGTTAAGTTATTCAAGAAGGCAATAAGGATAAACCAGGAAATTATAGGCTGTTCAGTCTAACCTTGATGGTGAGGTAACTGTTGGAAGCAATTATGAGAGTCAGAATTAATCTGTATTTGGATATGCAGACAGAGATTAATCAAGAATAGACAGCATGGTTTTGTTCAGGGGAGGTCATGTCTGACCAACTTGATTGAATTTTTGAAGAAGTGACCAGGTTAATGAGGGCAATACTTGGACTTCAACAAAGCTTTTGATAAGGTCCCTCATGGGAAACTGGCAGCAATGGTAAGAGACCATAGGATCCAAGGAAATTTGACAAACTGGATCCATAATTTGCTGAGAGGCACAAAGCAGTGGATGATGGTTGAGGGGTATTCTTCTGACTGGCCGTCTATGTCCAGTGGGGTCCCTGACCGGTCATGTTTGTGGTTTATACAAATGATTTAGACTTGAGTATAGGACAGCTGATCAGTAAGTTCACAGACAATACAAAAATTGGTAGGGTGGTTAATAGTAAAGAGAATAGTCTTCGATTACAGGAAGTCATAGATGGGCTAGTCAGGTGGGCTTATAAGTGACAAATGAAATTCAGTCTGGATAATTGTGAGTTGATGCCCTTGGGCAGGACAAACAAGGCAAGAGAATACATGATGAATGGTAAAACCCTGGGAAGCACTGAGGATCAGAGGGACCTTAGTGTGCATGTACACTATCCCTTAAAGTATCAGGGCTGGTGGATAATATGGTTAAGTAGGTAAATGGTATGCTTGCCTTTATTAGTCAAGACATAGAATTTAAGAACTGGGAGGTTAGGCTAGAACTGTATAAAGCATTGGCAATTATGTGCAATTCTGGAATCCACATAAGGGATGTGATAGCACTGGATAGGTTGCAGAAGGGATTTACCAGGATGTTGGTAGAGTTTCAGTTATGAACACAGGTTGGATAGACTGGAACAAAAATTGAAACTGCTGGCCAAACTCAGGAGGTCTTGCAGCATCTGTGCGGCGAAAGCAGCATTAATGTTTTGAGTCCGGTCACCAGATTTGAAATGTTAACTCTACTTTCTCTCCATAGATGTTCCCAGACCTGCTGAGTCTTTCCAGTAATTTCTCTTTTTCTTTCAGATCTCCAGCATCTGCAGTTCTTTGTTTTACGCTATTGGATGGACTGGTGGTGTTTTCCTTACAGCTGAGAAAATTGAGACAGGGCACGATTGAGTTGTGTAAAATTATGAGAGGCACAGATATGGTAGGTACGAAGGAATTATTCCCCTTGATGTTAAGGTTGGTTGGCTCGCCGAGCTGGTTTGTTGTTCCACAGACATTTCGTTACCATGTTGGGCAACATCATCAGTGCAGCCTCCGATGAAGCGTCAGTGTGTTTTCCTGCCTGGTTTTTAAACTCTGGAGTCCGTTGAGCTGGACTGCATCACTTCCGGTTTTCCTTCGTAGTGCAGTGTAAATGGGGTCGAGTTCTATGTGTTTATTAATGGCTTTCTTCGTGGAGTGCCAGGCTTCCAGGAATTCCCGT
>NC_063340.1:27281460-27396123 GCF_021869965.1 Rhincodon typus | reverse complement strand
TCACATCTTCTCTAAACCTTCTGCCCCTTTGTTAAACCTATGCCCCCGGTTATTGATCCCAATATCAAGGGGAAGATTTTGGAGTAGATTTGTAGCTCGGGTTGTGGGTGTTGAGGTTGGTTGGCTCGCCGAGCTGGTTTGTTGTTCCGCAGACATTTCGTTACCATGCTGGGTAACATCATCAGTGCAGCGTCTGATGAAGTGTTGGTGTGTTTTCCCGCTTAGATTTTAAAATCTGGAGTCCGTTGAGCTGGATTGCCTCACTTCTGGTTTTCCTTTGTAGTGGAGTGTATATGGGGTTGAGTTCTATATGTTTATTAATGGCTTTCTTCGTAGAAAATTTTCTGAAGAAGGGTCTAGGCCCAAAACCAGTCCAGCTCGTCCCCGCCTCCCTAACCTGTTCTTCCTCCCACCTATCCCCTCCTCCCACCTCAAGCCGCACCCCCATCTCCTACAGACTAACCTCATCCCGCCCCCTTGACCTGTCCGTCCTCCCTGGACTGACCTATCCCCTCCCTAACTCCCCACCTACACTCACCTTTACTGGCCCCATCCCCGCCTCTTCGACCTGTTTGTTTCCTCTCCACCTATCCTCTCCTCTATCCATCTTCTATCCGCCTCCCACTCTCTCCCTATTTATTTCAGAACCCCCTTCCCCTCCCCCTTTTCTGATGAAGGGTGTAGGCCCGAAACATCAGCCTCTCTGCTCCTATGATGCTGCTTGGCCTGCTGTGTTCATCCAGCCCTGCACCTTGTTGTCTAGGCCCAAAACGTCAGCTTTCCTGCTCCTCTGATGCTGCTTGGCCTGCTGTGTTCATCCAGCTCTACACCTTGTTATCACAGCATAGGAACAGACCCTTCAACCCACCATGTCTGTGTCTTTCACGATCCATTCTAAACTAATCCCATTTGCCTGGTCCGTATGTGGTCTGTATCTAAACTTATGCCACATAGGATTTGAAATTTTCACCCAGGAGAAAGACTATCCAGCCTTTCCACACCTCTTGTAATTTTAAATACTATCAGACCCTCCCTCAATCTCTGATGCTCCAGCAAAAACAAACTAAGTTTGTCTAATTTCTTGTTATTGCTATTACACTCCATCCACATAACGCTCCTTTGCACCCTCTCCAAAGCCTCTAACTCCTTCCTATAGTGCGGGGAATCAGTTGAGGCCAGGCCTCATGCAGCTCCAGATCCATGACCAGCTCCAGCTCTGGCAATGTGGTTGCAGAGGCTTTGTGCCAGAGGCGGAGGAACCCAGAGCTGATGACCGATGACCGGTGGCAGTGTCTGGTGGAGGATTGGAGAAGGAGCAGGAAGCATGAGACCATGCTCATGGCTCAGCTCGGACACGGCGGTTGCAGGACTGGCAGCAACGCGGGAGGCGGGTCTGTAACCAAGAACCCAGAGCCCATTACAGAGATTTAGGCTGATGTCAAGTAGTGAATGAAGGAATAGCAGAGGGTGACAGGAAGAAGAGGGAAAGATGAACTCCTATTGCAGTAAAATCTTGCTTTATATTCAATGTTTCAAGATAGCGCTGGAGCATGGTGACACTTTGTGTTTTGCATATGATAAAACACTTTTCATTGTATTTTTATATACGCGTGACAATAAATCTAAATCTCATCTAATTTAATTTAAATGGAATCAGATCACCTACATTTTCATCCAAATCATATATATAAGAAAATATATATTACAACCAACAGAGGCTCCAGCACTGGTCTTTGCAGAATACCACTGGCCACAAACCTCAAGTCATAAAAACACCCCTTCATAATTACTCTCTGCATTCTACGGTCAAGTCAATTTTGTATCTAACTTACCAACTTATTGTGGATCCCACTTGATTTAATCTTCTGGACCAGCCTACCATGAGGGACTTTGTCAAATGCTTTAGTAAAGTCCATGTAGACAACATCCTATCCATGGTGCCCTATCCTCATCATTATTTTTGTCACTTCCTTGAAAAACTCAATAAAATTTGTGAGACAAAACTTGCCCTGCACAAAGCTATTCTGACGAAGCTTAATATGTCCATTCCTTTCCGAATGCAGATAAATCTTGCCCCTAAGTATCTTCTCCAATAATTTCCCTACAATTGATATAAGACTCACTGGTCTATAACTTCCTAGATTATCCCTGTTGCCCTTCTTAAGTAAAGGAACAATATTGGCTATTCTCCAGACTTCTGGGACCTTGCTGTGGCTAAAAAGGAGAAAAAAAATATTATGGCCCCAGCAATCTCCTCTCTTGCCACCCTCAGTATCCTGGGATAGATCCCTTAAGGTCCTGGGGACTAATCTACCTTAGTTTTTCAAGGCACACTCCTTCTTAATGTTGGCAGTTTGCTGACAAATAAAAGCTAGATGGGGCAGTAAACTGTGTGGAAAACACAAAGAAATATAAACAGATAAACTGAATAGGTGGCAAAGTGAATGATTGCATATATTGTCAGGCAGTATGAGGTTATTCACTTTGGTAGCAGGAGTAGAAAAACAATATTTTTTTAAAAGCGTGAAACTTCTAAATATTATGTTCTACATTTGGCTGGACTCATGGAAGGATCACAGGCTTTAATATGTTTGTACGGCAAACAATTATGAAGGTAAATAGCATGTTTGCCTTCATTACAAAGGAATTGAAATACTTTGATAAGGAAACCTTGCTACAGTTTTGTGGGGCTTTGGTGCAATTACGCCTATTGCTCTATGTACTGTGCACAGTCTTCTGATTGGCAATACAAACATTTGCATTGAAAAGTTCATTAGAATGGATACTGGAATTAGAAGGCTGTTGTATGATGAGAAGCTGCATTTGTCAGATTTAATGCTGTGGTGGGTTGGAAGAATGAGTGATCACTTCACCGAAGAATACAGGATTCTGAAGAGGCGTGTTAGGGTAATTACAGAGATTGTTTAAACTAGTTGAAGAATCCGGAATATGCGGTCATGGTATGACACAGTATGACTTTAAAAGGTCATTTTGTCTTGGTTTTGTTTGAAGAGAAGCTGTAAGGCAGAGGTAGCGAACTGCCTACTGAAGATGACTCACGTAAACAACTCGTGAGGCCTTAGGATTTTTTTTAAGACAGCCTAAATGGGTAAGGCCAGTTCTCACAGACAGAGATTTCTGGGTTTTGTTTTTTTCAATAACGTGAGATGTTCTTCAGGTCTCAAAAGAGTTGGAAGCTTCAGTGAATGTCTCTTGGCTGCTACTTTCTCTGAATTTTCTTTTAATGTTTCTTTCCTCCTGGTCTGGAGAACTGCACGTGAGAATCTGTGCCTGAATTTGCCTTTTTGCCAGGGAGTGTGTTTATGGGATGTTGCTATGTTGGAACAGTTAATTAGTAATAGGTACTGAATCTATTATTTGGTTAAGTTTTCCAATAGTTAAGTTATTCTAAGTTCCTCTTTCTTTTGTTTATATTTTAACTATACTGTTTAAATAAATTGGGTTGGGTTTTGCTTGACATCGAGTAGTTTGACAAGTTGCATCAGTCTGGAACACAGCACTTCACATGTACCTTTAAAATAAGAAAAAGGGTCTAGGCTACCTTCTTAAAATATTTTGACAAGGTCTGGTCCAAAACAAGTTAGGTTTAGGATTGTTGAACTCAAAGGCTGCGAGTGGTACTTCCTTTATTTTGGGTGTTGATTTTGCTTGGTTTAAACAGCATCTGCCTTGTGTATTGATGGCTCTTTCAATCAATGAGTTTCCTGAGGGTGGAGAAAATGACTTTGGGCATTTTACGAAAAGTAAGCAAAGCAAAGCTGTTGGAATTGGCAGACCAGCTGGAGTTGGGGTTGCCTTTGTCTGCGAAGAAAGGGAAATAGTTGTGGCAATTGCGCAGCATTTTAAAATGCTGGAGATTGCATCTTTGGAAATAGCTAAAATTCAGTTGCAAATGAAGCAGCTTTAATTAGAGGCAAAAGAAAAGGAAAGAATAGCCCTGGTAGAATGAAATGAAAGAGAAATCAAAATGAAAAAAGTTTGAATTACATTTACAAACAGAGGAAAAACGGAGAGGAAGGCCCTAGCAAAAGAAAGAGAAAGAGAGAAAGAGAAAGGAGAAAAGCAGAAAGATAGAGAATTTGAACTTTTGAAGTTAGCAATTAGAGAGGAAAGTCAACGTAAAAGGGCAATGAAAATAGATCAAATATATGACGCTCTTAGAGAGATGATTATTTTGGAGCAGTTCAAAAATTCACTTAGTGAAGTAGTGAGAACCCAAGTTGAAGAGTAGGAAGTTAAAACTACAAGATGAGCAGCCAAAATGGCCGACGATTATGAGTTGGTTCATAAATCAAAGTTTGGCATCCAACATCGATTTAAATTTGTGAGGGATAAAAATTAAGGAAAAGAGAAATCCTCAGGTGGTAAGGGAAAAGGAGATCTCATTGAAGATAATAAAGACAGTTTACCACAGGGTAAAAAGGAAATCCATAAGGGGGAAAGAGAAGTAAAGAAGCTCAGGTGTTTTCATTGCAATAACATAGGTGACATGAAGTCGCTGTGTTGGTGGTTTAGAAAAAGTACTGGGAAGGCGGATGTGGGAAAACAGGATTTACCAGTGAATTTTGTTGAAGTGGTAAAGGAAAGCACAGTGGAAGCTATAAAAGCTGCCCCAGAATGTACAACCTGGTCAGGGGTTGGTTGAGAAGGAAGTGCCCGATCTTCCTAAACTATTTACTTATGAATGGATGGCAGACTGTCAAAAGGCATTTGACATCATGAAAGCTGTGTTAACTACTCCCTAGTGTTAGCCACACTTAATTACGCAAAGCCATTCAAGGTAGCTATCACTGTGAGTGATGTAGGTATCATTGAAGTACTCTTACAAGAAGACAACAAGAAGATAGAAAGACCTATTGGGTATTTTTCCAGAAAGTTAAATACTCATTAACAGAAATTTTTCACAATTGAGAAGGAAACCTTGAGCTTGATGCTGGCATTACAACATTTCAACATTTATATTACCAGTAATGTGTCTGAGATAATTGTATATACCAGGGGTGGAGACCCTTTTTATGTTGGAAGGCCACATTTTATTTAACTGAGATCCTATTAGGCTGCATGTTGAGAATTTAACACATACAACAAAGTGTCATATTTTTGTTTACATATTTACTATTGTAATTAAAGGCTGCTATTACATGAGGACTTTAAACCAAGTAAAAATTCAGCAAAGACACATTTATTTGTTTGGCAAAGTTAACAATAGAACTAATAATGTGAAAAACTTAGACAACAAACCATTTAATGACTTTCTTGTGATTGCTTATTGCGAGATAGGAATCAGATATTTGGTTTCAACATCATTAACCATAGCTTTAATTGGTCCTCCAGGTGAATATCCGTCATCTGAGATCTCAAGCTCGTTCTAATTTGTGTCACACCTGAATATGTTGATTTACAAGTTTAGGTTGTGCCAAAACAAGACAGCATTTGACAAGCATGTTAACTTAGACGTGGGTATTCAACAGCATTTTTTCATATTTCAATGGGATCCTTCTTAGTGTCAAATAGAGGCTTCAGAATATTATCTTCTAAGAGTTCAATCAACTCTATCTGTAAATCATCAGGTGCTTTAGAGACATCAACCAGGTGTGATTGAAAAGCTAGCTTCAGTGTGAGATCATGTTTCTCAAATCTGCAAACCTTTCATTGTATTCTTCACTCAGTGAGCCTAGAACAGCTGTGTATTCTTTCATGTCACATTTCCTTAATGATTTGCTTGTATCCTGTTCATTAATTACCTTTGCCAGTTCAGGAAAGTGTTCAGCTGAAAGTCCCGATTGGGTAAGGAGAGGTTTGAAAAAGGTCAGCTTTTTCCGAAATGCCTGGGATTTTAGCCACATATCATGTATAGATTTAGTTTTACCCTGCAAAAAAAATTCAGATCATTTTGCTTTGACATTATATTATACAAAAATGCAGCACTTCTGCATAAAGCCTCTTTTGACAATTCATATGGTTCATTCAATTCCTCAAAAAGTCTTGTGATTTGTTTTCGCAAAGATAGAAGTTTTACAAGCATTTGTCCTTGTGACAACCAGGCACTTTAGAATGATATGGCAAATTCACTGCGAATGTTTCGTCATCAAGCTGAAGCATGTTGTGAAATTGGCATTGCCATGATGCATTCGCTCAAATGTATTTACAATACCTATAACTTTATTTATTGTGTCACTTAAAACAGTAGATTTGGCACAGAGATTCTGTTGACGCAAATGACAATGAAAGGAAATCAAAGTATCTGGATCTGGCAATTCTTTTTGTAGTAAGGCAACAACTGCTTCATGTTTTCCTCTCTCGGAAGGTGCATCATCTGTGCACACACTTACTAAACTACATAAATTCAGTTTCGCTTCATGGCATTTTTCTTTGAGGATAGTGAAGATTTCAATTCCACGTGTCCTCTCTGTAAGGGTACTCCTCGTGGCAACAAAAATCCACTGTTATAACATGAATAAAAAATAACACCTGCGCTGAGTTAGTAATGTCAGTGGATTCATCTAAGGTGATCGAATAATAAATGTCTTTGCTTTGGCATATTGTATGAAGTTGTTCTGTCACATTGAGCGCTAATTCATGTTGCTGATCAGTTATGGTTCTTCTTGAAAGAGGTAGCTGTTTGTACTTATTAACCTTATCTGAATCTAAACATCCTACAACTTCAACAATGCATTCTTTTATGATTTCCACATCGCTAAATGGCTTAACTCTTCTTCCTGCTTTATAAGTTGCTTCAGTGATGTCAGTCCCTTGTCGTGACATTGTTTTAAATACTTATTGCTGCTACTGCTTCTGATCTTTCATTTTCGTAAGTGCAGACTTTGAGGGTTCTCCCTCCAGTTTAGCATATTTGTGGTACTTATGAGTTGCATAATACTGATATGCGTTGTATTTCTTCACTGTTGCAATTATAGCATCGCAGAGCAAACGCATCATTTTATCTTTCACAGAAACTATGTAATACTGCAATTTCCATTCTTCATTGAATACTCAGTTCTCTTTCTTTCATGATGTTTTCTTAGTTTTTGACATGGCTGGGTTACCAGTAAAAATTTTTAAAATGGTACACAGATTTAAAAAAGCGGATTTAGTATTTGCGGAAATAGGCAGAAGGCCCCAACTAGTACTCCAAAAGGCCACAGGATCCCCACCCCTGCTCTAAACCCTTCCTATTCAAATACCCATCCAGATGCCTTTTAAATGTTATAATTGTACCAGCCTCCACCATTTCCTCTGGCAGCACATTCCATACATTCACCACGCCCTGTGTGAAAAAGTTGCCTCTTAGGTCCCTTTTATATCTTTCCCCTCTCACCTTAAATCTATGCCCTCTAGTTTTGGACTCACCTATCCCAGGGAAAAGACCTTGTCCATTTACTCTGTCCATGCCCCTCATGATTTTACAAACCACTGTAAGGTCACCCCTCAGCCTCCGACACTCCAGGGAAAATAGCCCCAGTCTATTCAGCCTCTCCCTTTAGCTGAAACCCTCCAATCCTGGCAACATCTTTGAAAATCTTTTTTGAACACTTTCAAGTTTCACAACATCCTTCCTACAGCAAGGAGACTAGAATTGCATGCTGTATTCAAAATGTGGCGTAAGCAATGTCCTGTACAGCTGCAACATGACCTCCCAACTCCTCTAATCAATGTACTGACTAATAAAGGCAAGGATATCAAACGCCTTCTTCACTATCCTACCTACCTGCAACTCCACTTTCAACAAGCTATGAACCCACACTCCAAGGACTCCTTGTTCAGCAACACTCCCCAGGACCTTACCATTAAGTGTATAAGTCCTGCCCTGATTTGCTTTTCCAAAATTCCGGACCTCACATTTATCTGCCATCTGCCATCCTTGGTCCATTGGTCCATCTGATCAAGATCCCATTGTATTCTGAGGTAAACTTCTTCACTATCCATTACACCTCTAATTTTAGTGTAATCTGCAAACTTATTAACCATATCTCCTTTGTTCACATCCAAATCATTTATATAAATGATGAAAAGCTGTAGACCCAGCAGTGAACCTTGTGGCACACCGCTGGTCCCACACCTCCAGTCTGAAAAGCAACTCTCAACCTACCTTCTACCTTCAGGCCAGTTCGGCATCCAAATAGCTAGTTCTCCACCTATTCCATGTGATCTAACTTTGCCAACCAGTCTACCATGAAGAACCTTGTCGAATGCCTTACTGAAGTCCATATATATCACGTCCACCGCTCTGCCCTCATCAATCCTAAACGTTACGTCTTCAAAAAACTCAATCAAGTTAGAGAAACACAATTTTGCACACACAAAACCATGTTGACTATTTGTAATCAGTCTTTGCCTTTCCAAATACATGTATATCTTGTCCCTCAGGATTCCCTCCAACAAATTTCCCACCACTGATGTCAGGCTCACTTGCCTATAGTACCCCTTCTTGCTTTTTGAGGAAGTGCCAATCGTGTTGGATTTTGGACGGTTTTTCACTGTGAAGCCTTCTGAGATGTCTCAGTATATCTCACCAAAATCACTTTACTTACTATTTACCCCTCTGCTACAGCATTCCTTTCATCCTGATTCTATTCCCATTTTGCCAAGTGTTGTTCTGGGAAGAACTCACAAGTCGGTGGATATCCGCTGGCATCTGTGCCATATTTGAAAGGTTGTGTACTCAGATGAGCACTGGCATTTCGAAACTGCCCTGCTCAGTGATGGATAGTCACTGTAAAGATGTTGGAGGAAGGAAAGATGGTGGTGCAATTCTCAGACAGGGTCAACTACAGTGTGGTGCCAGTATGGTATATAGTGTTTGGGCTCGTCACAGCATGTCCACTTCAGGCTGGCAACATCATTTAATCCACATACTTTTCATCTTTTTTCTTCCACATCCTTCTTTCTTCTTCATCTTCAAGGCCATAGGAGTGTCAGCTGGGCGGTGGATATGGCATCAGCAGTATGGATCAGGAATTGTGGTAACAATGGCAGTGCCTGGAGCCTGGACTCTTGGTGGTGTTGGCAAGGCAGCAGCGGCAGCGGAGCTGTGGTCTCCTGGGGCATCAGCATTGTCGTTGCTGCTCCGGGAGTGGGACTCCTTGAAGACAGGAACACTTTGCAGGGATCTTGCAGAAGCCCTGACTCCAATTTGAACAGAAGATGACCTTTCTAAGCTTATTGTAACCCAAAATGGTGCCAGAGTGTGGCACAAAACACTTTTCACTGTATCATCAAGACATGTGTGACAATAAATCATTCATTTGTTCATTCATTAGAGACTCTAGGGAAGTGGGCAGTGTAGAGAAGGTGTGTCCCCTTCCTGGAGAACCAGTAGAGAAGACCACGACACCAGGCAGCTTTGTGCGAGGTCGCCATCAAGCTTAATGTAGTCTCCATAGTACAGAGGAACACCAGCAGTATCACAAGAAGATCAATGATCTTTTCTGCTCTGTCAAGGTAGGTGTCACATTTTTCTTTCTGCTAGCTCATACTCAGTCTATCTCTGCTATTGCACCTGCTTCCCACCAAGCTTTGTGCTCTGCCACTCTCATCAGTTCCTGCAACTTCTTCTCTTATACTCTCTCACCCATTCTGTCACCCCACACTTCTAATCCTCCATTGTCACTGTGCTGCCTATTCACTTATCTAGACCACCTTTAGACACTAACACTAACACCATGTTACTTACATCTCACTCAATCCTTCCCTTTCTCGCATTCCACAAGAAGACAGCTCATAATAAGTTAAAGGACCCAGATAGCCAGAGGCCAAAGGGAGAACATCCTACGTTCAGTAGGAAAAGAGAATGTCAAGCTTAAAAGATTTGGAGTACAGGCTGGTAAGCACATCACGGCAACAGCTGGGCAAGGAAGAACTGTCCTAGGCTGTTGGTACTTAGAGGATTGTTGGAGACCAAGGGCCTAGTCAGCCCGAGTCCAGACAGGACCCTGCGGTATTGGCACTCAGAAACTTTGTCAGAAAGTATCGGGAGGAACAGGAATATCAGATAATGGCCCTTATTGCTCATAGGCTACAGAAGTAGCCTATGGTACAGGATCCCAGTAATCATTTGATTACCTCCATGGAAAGACTGGCAATTCTACAATGGGTCTGGTCCTGCACTCTCGCAGTTCTGAATATGTGCACAGGCCCAAACTCCAGCACACCACCCAGTGGTCCTCAAAACTGAAGGCATGACAACAGGGGTACCGGAAACCTGAGACACACTCCAGGCACTGCTTCCTCACAAAGAGGCAAGTGCCAGGGGGAACCCACCCAGAAGATGAACCACACACAGGCCTCCCAGAAATCTCCTCTCAGGACACCTTTGGGGCAGCTAAGCCCTCCAGCTTCACTCTGCCTGCCCCATTTACCAGCGAGCAAACCCCTGCTACCACAGCTGTGGAACCTGGAAGTAAATTTAGGTGCATTGGGAGAGAGAGAAAGTAAAAAAACTTGTTGATGCCACTTTGGTAGCATGGTTGTATGTATAAATTTGACTGATTTTGTACTTTATCCTAAATAAAGTAAAAGAACTGCTGGAAATCTGAAATACAAACAAAAAGTGCTAGAGAGGCTCAGCAGGTCTGGCAGCCTCATTAGAGAGAAAAGCAAAGTTAACATTTTGAATTCGGTGATCCTTCATGGTTCTGAACTTCTCTACCTCAGCCAATAATCTGTTTCCCTCTATCACAGAGGGGCAAACGGCTGCAGGAGAACTTATCTGTTAATTTCCCTGAACGTGTGGATACAGTTTCTATCCAGACAAGTCGAGCCAGTGAAAACTCAAATGGCACTGCACTGGTTATCTGAAATTTTTTCTGACAGGCTAAAATTCCTCAAGGAGACAACACATGGAACTTACTTGACAGCTGCCCAAAAGTAAAACCACTGTGAAAGAGAGTATCTAAGGCTACTCACACTGAAGCTGAGACAGAACTAGAGTCATACAGCACAGAAAGAGACCCTTTGGTCCAACTCATCCAAGCCGACCAAGTTTCCCAAAGTGAACTAGTCGCGTTTGCCTGCATTTGGCCTATACCCCTCTAAATCTGTCTTATTCATGGCCAAAATGTTTTTAAATGTTGTGACTGTACTTGCATCTACCACTTCCCCGGCATTTCATTCCATATGCAAACCACCTTCTGCGTGAAAAAGTTGCCCCTCAGGTCCCTTTTAAATCTTTCTCCTCTCACCTTAAAAATATGCTCCTTAGTTTTGAACTCGCCCACCCTAGGGAAAAAACCTTTGTTATTCAACTTATCTATACCTCTCATGATTTTACAAACCTCTTTAAATCACCCCACAACCTCCTATGCTCTAATGAAAAAAGTTCCAGCATATCCAGCCTCTCCTTATAACTCAAACCCTCCAGTTCCAGTAAAATCCTCGTAAATCTTTTCTGCACCCTCTGCAATTTAATAATTCCCTTCCTACAGCTGGAACTGTACAGAGTACTCTAAAAATGGCCTCATCAACGTCCTGTAAACCAAATATGATGTCCCCAGTCCTCTACTCAATGGTCTGAGCAATAAATGTAAGTGTGTCAAAGCCTTTTTTATCACCCTATCTACCTGTAACGCAAATTTCAGGGAATTACGTACTGGAACCCCTTGGTCCCTAATTTCAACAACACTCCCCAGGGCCTTACCATTAAATGTGTAAGTCCTGCCCTTGTTTGTCTAACCAAAATGCAACACCTCACATTCATCTAAATGAAACTCCATCTGCCACTCCTCAGCTTATCGGCCTAATTGATCAAGATCCCTTTAATCTTAGATAGCCTTCCTCACTGTCTACTATACCACCAACTTTGGTGTCATACGCAAATGTACTAACCATGCTTCCTATATTCCCATTCAAACTGTTTGAATAAATTACAAATGCTACTATATTAAAAATGTGCTGCCCCCTCACAGACCTTCAAATGATGAGTGGACAGTGATCCACCGGATAGCTGCCAAAGTACTGTAAGGAAATATCGTGGTTAGCTCACAAAATTCCAATGGCTCAGCATGTTAGAATAGGCAAAGCCCAGGCCCACATCAGCCAGCATTTTTATTGGTCACATCTCAAATATAGGGGAATTGTAAAGTTTTGCAGAACCAACCATATCTGCCAGTTCGTGGGAAAATCCCTACCTTCAATAAGACTTGTACCTATGATTCCCATGCTGGCTTTTGGGAACCATTCAGGAAAGCATTATGGACTGTCTAGGACCCCTGCCTAAAACACGAGGGAACTACCAGCATATCCTAACCATCATGGACATAGCTATCCATTTCTCAGACATTGTTCCCCTGAGAATCAAATCTGCCAGGACATTGTTGAGGGTACTGACCCAATTTTTCTTTTGGAATAGTCAGCCCACATGACCCATATAAATGAGGGCTCACGTTTTGTGTCTAAAATATTCCAGGCAGTCATGGGTAACTGGAATATAATGCAGTTGCAGTTTTTAGCATATCACCCACAGTCATAGAAATGTTAAAACAGTATCGCTGGACCCCAAAATATTGATTAATGACTGGGATAAAGGGCTAGATTTCCTTCTGTTCATTACCAGAAACTCTTGCAATATGTCCACTGGTTTCACTCCGTTTAGACAGTTTATGGGCACCAAGTGCGAGGGCCTCTGAAATTAATCAAGGTGAGATTTTAGAACAGAAGGAGAACGTCTTCATGTTAGACTACAGAGCAGAATTCCAGGAATGACTCTCAGAAGCTTGGAAATCTCCCAGGAGCGATGATAAGGAAGTTAGACACACATGCCAGGGCCCAAACCTCTCAGCCAAAATGCAAAATGTTAGTGCTCCCAACACTATCTGTGAACCCTTAAAAGCCTTGTGCAGTGTCCTGTACAGAGTAGCCAAGAGGTTTGGAAAGGGAATTATTTGACTGAGACTCCAGACTGGGAAGAAAAGTAAAGGTACTATCATTTCAACATGATAAAGCAATGTCAATGTCAAGAAATAACCAAACAGATAACAGTCTGACCCCATTGCCACCTACCGAGAGAATGAGGGTAGCAGCAGGGATGAATCGGAATGAAACATGGGCGAGACCGCATTGAACCCGTTACTACTAGGTTAACTGATACACAAAAGCGTGCAAAGTGGGAATGGCCCTGAACTCTCAGTCGCATGCTATTTCAATAAACCACTTTGCTCTCACACTAATACTTCTGTCAGGGCCTGCTGCAATGTTCCAAACAAGTACAATGCAAGCTCAATGAGCAACACTTCATTTTCCTCATAGGCATTTTACAGCCTCAAAATTTCAATATTGAATTTCATAAATTCAGAAACTGACTGTATTATGCTTGTTCCCCACCACCTCCCTCCACAGCCTTGTCTTCTTTGAGTCTTGTTCACTTTGCTCTTGGTAGAAAGGACCCATTTGCTCCTTTATACATCTTAATTTACAGCCACTTTACATCTTGTTTTCTTTTTTTTCCACCATTAACAACTTCTTTCTCTTTCTCACTGTTCCCCTGCATCTGTCAAAAGTATAAAAACAAATTCTAACACCTTCTACTTCTAAAGCAGAATCATACCATACTCGAAATATTAACTCTGCTTTTCTCTCCACAGATGTTGTCATACCTGCTGAGTTTTTCCAACATTTTTCTGTGTTTGTTTCTAATTTATCAATCTTGATTTTGGTTTATCTAATTGCACCGTATAGATGACACCCTAGTATGCAAAGACATGGGAAAAACACTTACAGCACCTGCAGGCCCTCTTCCAGAAAATAGTCAGTTGACCTAGAGATCAAACTTATATACAGTGAATTTGCTAAGGCTCAATGGCTTGTTATAGCAGATATTAGTCTAGTCAGATTCTTTGATTTATTCTTTCTACCTCATTGAACAAAAATATTATGCTGTCTACACTCTTTCTGAAGTTTGCATGTGGAAGGAGAATTGAAAAATTGTGGCCAAAGCCTTCCTCTGTCTCATTTCTTCCTCCAACAGGTCTGATTCTTTTATACGCTGTGATTATGCATCTTAAAGTTTACTAATGCTTTTTATGGCTATCGTGAACTTAAAAAAAGTGTTATATATTTGTCTCACTTTTCTGTCATGACATTACTTTCCACAGCTTCATCATTTGCTTCAGCCCAGGATGAACCTAACCTTATTCAACAATTCATTTACTTATTATATTATTATAAATCTCTTTATATATCTGCTTGGATATCTTAAGGCAATAAGAAATAGGAAAACAGGAGTAGGCCCTCAAGCCAGCTGTGTATAGCTGATCCCAACATTCCTTGTGTTCATTTTCCTGCCTTTTTCCTGTAACCTTTGACTCCCCTATTGATTCAGAATCTATCAATCTCAGCCTTAAGTATACATAAGCACTCTACCCTCACAGATCTCTATAGCAAGAAGTTCCAAAGAATCACAACCCTCAGAAGAAATTCCTCCTCATCTCAGTATTAAACTGGCATCCCTTTCTGCTGAGATTATGCCCTCTAGTCCTACACTCTCCCATGAGGGCAACACCCTCTCAGCATTTATCGTGTCAAGCCCCTGAGGAATCCTATTTTTATTCATTTTTTAGCCATTCTAATTTCCACTTTCACTGGACTCAATGGGAATCAGGGCAAAAACAAAATCTGTTAATTGGAATCACATCTAGCACAAAGGAAGAATGTTGTGGTTGCTGGTGGTCAATTATCTCAGCCACAAGCATCACCACAATTGTTCCTTAGGGTTGTGTCCTAGGCCCAAACATTTTCACCTGCTTCATCAATGATCTTCCCTCCATCCTAAGGTCACAGGTTGGAATTTTGCTGATAAATTCACAATGTTCAGCATCATTCTTGACACCTCAGATACTGAAGCAATCTGTATTCAAATGCAGCATGACCCAGACAATATAAAGTATCATTTGTACCGTACAAATGCTAAGCAATAATCACCTCCAATAATGGAGAATCCAAATATCGCCCCTTGACAAAGAATGGTATTACCATCATTGAAGCCCTGAGTATCAACATCCTGGGAGTAACCATTGGAAAATGAACTGGCCCAGCCATTCAAATACTGTGGCAAAACAGCAGGCCAGAAATAAGAATTCTGAGGTATGTAACTCAATTCCTGACTCCCTGAAGCCTGCCCACTATCTAAAATTCACAAGTCAGGTGTGTGATGGAATACTCACCACTCATCTGGATGAATGCAGCTCCAAGAGCATTCAAGAAGCTCAACAGCATCCAGAATCAAGCACCTGATTGATTGGCACCTGGTAAACACTTTCAATATTCACTCCCTTCAACACTATTGCACAGTGCATAGTACCTGCATGATGTCTGCAACAACTCCCCCATTTTCCTCAGACTGCACCTTCCAAATTTAATGATTTTTACCACCTAATAGGGCAAGAGCATGGGAACATCACCAACTGCATGTTTCCCTGCATGCCATGTGACTGTCCAAAATTAGAACTGTATTGTCACTCCTTCGCTGTCACTGAGTCATAATGCTGGAACTACTGCCCAAGCAGCATTGGAGGTGTACCTATACCACATGGATTGAACATAGGAAGCAGGCAGCATACCGTCACTTTCTCAAGGACAATCAGAGATAGGCAATAAATCATTAGAACTCAAATTTCATCACATTTTTCCTCTTTAGTTGCAGTTTAGCTTTAATTTTGCTCTTCACCCACACAGCTTTATTTTAATGCAACCCCTTTGCATCATATTAATTATTTTGCGTACTATGAAATTCTGCAAATACTAGAAACCTAAAATAAAATATGCGGTCATGTGCTGCAGGTATTACCTGAATAGGGTAGCAATACGCAAAGAGGCAAGGCAAGGCAAAGATGTTGTTAGATTTCAAGCAGGCACAAAGTGAGGAGCACTAAGAAAGAAAGTTAAAAGTCCTGCTTGTACCCTGTTCTGATGCATGAGATGGTTGCCTGACCATGTGTGCCAAGAAGCCTGACAACAGCCCTTTAATGTAGGCATTACTGAGCTCCAAAGTGCAGTAATAAAGTGGTGAACTGTAATATAAATGAGTCTGAAATGTGCAATGATGATGTGGTGAGGCTGGTGCTTTGCTGATGCCAGCATCTGTGGACAGAGTATGCAGGCAGTCACTGGCCACAGACCGTAAAAAGAGATGTTGGAGAACGTTGGCCAAGATTGAGATCTGGAGAACACACCTGAGAGGTGCAGCAGCCAGGTAACCAGTCTGACTTTCATGTCCGGAACTGGTACTCTTGCATCATTTGGAATTCAAAATTCTCTTTGCTACCTGGGAAAATCATAACCTACATATAAATGAAGTCAGAGACAACAAGGTGTAGAGCTGGATGAACACAGCAGGCCAAGCAGCATCATAGGAGCAGAAAGGCTGACGTTTCGGGCCTAGACCCTTCATCAGAAATGGGGGAGGGGAAGGGGGTTCTGAAATAAATAGGGAGAGAGGGGGAGGCGGATAGAAGATGGATAAAGGAGAAGATAGGTGGAGAGGAAACAGACAGGTCGAAGGGGTGGGGATGGAGCCAGTAAAGGTGAGTGTAGGTGGGGAGTTAGGGAGGGGATAGATCAGTCCAGGGAGGATGGACAGGTCAAGGGGGCGGGATGAGGTTAGTAGATAGGAGATGGGGGTGCGGCTTGAGGTGGGAGGAGGGGATAGGTGGGAGGAAGGATAGGTTAGGGAGGCGGGGACGAGCTGGGCTGGTTTTGGGATGCGGTAGGGGGAGGGGAGATAAATGAAGTCAGATTAGGTAATAATGATATGTTAATGCACTCAAAAACGCCCCTCACTGCATACTAGCAACAGCTAGATTCTCATCTGGGTGTTGAAACTTTATGTGACATTGAGAATCTAGTTTTTCCAATCTCCCACTATTTTCCCAAATGTCTCACCATTGCCACGTCATTCAGAGCTGAGGAAATTCCATCCTACTCATGCAGCCTATGTTTCAAGTTTTAGAGACATTCAACACGGCTAAAAAGCATTTGTGAAGTTATAATTATACAGTAATACAGCATGGAAACAAACCCTTTGGTCCAGCCAGTCCATGCCGAAAATAATCCAAAACTAAACTAGTCCAAATGCCTGCTCCTGTCCCCTTTCCCTCCAAACATTTCTTATTCATCCACTTATCCCAATATCTTTTAAATGTTGTAACTGTACCTGCAGTCACCCTTCTGCTGGAAGTTCATTCCACACATGAACCATTCTCTGTGTAAAAAAGTTGTCCCTCGTGTTTTTTTTTAATTTTTCTCCTGTCACCTTAAAAATGTGCCCCCTAGTCTTGAAATCCCCCATCTTAAGGAAAAGACACCTGCCATTCAGCTTATCTATACCTCTCATGATTTTATAAACCTCTATAAGGTCACCTCTCAACTTCCTATGCTCCAGTGAAAAAATTCTTAGCCTATCCAGCCTCTCCTTATAACTCAAACTCTCCAATCCTGGCAACATTCTGGTAAATGTTTTCTAAACCCTCTCCAGCTTAATAATATCCTTCATCCAACAAGGCAACCAGAACTGGATCAGTACTCCAGAAGAGGCTTTACCAACATCCTGCACAACCTCAACATGACATCCCAACTCCTATACTCAAACATCTGAGCAATGAAGGCAAGCATGCTAAACACCTTCTTAACCACCCTGTCTACAAGTGATGCAAACTTCAAAGTACCTGAACCCCTAGGTCTGACATGCGAACATATGCTTGGATTTATGAACAGCTATTTTATATTGTACTGCATATGTCATAACTCACATACAAATCAACTTATGAACGTACTCAGGAACGAAACCTGTTCGTAACTTAGGGGCTGACTGTACTCGCAATATTATGTAATCACATCCCATTTATTCATAATAGAAACAAAGCATCAATGAAGACCCTAGGGCAGAGGCAATAAACCCCTGGAAAGGTATTAACAGCATTTTTCCTGCCTTTCAACCAGTAAATGTTTACATATTAAATAACTGTAAAATACTGTAGACACTAGATATCTAAAATAAAAACAGAAATTGCTGGAGAAACTCAGGTTGACAGCATAAGGAGAGAAACATAGTCAGTATTTCAAGTTCAATTACTCTGCTTTGCAACTGAAGAGTGCTGGAAAATTATGTTTTTTATGCTGTTGACAAAGGGAGAGTAGGAGCAAGTGGAACAAATAGTGAGGGTGTCCACCACAAAATACAAAGGGAATGTTAATGTAGGAAAGGAGAAATCAAAGTGTTAATGGTAGGCACAAATAGTCAAAAATAGATTGGCTTTACTAAGAAACATGTAAATGAGGCACTAGGTGGGATGGGGGGCTGTGTACGATTAAAGAAAAAGGCAGTGCTCATGCCCTGGAGTTGCTAAACGTAGTGAAGTTGGGGACAGTACTTGTGGATTGGGAGGTAGGAAATTAGAATTTGGTGTTTGTAAAATGCTAGGGCAGGAAAACATTGTGTGGTCCCTTTAAAAGATGATGTGCTTTTTCTATGCTTAGAGATTTAAATTGATGTCTGTGAGCAGCAGCTTGACAGTGTGGAAGTACACAGACAGCACCTAAATTGAAATATTTGTATCAAAAGGCCGTACAGTTAGCAGGCCAAGAAGCAGTTTTACCAAGACAACGTTTTGAATTTATCCAATCAATTTAAACCAGGCACTTGGATACAAAAAAAAATTAAACTTAAATCTGATGGTTTTAACAACATAGTAAGAAATACTGACATGTCATCAAGGGTATAAAAGAAGGGGGCATTTGGACAAAACCCCAGAGCTAACTGCCATCCGCCATAGCTAATAGCCCTCAGCTCTCAAGGGAGAATCGCTGGTTCTCACAGCCTCTGCTAAGTCGTAGAGAAAGCACCATTTAAATAACAAAGGTACCCATGGCACAACTGGTTAATATTCCTGACAGAAGAATTGACGGAGAAGGCATTCCTGAGAGAAGAATCGATAGAGAAGGCACAGAACATTCTGGAAGTCACGTAACCTGGCTGTAATTTCGAGAGATTAAATTCAATTTTTTTATATATAAGTGGAATTTGTATTTATTGGAGCAGCATACTATTAGAATCTTGTTTTATTTGGAAATAGTTAGTAATTAGAAGGGACTTATTCGGTTTGTTAATAGTTTAGAAATTCCATTGAATCACTACAGTGTGGAAACAAGCCCTTTGGCCCAACACTGACCTCCAGAGCATCCCACCCAGACCTAACCCCCTATAACCCACCTAATCTACACATCCCTGAACACTATGGGCAATTTAACATGGCCAATTCACCTAGCCTACACATCTTTAGACGGTGGGAGGAAACCGGAGCACCCAGAGGAAACCCACACAGACAGTTGCCCAAGGGTGGAATCGAACCCGGGTTCCTGGTGCTGTGAGGCGCCATTAATTTGTTCACTGTTAGAATTAGGTAAATAAATTTTTACTTGTTGATTTTAAAGTGAGTGTCAGGGATTTATTTTATTTAACCACTAGAAGATGCTGAAAGGCAGGTTACACCATTTTCCACATTCTTTTTACAGATTATAGAGCGAGGCACTCCTCTATGGGGTGTTTCAGTTTTAGTTCTGGGGGTGGGGGGGGGTTAATCTCCATATTATAAAATGAACTAAAACATCAATTCCTGAAGGCTACAAAGGAAGATTCCTCCAGCTTGCATTGGACTTTGCTGGAACACTGCAGCAAGCATCAAATGGACATGTTAGCATGAAAGCAAGTTGATGTATTCAAATGGAAAGCAACTGGAAGCAACTGAAAGCAACATTCCCAACAAAGAGCAGGTGCTCTGTAAAGCAGCCACCCAATCTGTACTTGGGCTTGCCAATGTACAGATCACACTGTGAGCAGCGAACACATTGATTAAAAGAAGTACAAGTAAATTGCTGCTTCAGCTGGAAGTTGTGTTTGGGGCCTTCAACAGTAAGAAGTGAAGAAGTAAAAGGGTAAGTGCTATGCCTTCTGTGATTGCAAGGGAGGGTGCCATGGAAATGGTAAGTAAGCGTTAGAAGTGGCTAAGAGTGTCATGGAGGGAACAGTTCCTATGTAATGCTGATAAAGGAGGAGAAAGGAAGATGTGTTTAATGGTGGCATCCTGCCAAACGTAGCGAAAATGGTAGAGTACTATCCTTTGAACATGGAAACTGATGAGGTAGAAAGTGAGGACATGGGGAATCCTATTGTTGTTCTAGATGGGACAAGGGGTAATGACAGAATCATGGAAAATAGGTTAGACAGAGGGCTCAGTCAACTACAGTGAGAGGAATCCTCACTTGAGGAGAAACAGAATATGTTGGAGGCACCTAATGCAAGGTAGCATCATCAGAATAGAAACAACAGAGATGGAGAAGCTGGGAGAACGGAATAAAGTCTTACAAAGCATGTAAGCAAGTGTAGTCAAGGTAACTGGG
The DNA here is from genome assembly GCF_021869965.1 of Rhincodon typus. Classification (NCBI taxonomy): domain Eukaryota; kingdom Metazoa; phylum Chordata; class Chondrichthyes; order Orectolobiformes; family Rhincodontidae; genus Rhincodon; species Rhincodon typus. Next base: position 27,375,717 of record NC_063340.1, on the reverse strand, counting down.
AGTTAGTAGTTTATAATAAATATCGGTGAAAAGTCCGTCCCCTGAAATAGAAACCGAGGAGTCAAGAAAGGGAAAGGAAGAGAAGAGTCAGAGATGGATCTGGTGAAGGTGAGAGGGGGACGGAAATTTGAAACAAAATTTATTATTTTTTTCTAATTCTGGACAAGAGCAGGAAGCAGCACTGTTGATATCATCAATGTACTGGAGAAAAAATTGTGGGAGGAGTCCAAGTAGGATGTAACAACTTTTACTTAGTTATTTTCTTATCGAAATTTAACTCAGTCAAAGTTAATTTCTACTCTGTAATTTGTACCTTAAAATGTCTGGTTCGAAGTGTATGTGTTTGTGGCAAGTTGCAAAACTCAGGACGGATTTATGTTTTTAATACCTTTAATGTTTTTATCTGGGTCAGTTTTAACATTATAAAACTAACATGCACTTGTTTTACTCAAGATTACCTGTCTGGATAATTGTTTATAAATATCCATACAGTCAAGTAAAACATAATTGGCAAAACATCCCTTTTTAAAATCAAAACACCTGTTGCATTCAAGTAAGGAGTGGGAAAGACAGAACTAACTCACTAATCATCACCTGGTCATAACAATATGAATAGGCATTTTAGGGAAAAAAAAACTTCTTGCAAATGTTACTGAGATCTTGTTGACTTAGTCTTAAGAGCTTAAAGTAGATTGGCAGCAGGCTGTTGATTCAGCTTGGGGAACTGCAGCATAGACTTAAATTATATCATTTTTTTTCAGGTCAGCTTGAAACTTTGTGCTGGGAAAGTCGTGTCTCACAAACTTGATTAGTTTTTTGAGGAAGTGACAAAGATGATTGATGACACGCAGGATGGTAGAAGTTGTCTACATGGACTTTAGCAAGGCCTTTGACTAGGTCCCTCATGGCAGGCTAATAAAAAGTTAAGTCACATGGGATCCGCAATGAGCTGATTACATGGATACAGAACTACCTTAGTCATAGAAGATAGCAAGCAGCAGTGGAAGGGCGTTTTTCTGACCAGAGATCTGCAACCAATGGTATTCTGCAGGGATCAGTGCTGAGACCTCTGTTGTTAATTACATACATATATGATTTACAGGAGAATGTAGATGGCTTGAATAGTTTGCAGACAACACAAACTTTGGGGGAGCTGTGGATAGTGAGAAGGATTGCCAGAGGTTTCAGCAGGATTTGATAGGCTGGACGTGAAGAAATGGCAGATGGAGTTTAATCCAGACAAATGCAAAGTGATGCATTTTAGAAGATCTAATGCAGGAGGGAAATATACAGTAAATGGTAGAACCGTTAGTAGCATCAAAATACAACGGGATGTAACTGTATAGGCCTGAAAGTGGAAATACAAGTCGATAAGGTGGTCAAGAAGGCATACGGCATGCTTGCCTTCATCAGTTGGAGTACAGAGTATGAAAACTGGCAAGTCATAGTGCAGCTGTATAAAACTTTAGTTAGGCCACATTTGGAATATTGCGTACAGTTCTGGTTGCCACATCACTAGAAGGATATGGAGATTTTGGAGAGGGTACAGAAACAGTTTATAGGCAGGGAATAGTGGGAAACAGATCACTTAGAAGCAAAAGGTTTTTAGTTTAGAAAGGTATCATGTGTTGGCACAATCTTGGTGGGCCGAAGGGCCTGTTCCTATGCTGTACTGTTCTTTGTTCTTCCTTGTTCTTCGAATGAGGAACCTGCAGTGGGGTTGAAGTATCTCATCCTTCTCTTGCCTTGACATTAATACAGAGATTCTATAGCTAGTGCAATAGAGTGCATGTTTGTATGTTTATCTACCTAAAACAGACTGTGTTAGACTTGGACCTCTAAGGGAGTATATAATGTATCCATGGAAACAGCAAAAAGCACACAAGCTGGAGCCAGTGTGGGACTGATAACATATCGATTCTTCCATTCTTCGTATCTAGCAAACCTGCCTGTTGTTCCTGTGCATTTTGTCAAAGCATTAACGAGCAAGATCATGGGCTCATCTTCTGCCTGGACTGAGCAGATGTCTCGTCCCTGGCAATCCTCTGAGTGCAGGTGACCAGGGGTATTTCTTCTTCGACCAAATGCACAGAAATGTCATTTACGTGCACAGATGTTGCCTGACCTGCTCAACATTTCCTAAAATATCAGTTTTCTTTCAGATTTCTATCCCAGTAATTCCAATCATGGCTGTAATTTCCTTTTCTGACTATGATCAAACTAAAAAATAGACATCTTTTGATCAGTACTATGTTGGATTTCCTGAACAGGAGCCCCAGTTTACAAACAGTGGAGGAATATTTGCAGCCAGCACTGCACAGAGAATTGGCACAGAAACAATACCCGCTATTGCAGCTGTCAGCATGTTATATTCTTAAGTTTAAATGTCCAGCAGCACTACCAGCCACTTTGACAGCTACCATGAAAGTGCACAAGTGTGGGTGCAAAGTGGAGGGGCAGTAGAGAGAGTACAGTGGCAGGTACGTGAGGATTAGGGCACCAGTTAGCTGAGCAAGAAAAAGTTGCAGGCGGTGAGGTGGTCAGGTAGTTGTGGTATAGGGTGCAAGGTAGGCTGGGGATGAAGGATTGCAGTTGGTGGGACAATAGGAATCCAGGTGGGTGAGGCAGCAATTTGGCAAATGTATGAGGGGTTAGGATGCCAGATGTGTTTGGGATAGGATGTCAGGTGAGTTGGGGGGTAGGATGCCAAGTAATTGAAGTGAGCAGGATGTTAGACAATTGAGAAGTATGGTGCCAAATAGTTTGGGGAGGGAAGGAGGAAGGTGGGTGAAGGGATTGGACGTCAAATTGGGTAGGGGGTAGAATGGGATATAGGAGTGAGGTGCCAAGTGGGTAGTGGGGTAGTGCCAGTTGGTTGAGTTGGGCAGGGTGTTAGGCACCTGAGGGTAAAGACTCCAGTTGAATGAAGCAGGTAGAGTGGCCAGAAAGTGAAATAATGCCTAGTGTAGATAAGGGGATCATGTCCAGTCAGGGTATCAGATTGATGTGTTGCTGAATTGGGGCAGAATGTGACTTTGGAATATCTGGGCCATTATGTTGCTTTTAAGATGTGTACATTCCAGAGCTTAGCTACCTTCACTTTGGTATGACAGAGCCAAAGCAATTCTTAAATAACAAGAGTATTTAAGTTTTTTTTTACAGATTATGTGCATTCTGGCTGCAGTGAGGCTGAAAGAAATGAATGTCTTTCTCCCAGAACAAATGAATTTATGTTTTAAAAGGAGCTCATTTAACAAGGCTTTCTTGAACAACAAATTAAGTTCCTAAATTTGACAGAAATAATACAATACACATATACAAGGATTAGGAATAAGAAGTGAGTGTAAAAGAAACATTTAAAAGATATATGGTTCTGTATCTCTGGAGAGTTCATGTAGGTTTGATAGTTAACTGTTGATTTTGTGATTCATGGCTTTGCAGTTAGTTGAAATTCTTTTGACTTCTTTCTTTCTGACAGTGGTTGGTGACCAGGGAAGAAAACTACTTTACCCGCAATGCCGAGTGATTAGTGATGGCTCTTCACCCATAGACTTCTCAATGCACTAGTGTTCAGACCTACTCCAGTACATATGAATCACAGTTCACTATAACACTTTCCTCCATTAGCACACCCAGACCAAGATTGCAGTTGGTTTTTAACTCTTTTTTTAAGTATATTCCTGAACAGCAAAACAAAAGTCTGCCACAGCCTCCTCATTATCTCTTCCTGTTACATCTCTCCATCTGTTTGAAATTTCTGATACTTTACAGGTGTGGCATTCTGCAGATCCCACAAAGAGCTCTGCCAGACAGCACTGAATATACACTCAGTCTTTTTTCTTAATCTGTAAATGTCCTCTTTCAAAAAACCTGTTTTAGAATTAAAAGCTAAAAATGCCCATAGTACTTCAGGGTTCTGATCTGTGTTATCATGACAGGTGTCAACCTGGTAAAGCTATGACAAAGAACTATTTGTATACGAAGCAGCATGTGATTGACAGTGTTAAGTGATCCAACAAGCAATGAATCAGATCTAAACTCTGCAGTGTTTCCACATCCAGTCATGAATGGGGTAGACAATTAAACAACTAACAGGAAGAGGCAAAGATGGGAGGAGCCTAGCTCTTCAGTGCAGAAACTAGGCTTAGTATTTGTACCCATCATCAGCTAGAAGTGCTGAGTGGATGATCCATCTCAGCCTCTGCCTTAAGTCTTCACTACCATAACTGGCATTTTTCCATCGATTTGATTCACTCCACGTAATACCAAGAAAAGGTGAAGGAACACTGGACAATGCAAAGGCTATGGGCCCCGACAATATTCCAGCAATAGTACTGATGACTTGCAGTTGTGTAGGATTTAAAAATTACATCTCCAAACCAGACCATTCGGGTTAATTGTTAGGGTTAATTGGACAGGACAATGAGCAATTGAAACAAAGATTAAAACAGTGTAAAAATTGAAACAATGTAAAAACAGCCTGTTTTGGCTAGAAGGTAACTGCATAACCTTGATTGTCTGTGCCAACCATTCTTTTATGTAGTTAACAAGGAGCCACCTGGCAATGTTTTCAACTTGTTTTCTGCACTTGTTTTCTGGAAAAGCACTAAAAGTACTGCAAAATGGTGATACAGTAGATAGCCAGAATAGCATTAATATCAGGGACTTGGTCCCACTCGTGGCTTTCACCATCAGACTGGGGTTTGTGAGGCCAGTGCCATGGAACCTGAGATAGAGCCCCAAGTGCCAGGTGTCCAAAGAAGACAAGGCAGTGAGAATCATTAGTTTGCATACATATAAATTAATTTCAGATAACAAATTAATTGGTTTGTATATATTAAGTAGACTAAGCTAATAAATTTATTACATATTTAAATGCATGTGTAATCATTTTGATCAGACCTTAAAGAACCTGTTCTGTACTTTTAGTCTAAAAATACACGTGCTCCAGAACTAACTGCTCATGTAAACTGTGTAGACATACCAGTGCAGTTAGTGCAGCAGGATTTTGACCCAACAAATGAAGGAACAATGATATAATTCCAAGTTAGAATGGTATGTGGCTTGCACGGGAATCCCCACATGCTGGTGTTCCCATGCACCTGCTGCCCTTGCCCTTCTTGGTAGTAGAGGTCACAGATTTGGAAGTGCTGCTGAAGGTGAACTACATTTAGTGAATTGCTGCAACACACTTTATAGATGGTACACACAACTGCCACTGTGTATCAGCAGTTGAGGGAGTGAATATTTATGGTAGTGGATGGAGCATCAATCAAACAGGCTGCATTGCCCCAGATACTGTCAAACCTCGTGTGTGTTATTAGAGCTGTCTGCATCCAGCAAGTGGGCAGTAACTTGTATCTTGTGGATGATGGACAGGCTTTGGAAAATCAGGAGGTCAGTTTCTTGCCACAATAGTTTTACTGCAGTTGTACAGGGCTTTGGTGAGACCGCATTTGGAGTACTTTGTATAATTTTGGTCTTCTGAATTAAAAAAAGATATAATTGCTTCAGAGACACATTAATAGAAGTTTGAGTTAATTCAATTCTGAGATGAAGGGCTTATCTTATGAAGAAAGTTTGGACAGATTAGACCCTTGTCCATTGGAATTTGGAGGAATGAGAGGTGATTTTGTCGAAACTTACAAGATCTTGAGGGGATTGGATAGCGTGGATGGAGGACAGTGACACACAAATTTGATTCACTCCACATATTATCAAGAAACAGCTGAAGACACATTTGTTATTCCAGATACTAGATTACACATGGAATGAATCAAATTTGTATATCACTGTCCTCTTTTTTGTGCTATCCAATTTCCTCAAGACCTTTTGTGGGGGCAAAACTATAAACTAGAGACACCATTTAAGAATAATCCCTTATAACACAAAGATGAGGAGAATTTTGTTCTCTCAAAGGAAAACTCTTCCCCTGGAGGTAGTCTCTAAATGTGCCCTTGGGTGACTTTAGATAATTTTTTAGAAGTCACGGAAGTCAACAGTTATTGGGCACAGGTGGGAAAATGGAACTGTAATCAGAACCAGATCAGCTATAATGTTATTAAATGGCAGAGCAGGCTTGAACAGCCTAACTGCCCCAAAACTCCCTGTTCCTAAACTCTAATTTGCTCATGAAGCCACTGTAATCTCATTTCCCTTCCTCTCAGCATTTCAAAAGTGATACTGCTCTTGTCCACTCCAAAGCTGTCATTCTTGAATCAGTTGATAGAACTTTCATCTGTGACTCAGAAGGTCATGGGCTCAAGTCCCAGATCAGAAGTTCGATACAACACTGTGACAATTCACTGCAGTACTTCTACACTGCTGGAGTTCTATCTTTCCGATGGGCTATTAAGTGATAAAATATTCCATTCAAAGTTCTCCTCATTGTCCTGCGCAATATCTATCCCTCAACCAAAATTATGAAAACAAATGATCTGGTGAGGAATCACATTACTGTATGTGTAGCTTTGCTGCATGCAAATTAGATTCAGCATGTCCTAAATTACAAAGTTGATTGCACTTCAAAAGTACTCCATTAGTATGATCTGGAGGTCATGCAAATTCATTTTTTTAAACAAGTGAAACACTGTTTTGTACTAAAATTTTGAGTAAAGACATAAGAACATAAGAAATCAGAGCAGGAGTAGGCCAGCTGGCACGTCCGGCCCACTCCACCATTCAATAAGATCATGGCTGATCTTTTTGTGGAATCAGCTCCATCATCTGCCCGCTCACCATAACCGTTAATTCGTTTACTGTTCAAAAACCTACCTTTGCCTTAACAACATTCAACAAGGTAGCCTCAACAGATTCACTGGACAGGGAATTCTACAGATTCACAACCCTTTGAGTGAAAAAGTTCCTCCTCAATTCAGTCCTAAATCTGCTTCCCCTTATTTTGAGGCTATGCCTCCTAGTTCTAGTTTCACCTGCCAGTGGAAACAATCCCCCAGCTTCTATCTTATCTATTCTCTTCATAATTTTTTATGTTTCTGTAAGATTTCCCTCCTCATTCTTCTAAATTCCAATGAATATAGTCCTAGTCTAGTCAATCTCTCCTCATAAGCCAACCCTCTCAATTCTGGAATCAATCTAATGAACCCAGTGAAGACATTTATTCGTGCTTTTTAAGTTTTAAATCGATGATTCCTGGGCACTTTTTTCAGAAGAAAGTAGACAAATCCAAGAGCATATAAATTGCTTTGAACTTGGAAATTTGTAACATTTTGAAATTATTACCACTCGCCTTAGGAATAGAAAAGTATGTGTCTAATCATAATTTACGCAATCCTTTTTGATAGCAAACATTCAGCAAGGCTTATGGTAAGGTCCCACATGGGAGACTGATAACAAAAGTAAGGGCCTTTGGTTGCCAAGGAAATTTGTGTAATTGGATCCAAAATTGGCTGACTAGCAGGAAGCAGAGGGTGATGGCTTCTATGATTGGAAGCTTGTGTCCAGCAGTGTCCCACAGGTGTCAGCATTTGGCCCTTGCTGTTTGTTATTAATATAAATGATTTAGACTTGAATGGAGGAGGGTTGATCAGTAAGTTCGTGAACAATACAAAAATTAATGGAGTGGTAAATACTGAGGAGGATAGCCTTAGATTACAGGAGAATATATATGGGCTGATCAGTGACAAAGTGAATTCAACCCAGACAAGAATGAGGTGATGTACTTGGACAGGACAAACAAGGCAAGGGAATATATGACAAACAGTCAGACCCTGGGAAGCACTGAGGATCAGAGGGACTTGGTGTGCCTGTATACTGATTGTTTAAAGTATCAGGGTAAGTGGATAAAGTGGTTAAAAAGGCAAATGGAATACTTTATTAGCTGAGGCACAGAGTTGAAGAGCAAGGAGGTTAAGCTGGAACTGTATAACGTTGGTTAGGCCACAGCTACAATATTGTGTGCAGTTCTCAAATCCACAGTATAGGAAGGATGTGATAGCACTGGAGAGTGTGCAGAGGAGATTTACCAGGATGTTGCTGGGCTAAAGAGTTTTAGTTATGAAGAGAGATTAGACAGACAGTACGGGCATATTACAAATTAAGGGCAGATTGTGGCCATTTAGATCTTCAAGTCAGCCCTGACATTCAATCAGACCATGGTTGATCTGTCTTGCATTCTAAATGCCACATTCCCATTGATCCCAACAACCTTTGATTCTCCTGCTTAACAGGAATCAATTTAACTCATCATCAGGACAGAGGTTTTCGGATAAGGGGTAGCAAATTTAAAACAGAGATAAGGAGAAATTATTTATATCAAAGGGTCATGAATCTGTGGAATTAACTATCCCAGAATGCAGTGGATACTGGAACATTCAGTAAATTTAAGGAGAGATAGACAGATTTTTAATTATTGATGAGTTGAAGGATTATGGAGAGTGGGCAGGAAAATGGAGTTGAGGCTGAGATGAGGTCAGCCATGATTATCAAGGGCAGAGCAAACCCGACAGGTTGACTGCCTACTCCTATCCTAGTTCTTATGTTCTTATGTATCTCTGTTTTAAAAATAGTCAGTGCTGCTGCCTCCACTGCCCACTGACGCAGAGAATTCTAAAACTGCACAATACTTTGAGAGAAAAACAATTCCCCTATTCTCTGTCCTAAAAGGGAAATACTTAATTTTGAAGTGTTTCCTAATTCTAGATTTGCCCACAAGAATAAAATATCCTTTCCACATCCACCATGCTTTTCAATCAAATTACCCCTCATTCTTCTAAATACAAGTGAACACAAAGCAAGCCTATCCAATCTTTCCTTCTAAGGCAACCCCTTCATTCTAGGTATCAATCTCATAAACCATCTACTGAACTGTCACCACGGCATTAATATCCTTCCTTAAATAAGGAGACCAAACCTGTATGAAGTATGCAAAATGTAGGGCAGAATCTTCCACACTACTGAACGAAATGAAAATTAGGAAAGTGGGTGAGATAGGCAATAATGAGATTCTCAACATCAAGAACAAAACATCCAATTCTCCAACCAAGCAAGATGAGAATCTTACTATTGAGTAGTGAGAGGACTCTTTGTATCCATTTCTTCCACACTCCCTCTTGCCATTTTCTGACTGTCTTTACCCATGTTACTATTTTCCCCTCTCATCATGTCTCTGTTTTTTGATATACCACACCTTTCCACATTTGAGCACTTGTCCCCACTCTAATTCTTTCGTCATTCAGTTCACACAAGAAGGGAGGAAAATCGAGGAAGAAAATGGGAATGTGAAAATCAAAACACAAACAGATCAACCACAATCTTATTCAATGGCAAAATAGGCTCAAGGGGTTGAATGGTCGTCCTGTAGTCCTATTACATACATTCAGATCGTCATATGTTCATTCTATCTTTGTGAAACCAGCAAATCTAGCCACCATGCCTTCACTTTCCTCATCTAAATCGTAGATATAAACAGAAAGAAGCTGAAGGTCTAGCTGAGACCACTGAAGGACTCTACTTATCACATGCTACCAACATGAAAAAGATTCATTTATCAATACTCTCTAGCTTCTGTTAGCCAGCCAATCATCTATCATCTATGTTACTTCAATACCATGAACTCTTGCTTTGTAATAACATTCTATGTGGCATTTTGTGAAATATTTTCTGGAATTCCAACTACAATACATCAAAGGTCTTCCCTTAATCCACAATGCATGTTACTCCTTTCAAGAATTCTAACAAATTGATTAAATATGATTTTTCTTTCATAAAACCATGCTGGACTCTTCTTGAATACCTTCAGAGTGCCCAATTAACTGGCCTATAGTTTCCAGTTTCCTATCTCCCTCCATTACTGGATAGAGGGGTTATATTTGTTACTTTTCAGTCTGATCAAACTTTTCCAGAATCTTAACAGAAATTTAACAATAATGCACCTCAAACTTTATCTGTTGCCTCTTTTAAGTCCTTATGTTGAAGTTCATCAGGACCTGGAGACTTATCAACCCATAGCTCCCAGTTTGTTCAATCCAAATAAGTGTGAAGTGATAGACTGGGGCGGGATAAATAAGACAAGGGGATACATGATGAATGGTAGAACCTTGGGGAGCACCAAGGATCAGAGAGAGCTTGGTTTGCATGTCCACCGGTCCCTTTAGGTAATGGGACAGGTATATAAAATAGTTAAGAAGGCGTATAGTTATACTTGCCTTTATTAGCTGAGGCACAGGGTTTAAGAGCAAGTTGGTTATGCTTGAAATTTTTAAAGTTGGTCAGGCCATTGCTGGAGTATTGTGAGCAGTTCTGGAATCTGCATTATGGGAGGGATGTGATTATACTGGAGAGGATGCAGAGGAGATTTACCCATTACTCATGGACTGGAGAGTTTTAGTTATGAAGAGAGACTAGATAGAATGGGGTTGTTTTCCTTGGTGTGCAGGAGACTGAGTGGGGAAATAAGGGAGGTGTATAAAATTATGAGTGGATGAACAGAATGACAAGAATGAATATTACCTTTTATGGAGAGATCAATGACAAAGGGGCATAGCTTTAAGGTAAGAGCCGGGCAGTATAGAAGGGATGTGAGGAAAGAATTTTTCACCTTGAGGGTGATGGCACTCTGGAACTCTCTGTTGTAAGAGTTGTAGAGGCAGACACCATCATGATGTTTAAGTAGTATGTTGATGTGCACCGGGATGCCAATGCATGCAAATCTATGGACCAAGTGCTAGAAAATGGAATTACAGATAATTTTGTTAACGCGAATTGGTTGTAACCCAACTGATGAATAGCGAACGCTGTTTGTATAACGTGAACTTTCTGCTGTACAGGTACAGTGATTTTTTATAGTAATTTCCCTATAACAAATTTTCGCAACAAGGTTACACAAGAATGTATTATAGGAGAACTAGCTGGACTGAAATTCAGAGATTGTTTTTGACTGGACCGATCCAATGGGCTGAAGGGCCTTTTTCTGTGTTATAGACCTCCATGACTCTTCTACTTCCCCATAATTTATCAAAATCCTCTCTTCCTTCAACCCTGAATCACAGTTTTATTATCCTCTTTAGTGAAAACAGTCACAAGATATTCATTTATTGTATCGGTCTCTTTCTTTATTTTCTACAATTAACTCCCCATTCCCACTCTTTAAAGGACGAATACTCACATTCCTTTTTTTCCTTTTCAAAAATCCTTTTCGCATTCACTCAAATGACATTGATAACTTGAGAGATAATTATAGTCTATAGCCTGATATTCAGATAATTCCACTAAAATTTCTGGAAGTTGCATAGTTATGCATATCGAAATTATTCAAAATCGTGTTTACACTTCTCTAATGATCATGCCCATTATAATTCTGTGAATCCAGCACTCTACCAAATAAAATTATTCTGTACTAACAAATCTATACAAAGTTGAGGATAGTAAAAAAAAATCATGATTTAAGAGGCCACAGATGCAAAATGAAACAATGTGCCTGCAGATCTTGAAAGATTAGCTTTTTCATAATATTTCATAATTTGCTTTATTAACTTTGCATAAAATATTAACACAGCATCCTTTGTAACATAGTGTTAATACTACTGCTTCAAAGGTGACACTGGACATCAAATGAAAGCACACTGCAACTGTCATAATATCCAACTCATTATACTAAAAATATTTTGGAAAACGTAGAGCTAAGTAGCACATAAACTCACAATTCACTGAGAAGGTTATTTACTTTGGGATAATAAACTTCACAAATAAAGCTCTGCTTTGCTCTTTCAAATAAAATAAATAATAAACATTTTTAAACATTTCAACACTTCTGAATTTAGCCACTTTGTCAATCAGCTCAAAACCATTTTCTCACAGTTAATATTTCTGTAGAGTTTTCTGTACACTCAACAAAAATCTTTCCTGATCTTTACTGCACTACATTGGATAAATGGCACTGAAAAAGGCCATACAGGTAACATGAAATGATTTGCAAGACTTAAAGACCTGAGAAGGATAAAATGACAGAATAAATCTCCCACAACCTGAGATGATAGCTCAATTGATTTAAACTCCAAGACAATGATAGCACTTTGACAACAGGCTTCATTCCTGAGTCTGAAGTATAATATAATTGCTTGTTATTTACTGAGTTCTGAGTAACTAATACCAGCGCCATTAAATCCACAATTTGGAGAATAGGTCTCAACTATGTGTACATTATTATTCATCATATTTTTTGAAGTTCTTTTCAACAGCTTTTCTTTCCATTTTAAAAATGACACAACTATGTTCATTTCCAGGAATTAAATTAACTAATTGTAAGAAATCAAGCTGATAAAAAAAGAAATAAGAATTCCTGATTTTTCTTAATACTAATGCCTATAAAAACCTATAAACTACTCACAGTTTGTATTAAGCTACAGACAGAAGTGATGCGTATGGCATCAAGGAGCCTGAGCAAAAGTGGGGTCGATGGTAATGAGGGGAAAGCTCTCAATGGCTGAAGTCATACCTGGAACAAAGGGAGATGGCTGCAGTAGTTAGAGGTCAGTCATCTCAACACCAGGACACCCAGGAATACAATAGTCAGGTGGTTGTTTTTGGCTGGCTTGTACATAATAGGCTGAAGGGCCTTGTTCAGTACTGTAGATCTCTATGACATCTCTGCAGGATTTCTCAATATTGCGTCCTAGGTGGGGCCATCTTCAGTTGCTTCATCAACAACCTTCCTTCCATTTTAAGGTCAAAAGTGGGGATATTTGCTGAGGATATCAGCGTTCAGCATCAATTGCAAATTCTTCAGATACTGAAGCAGCCTATGCCCAAATGGGAATATCTCGGTTGGGCTGACTAGTCATCAGTAACATTTCTGCCACACATGCCACACAATGACTATCTCTAATGAGAGAATCTAACCATCACCCCCTGACATTCAATGGCATTAACATCGCTGAATCCCATGTTATCGACATCCTTCAGGGTTACCATTGACCAGAAACTAAACTTGGCTTGTCATATAAATACTGACCCACTTTTGTAGCTACAGAAGTTAGAATTCCTGCAGCAAGTAATTCACCTCCGGACTCCCCAAAGCCTGACAACTGTGTCCAAGTCACATGTCAAGAGTATGATGGAACTCCGATCTTGCCTGCATGAGTATAACTTCAACAACATTCAGAAGCTTGATATCATCTAGGACAAATCACCTCACTTGAGTGATACTACATCCAGAAACATTCACTTCCTCCACCACCAACACTCAATAGCAGCAGTGAACCATCTGTAAGGTACAACACCAAAATTCACCAACCTGTTAAACAGCATCTTCCAAGCTTTGACCACTGCCATTTTGGAAACATTTCATCATTCCTTCAGTATTGCTGGGTCAAAATTTTGGAACTCCCTCTTTAACAGCATTGTAAGTGTACTTACATCAAATGGACTGCAGCTCATCACCTTCTGAAGGGCAATGAGGAATCAAACAATGCTGCCCCAGTCACTGAATGAATAAAAACGTGTCATGACTTGTATAACTATTAGCAAAATTGCAAAGACAAGTTTGATCCTGAGCTCTTTATGTGCTGATTTGACATTGAGTTCTTAACAAAAACAGCACCAGAGGCTCAAATCTGGATATACTGTACTGAAGTTCTTACCCCACCATTTTCAGGTGGGAAGGCAGAGTTTAACAACAGCAGGCTGGGTTTTGCACAACCATGGCCCATGGAGACAACTGCAGATATAAAAGGGCAGCTGTCTACAATTTTTATTACTGGGGTATCAAAGACCTGACTCCTGCACTTTAGACATAGCAGGAGAAGGTGTGAATTTATAAATATTCTTTCTAGAGGGAAGGTACTCTATTGAATATGGTTTTGGGAGACCTTTGGGAAAAAAAGAATTGGAAAATTTTAGACCTAATCTAACAGCTTTTACAATATATGGGTTATACTGAATCTTTCTGGATGTCATAAATATCTGGAGATCCAAACGTCACACTTAGTTGTTCTTGATTTGTTTATGTGTTGGTCTCTTACATGTTGTTGAAGTGTTGGTTGTTCTCATTAATGTCTTCCATGCATTCATAATCTGAGTGTATCTTTGTGCCTGAGATAGTAGGAACTGCCGATGCTGGAGAATCTGAGACGACAAGGTGTAGAGCTGGATGAACACAGCAGGCCAAGCAGCATCAGAGGAGCAGGAAAGCTGACGTTTCGGGTCTGGACCCTTCTTCAGAAAATTCTTCTGCTTGGCCTGCTGTGTTCATCCAGCTCTACACCTTGTTGTATCTTTGTGCCTGTTCTACACACAGCTGAAAAACTGTACCATTCCCTGAACTGACTTCTGTTTCTCCTTATTGTCACTTTATTAGGTGTTGTGACTTCGTAGGATCTAGTTTCACTGCACCTCTGCGGGTGACCAGTTTCCTTAAGAAGGATGCACAACTGTGACATTCTGTTTTAGGCACAGGTTTGGCAGGTCTATATCAGCATGCTGGTCATGCACAATCTTCATTCTTTCTTGCTTTTCAAAAAGTGTGCCCTGTATTTCTTGGACACATGATGGTTTGGCAGGTATGTTAAATTGCTTTCCAAATATGATCTCTACTGTTGATGGTAAGCCTATGTCCAAAGGTCTACTGCTTAGGTATAATATAACATGATGATCTTGTTTTGATCCCTACACTTCATTATAAGTGCTTGAGTGGTGCAAGCCATTCACTCAGCAAGACCATTGAATCTGAGATAATATGGTGAGATTGTCACATAATTTGTGCCTCAATTGGCACCCGTGACCCTAAAAGATATGCCTGTATGCTGTGGCCCATTGTGAGATATGATATTTTCAGGAATAGTGAACAAACTTAGTATTGTGCTGCTTACACAGAATCTTCCTTGCATTTGAACAACTTGAATAAGTTGGGAAAATAGATTGAGGTCAACAACAATGCAATGTTCAATATTGATAGAAAAAGATCAGATTCTGCAACCAAGTCTTGAATGGAAAGATGAAAATCTCACTAGTGAGTAGCAAGAGGCCTATTTACATCCAATAATACCTAACTTTTCCTCACTGATATGCAGTTTACCATTCGTTCAACCGCAAAATAGAAACTAGATGGCAACAATTCACAACATAAAACTCCACATGGATACCCGGCAACACCGGCTCTCTGCTTGATCCTCTGGTCCTCCACTTTGGACAGCAGTCACCAATATCACAAGGCACAATCCATAAGCAGCAATTGCCTGTACACCCTGTCCATGGATTGGATATCTGCCAGCCTCATTTAAACCTCATGGCACATCTCCAATCCATTTGCAATACAGTTCTGTACTCCAATGTTGCACTTTGAAGCACACCAGCACCTTTCATTCTACTACTGCTGCTAGGTCACTGTGCACACAGTGACAGGCACCCAACATATGGACTTACCAGGGTCAGACTCAGGGCTTCCCACTTGCTCTCTTCACATTTGCTCACTTTTTGCCTGCTTGGATGCTCACATCTGTGAAGTCCTTTTTGCGCTTTGCTCCCTCAGCCAGAGCGCTAAGGCTTGCAGTACTTCTGTCTTGTCATGCTGTATAGCGCAGGCACAAAGCCAGGCACTCATCATGGATATTAGCAGTCAGCAGTGAAGGAGATGGATATGCGATGTACAGCACCATACTACTGTGGCTAGACAGTCCAAGGTCTGAAGGCTCAGAACGAATCCAAATGGGCAACCTTTGAGCAGCCAGGTCTGATGGTACTTTCAGAACAGGTCAAGCATAAAGCATAAACACAAGACAAATGCAGGCAAGGACAAACATGGTCTTGCTCTGGAAAATGAATCTAGTTTGTGTACTGAAGTATGGTGAGCAGACTCACTGTTGCCCCAGGTTCCCACCATGCCCATGTATGGAGAGGGGAGATATGCCCTTGATGATTGGAAGATGGACACTGAGAGCAGCCCCAGCATCTTCCATACATGACATCGGGAATCGCATGGAATGTTGTGTCCTTGGCGTGGAAGATCGATTGTTTTCTAGCCCTCAGGCATTCTGGAAGGACGCAGTAGGGTGGGATAAGAAAGGACACCTGGGGACCATTCCCTCAGCAAAGACTCAAAGGCCAAGCAGCTGAGCTCTGACCACCTGTAGAGAGTGAGAGTGTGCGAGAGAGAGTTAGAGAGACAGAGAGAAGATTACTACGTGCAAGACCAAAGCTCACCAAGATCATCAGATTCGACTACACATCCTGGCCAAGTTTAACTTCACGAGTAGTACCTGGCCCTGTACTGGTGGCCAATAGATTAGGACTGCAACAAAGATTTAACATTGTGATTGGTAGAGTAATTAATATAAAAATCAGGAGGTTTATTACGAAAGAGCAGGGTGTGAGATATTATTCAGCTATATTGCCCCTTGTTTGTCTTCAGTGCACTTTGTGAACAAAACTGCATTGAATTGCAAGTCAACTCTGACTCTTTGTTCATTTCATGGGTACAATATAATGAGTTTATGTAGGAACTAGTTGAAGTGCCCAAATACGGACAAACTTTACTTCAATCTAACATCTGTACCATGCACCAGCAGGGTACATAGTAAATACATTGGAAATACATCAACCAAATGGCCGTGTCTCAAAGACCAAGGACTGTAGTCCTTGGTTTGACTAAGGGAGATAACCTTCAGTCAGGGATTCCCACCACACTAAGTCAAGGGCAGCATTCAACATCCGTCCAGAATCTTGGACACCGTCAGTGGTAATTTGGGATGTCTAGGACCAGGAGGTCTATATCATTACAGTTCAGAGACTGGGCCACAACAATTCTGAAGGTCCAGTACAACAAGCTCGAGGAGTTATGTAAGTCATTTGGGCAGCTACACTGAGATCAGTCGGGGTCTGGTTAATCATCAGTCAGAGCTGTCCACCCAAGTCAATCGGGGAAGATGAGCGACAGTCAGTCATTTGGGTCAGCTCAATGAAAATCAAGGGCCACTGTTGTGGTAAGGAAGTTGGAGATGTCAATTCACACATATAACAAAGGGAGACAATAGTATATTGGAGAACATGGGCTGCTGCAGGAGGGAAGGTAATCAACAGTCATAACCATCCTGGCTTCAATGGGGGAACAGCACAGCATGAGGGATGACATGGTTAAGGTGTATAGCCAAGGCTCAGGCATTAATAGTGCGAAATTAAGTTGTAATTCAAAGACGTGTGTAAATGTGTGGAACCTCAGCGTCGATGAGCTTGACAGACAGTGCCAGAAAGAAAGGGACATGGAGGTTCAGGGGACCCCCTTCATTTCCTGTCTGAGCATGTGACTTACGCTGCCAAGCATGAACTATGTAGCCTGCCATATTCCTGCGAACCATAAATGCACACTACAAACAGAAATTGGCCACAATCACACATGGAATTAGTGGAATAAGTAGTGGTTCTTCTGTCTGAGCAAAAGGACTCTACTTGTGAGTGATGAGAGACTTTTCGGGTGGCAATTGCATTAATCAAGCAGTTTTACAGTATAGGTTAAAGGCCTTTGAAATCAGAGTACAGTCAATTCTACTATAATGTGATTTTTACATTCCTGGGCAACATCGCATTACAGAAAATTGCATGACAGGAATAACGGGGTATATGGGAAAAGCTGGGTTAGGGGCAGACCACCAAAAAAACTCAAAAGAATAACACAGTTTGAATGAATGTTTAATTCATATCTAATAATGAAATAAAAATAAACTTAACACCTTACTTTGGAAAAATGTCAAGATGACTTTATGGGGGAGGAGGTTTTGAGGTGGCCCTGTTGTTAATGCAGGGGCTGAGGGTGGTCATCATCATCATCATTATCACCTTCAGGTGCAGTTGCGGTTGCATGGTTAGGGTGAAAAATAGTTAATCCAGGAGTGGATGGCTGTGGTTCATTGTCTTCTGACTGTTTCTTGGGGGTTGGCTTAAAAAGGACATTCAGTTTTTGCTGCTTTGCCCTTTTTCTTCTTTCATGAAGAAGCTGTTCATAGGGTGCCAAATAAGATCTTATTCCAGGAACTGCTACCCTACTGCATTCTGTATTGTAATCGTTGTCCTCGAAGAGCTGCAACTGCTTCTCAATTTTCCTCAGGATAGAAGACAAAACAAAAGTGGAAAGCTCTTGTGGTGCTACATCCTGGACTTCATCTTCTTCATCTCCAGTTTCCACTTCCCCCTCAGCAGCAAGTTGTTGTGGATCAGCTGTAGAGAGGTCTTCACAGTGGGACTTCAACATCCTCATTCTCCACTTCTTCAAATCCAACTTGCTTTGCAAGATCAACACAATGTTCTTTATTTCTTTTGAGCTCCTCAGACAGATCAAAGCATTTAAAATCTAAGAGAAGCTTCCCCCAAACTGCATGCGAGCAGCTCTCACTGGCATCACTTCAGGCCTCCACGACAATGTCTATTGCATTCTTGATGTTAAAGCTCTTCCAAAATTGAAGAACACTCTCCTTATCCCCCTCAGTGGCTGCAATCAGCCTCTTAAATGTGAGCCTTAAATAATAAGCTTTAAAAGCTGCTATTGCACCCTGGTCCATGGGTTGAAGGAGAGAGAGATTGTGTTTGGGGATAGAAATATCACTTTGATGTTTTCAGAAAGCTCACCAATGGTGTGAGGATGGCTTGGCGCATTATCCAGGATGAGGAGGATCTTGAAATCCAAATTTTTTTTCCTGCAATAGGTTCTAAAATCATCTTCCAAAACATCAAAAATAAGGTCAGAAAAAATTGCCCTGTTATCCAACCTCTCTTGCTTGACCTAAAGTAGCCACTTGGAGTAAACGTAAGATAACCTTTCAAGGCTCAAGGGTTGGCAGAGTGGTACACCATCACAAGCTTAAACTTTGAGTCTCCACTGGCATTGGCACCCAGCAGCACAGTCATATGATCCTTTGCCACCTTAAAGCCTGGAGCGTGTGCCTCATTCATAGAAATGTAGGTTCTTGATGGCATTCGCTTCCAGTATAAACTGGTCTCATCCAAATTGAAAATGTGAAATACCTTGTAGCCTTCTTCATCAATTAATTTTTGTTTACTATGGGAGGAAATGCCATTGCATGCTCCTCATCTGCACTGGCAGCTTTGCCACATAACTTGATGTTATGAAAAGCATAATGGTTCTTAAAATCAGCAAACCAGCCACTGCTAGCACAAAAGGGCAGGCACATCTGCAATATTTTCAGTTTATTTTGTTAGACCTTCATAAATTGATAAGACTTTTTCTTTTATGGTGAGAAAGGTGGCCCCAGATCGCTTTTTCGTTTGATCTTCTATCCACATACTTATGCATGCTCAGGACAAAGCCCGCGAAACGATCAGGTCATGTCAACGTGTACTCCTCCATGCACCGATGGAATCACGTATAGCCAGCACAAGTTCACATTTGAGTAAAAGCGTTCCCCTATTCGTCAGTCACATTATAGCCAATTCACGTTGCCGGAACACACGTTATAGCAGAATCGACTGTACATGCATTTTACATGTAGGATAATGCAAACTGTGTGGGATACAAATCCTGGCGACAAGCAATCTTGGCCATGTTATTGGTCATTGCAGATTAAATGCAGTCACAACACACAACCTTAAAAATGGCAGCTGCAGGCCACAACTTACCAAGATAATTCAAGATCCCACAGTCTGTACAAGGGCACAGAAATTACTTTGTCTCATTTTGAACTGCAAGTTTTCACCAACATGCTCTAATATGTAAAGCTGCCTTTCTTGGGTGATGAGACAGTAGGAGTTGAGGAGACAAGGTAACAGCATCTAAATTATTGCCCTGTATTTGCACAAAATGGCTTGTGCCACATTCACTGGAATCAAGTCCCTATATCGAAGGTCCATGTCAAAGTATTCCATGGCTGTCCTTGTCAGGAATCTTCCATGTCCCACTGTACAGAGGGGGATGCTAATTTGTATATAATTTGTGAGGATCATAATTTGTGAATCACATGTTCCCTTCTAATTTTTTTATTATTATTCATTCATCTGGGTGTCACTGGCTGGCCAGCATTTATTGCCCGTTCCTAATTGCCTTTCAGAAGGTGGGTGGTGCACTGCCTTCTTGAACCACTGCAGGCCACTTGCTGCGGATTGACTCACAATGCCATTAGGGAGGGAATTGTCGGATTTTGACCCAGTGACAGTGAAGGAACAGCGATATATTTCTAAGTCAGGAAAATATGTGGCTTAGAGGGGAATGTGAAGGTGGTTGTATTCCATGGAACTGTTGCCCTTGTCCTTCTAGATGGAAGTGGTCATGGGTTTGAAAGGTGCTGTCTGAGGATCTTCGGTGAATTGCTGCAGTGTATCTTGTAGATAGTACACACTGCTGCTCCTGGGCGTTGGTAGTGGAGGGAGTTGATTCTTATGAACGTAATGCCAATCAAGCTGACTGCTTTGTCCTGGATGGCGTCAAGCGTTTTGAGTGTTGTTGGAGCTACACTCATCCACGCAAGTGGGGAGTAATCCATCATACTCCTGACTTGTGCTTTGTAAATGATGGAGAGAATTTGGCAAGTCAGGAGGTGAATGACTCACCATTGCATTCCTAGGTTCTGATCTGTTCAGGTAACCACTGTGTTTATGTGGTGAGTCCAGGTGAGTTTCTGGTCAGGATGTAGGCAGCGGTGGTGGTGACAGGGGTGTAAAGGTGTGTCAGTGATAGTAACATCACTGAATGTAAAGGGGTGATGGTTAGATTGTCTCTTATTGGCGGTGGTCATAGTCTGGCATTTGTTTGGAGCGAATGTTACTTGCCACTTGTCAGCCCAAGCCTGAATATTGTCCAGATCTTGTTGATTTTGGACATGGACTATTTCAGTATCTAAGGAGTCATGAATAGTGCTGAACATTGAATAATCAGCGAACATCCCCATTTCTGACATTATGATGGAGGGAAGGTCACTGATAAAGCTGCTTAAGTTGGTTGGGCCAAGGACACTATCCTGGGGATCTCCTGCAGAGATATCCTGGAGGGGAGATGACTGACCTCCAACAACCACAACCACCTTCCCATGTGTCAGGTGTGATTCCAACCACCGGAGAGTTTGCCCCTGATACCCATTGATTCCAGTTTTGTTAGGGGTCCTTGATGCAACATAGTTGAGTGCACCCTTGATGTCAAGGGCTGTCACTCTCACCTCACCTCTGGACTTCAGCTCGTGTCCATATTTGAACTAAGGTTGAAATGAGTGGCCATGGTGGAACCCAAACTGGACGTCACCGAGGAGGTTATTGTGCAGCAGAGACTTTTGGTAGCACTGTTGATGATACCTTCCATTAGGGTCTTGCAGGGTCATCAGGGCTGCTTCTGCTGTTGTCGCTTCCGGTGCCTAAGCTGATGCCAGGCAATCTGTCTAGTTTCATTTCTTTGAGACTCGGTTGTGACTGGTACAAGTGCATGGCTTCCTTGGCCATTTCAGAGGGCAATTGAGAATCAATCCTTGGTGTTAGTCTGGAGTCTCATGTGGACCTCTCCAGGTGAGGATGGCAGATTTCCTTCCCTGAAGAGCATCAGTGAATCAGACAGGGAACAATTCATGAACCAGACATTACTAAGTACCTCTGCTGTTTTTTACATTTTCCCACCCAAATTCATTGGAAGTGTGACTGATGGTTCTGGTCACAGCAGGGGTTATCAATCGCTGTTCCTGCAGTGCAATGAACGAGCAGAGAAGGAGAGGAAGGACAAATGCATCAGCAAGCTCATGATCAGCAGCAACATCCGGTAACTGCCGAATAACCTCCAAATTGTCCCCTCAAGATGTGGAGGAGATACTGGAGGTCAAGAGTCTATCATGAAATCAAGCCTTTGGGCCACTAGCCAAAGTGAGGGTGACAATTGAGAATTAGAAGTGGTTTGCACACAGCCCCACCTCCAAATCTGTTTTCTCCATCTGTCTCACCCACTTTTCCCTCCTAGCAATGAGCAAAAGACCTGCACGCCGGGCGGGGGGGGCCATGAAAAATCCAGGCAAGGTTTGACCATTCTTTTTTTAGAATGGCCTTCAAGAGTGTATTGTTAACTGTCATACTTGATGCCCTGTTCAGGGTTCACTCTTCCAATGGACAAGGACATCATTACAAAGGCCTAAGACATATTTGAAATAGATTCCTCCAATCTCTCTCCAAATGCCCAGGATGCCCCTGAAAAGCCTGCATCACTCAATTTTTGCTGCTGTCCCAGTATTATCCCCTTGACTGACAGCTCAGGCTCAGCCTCTGCATCCAGCTGCGCAGAGCTTGGAATATTCTGCATCACACAAGAGGAATGGATGTACTTGGAAAGTAGGTTAATGAGAAATTATGTGCAAGCGTGGGACTGGTACAAGAGATGATGTGCATTGGAATGATATACACATCAGAATGCAGTTGAATGCACCATTCTACTAATCTTTTCCACCCTGTTTACATACTGTTTCCAGTCCTGCCCCTAAATTGTTCAGTGATCTCAACTCAGACCTTCTTGATCTCTGAGGCAAACTTTATTCTCTCTTCTGCATTTCCCTGTTGACCCGTGAATTTGATGAATTCAGAAATAGGGAGTCAAAGAGTAAAAAGGAAATAAGCAAAAAATAACTGCAGAAGGAAGTGAGATCTACAGCAGCAAGAACAAGAAATTAGTAAATTAATCAGCAAAACTTTAAATAACAGTAGGAATAAAAAACAGTGGATTGGCAAAATAAATAAGAAAGACTCTGACAATCATGAAAAGATATCTCAACAATTAAATATCTACATAAATTCTTTATGAGCAGTGACACAGAGATCTGAGGTTTCTGGTTATGGCCTGACAGTCAGAAAGGCTAACAAAATGGCACAGGAAAATGACAGAAGTGGCAGAAGGCCCATCCATTAAACTGCAATTAAATTAGCTTTTTCCCATCTCAGTGGTATTTGACCAGTGACTAGGGAGTCTATTAGCATCAAAGGAAAACTACCTAATAAACTCTCGAGACATACCAGCAGGGTACCATGGTGTACTCCTTTTGAGCACACTTTGATTCACAAAGGGGAGACCTGGCCGTATTGACTGTTCCCAAAGTAAAAGTACCACCTGTACTCGGTGTCAGCCTGAAATTCATTGTTCCTTATCCATCATGTACATACTAAGAAATGTCCACTACTAGTGATGGTGTAACCGAGGCTGTTAAGTTGGCCAACAGATCTTTGAGCCACTTAATTGGCTGCAATTGGAAAAGCGTAGCTCAGCCTTCACTGCCGGCAAAAGTGGAGTAACACCTTACCACAAGTCCCAGCAATGGACTCCTAGTGCATCTCTGAAATTCTTCCCAATGTGTACAGTAGAATAGAATACTTATAGTGTGGAAGCAGGCCATTCAGCCCATCGATTCCATGCCAATCCTCCAAACAGCATCCCACACAGACCCACACCCCTACCCTATTCCTATAACCCAGCATTTCCCATGGTTAATCCACCCTAGTGTGCACTCCCCTGGACACTGCTGTCAATTTAGCATGGCTAATCCACCTAACCTGCACACCCTTGGACTGTGAGAGCAATGCGGAACACCCGGAGGAAACTAACTCCGACACGGGGAGAATGTGCAAACTCCACACAGAGTCACCCAACACTGGAATCAAACCAGGGTCCCTGGGGCTGTCAGGCAGCAGTGCTAACCACTGAGCCACCGTGCCGCTCCCATGACTTGTGGAAGAATATAACAAGGAAATATACAGATGATAAAAGGTGTGAGTTTCATACAGAGCGTGCGCAAGAAAAGCACAAGTGCAGAAAGTGAAACGCATCTACAGTAAAACAGGTAAATGCTTATTGCCTGTGAGAAACACCATGACTTCAGCTGGTGAAATATCATTTTTTGAATGTGGGCAATGTCTCTTGGCTATGCCTGCAACAATTTCTTTTTGTATGTCATCAGTCATGTCTCAAGAGAAGAATCTGTAATCTTTTGCACATCAGTTTCTGGGACAGGATGGGATGGGATGGTGTTTCCAGTCCAATGAGCTTCAATTATTTCACAATTTACCCAGAGCAGTGTATCTGTCAGAAAGCGTAATCATCTATTGTCAGAAAGGCTGAATCATTGCCTCAAATGTTTGCTTTTTTCAGATCAACTAGTAAATCTCACATGGATTTTTTGACAGGTACTGTGAAATGTAGCTGTTGCTGTTGAACGTTGGCACAGTCCTGCTCCAAAAATCCAAGGTCCTGTTCCAGGTCTAAGCATTATCCCTACTGTAATTCTGCTTTGTATGTACCAGCACTCCCCTCTTGGTGGTTCCTGGAACCTGAAGTAACAGTACAGTCTTCATAATACATGCTTAATACAGACAGTTGCCTATATCAGACGAATGGTATTAACTATTTTAGACTCCAAACAGGGGTCATATTCAACCTGAAATGTCAACTCTGTTTCTCTCTCCACAGACCCAGTGGGTATTTCCAGGAATTTCTGTTCTATTTGTATTGTAAAAGAAGTTGACCTAATCTCACATTAAAATGAGTGCTGTAAAATATTAATTGACAATCAATAGTTGTTAACAGTTAATACTGGGAACAGTCTGATTTCTGGAACTGTCAATCAGCTTTCACTTTTCATGGGAGGCAGTCAAAAAGTGGAGACTTGAACAGTTTCTTTCACATGGTTCTACTATTGATTGTATAAAGCAAGAAAACTGCATTAGCGCAAACATGCCCATTATCTGCATTGGGAACTGTATGTTCTGTAAGCCCCTGCTTCCCTCAAACATATCATCTACAGCCTCTGTAGAACTCCACGAGCTTCTCCTTTCTTGAAAAAGAAAGGTAGGTTACTCTTTGAACATCTCGTGATGGGAGCACAATGAAGACTACCTGAAGACAAAAATTGAGAAACTTATTGAGATTCTCAAAGAGGTTTAAAGTCTGTTTTTCTCTCTCCTCAGTTATAAATTCTACCTTCTGCATTGATGCGGTGACTCGTATCACAAATACTAACCATGGTATCCTTAACCACATTCTCTTTCATTTCGGGAGAGTATGGCAATCTGGTAGAACACATCCTGCCAAGTGCCAACGACCTCAATCTTTCCAGATATTTTGAACAAACCTACCCAGCGATGTTATTAAACATCCCTGGTGCAGGTGGGTCTTAAACCTAGGCTTCCTGGTTCAGAGGTAGGGATACAACCACTAGATCCCAAGTTATTACATTCCTGCTGGATATTTTTAATCAATCCATTCAGAGATGCTATTACACACCACTGGAGCAGGTGAGACTCAAATCTGGGCCTCCAGGCTCAGATGCAGGGATACTATCACTGTGCCACAATAACCCTTTCCCTCAGTCTTTCGAATCAATACTCAAAACAGGCTAACTATTTTCAGGAAACATTAACTGCTTGTGTTTCCATTTAAA
The DNA here is from genome assembly GCF_021869965.1 of Rhincodon typus. Lineage (NCBI taxonomy): Eukaryota > Metazoa > Chordata > Chondrichthyes > Orectolobiformes > Rhincodontidae > Rhincodon > Rhincodon typus. The sequence continues at coordinate 27,350,371 of NC_063340.1, read as the reverse complement.
AGGAAAGATTGAATGAGAATGTTTTCTTTTAATTATCACACTTCTATCTTCCTGAAAAGGTCTATAGTTATTTTATGATGTTTGCATTGCATACAGTGGTTTTCTTGGCTTTACAATTCAGGCTGTCTGTTGTAATGAGCTAGGAAGAGCTATATAGACCACCAAGGAAATCATGGGCAAGCAGTGAAAACAAAAATGCTGGAGATCACAGCAGGTCAGGCAGCATCTGTAGAGAGAAAGCAAGCTAACATTTCGAGTCTAGATGACGCTTCACCAAAGCTGAAGCGAAGTATGGACAGGGCAAATTTTATGAAGGATGGGAGGGGGGAGATTTGGAGTGCTGAGGCAGCAAGGATGTTTATAGTTCAGATTAAGTGATCAAAATGTGTAAATAGCAGAACAATGGTGTGTTTAACCGCCTGACTAGAAAGAACAGACAGTCCCACTTGGGGGCCGGGAAGAGGGTGACAAAGAATGTACAGGCCGTCTCAATTTCTCTGCTCCTCTCACTCACTCTAATCTGTCCCCTTCTGAAATTGCCGCACATTGCTCTCTCAGGTCCAACCCTAACTTTTTTTAAAAATCAAACCCACTGGCAAAGGTGGTGCCGTTGTAGTCTGGCGCACTAACCTTTACCTTGCAAAGGCTCAACGCCAGTTCTCGGACACTTCTTCCTACCTCCCACCACCCCGCCTCCCCCCCTCCCGTCCATGACTCCACTTCCGATCATCAAGCTATTGTTGCCAGGACTGTCACCGACCTCATTACCTTCGGAGATCTTCCCCCCACTGCCTCCAACCTAACAGTCTCCCAACCCCAGACAGCTCGCTTCTAACTCGTTCCCAAAATCCACAAACCACACTGCCATGGTAGGCACTTCAAATCAGACTGTTCCTGCCCCACTGAGCTCATTTCTTCCTACCTTGACTCCATCCTTTCTCCACTTGTCGAGACCCTGCCCCATTACATCCACGATTCCTCTGACACCCTCCACAGTATTGACGTTTTCTAGTTTCTGGCCCTAACTGCCGCGTATTTACAATGGATGTCCAATCCCTCTATATCTCCGTTCCCCACCAGGATGGTCTCAGAGCTCTTGGCTTCTTCCTTAACCAGAAGCCTGAACAATCTCCATCAACCACCACTGTCCTCCGCTTAGCTAAACTTGTTCTCTCACTGAACAATTTCTCCTTTAATTCATGTCATTTCTGCCAAGTCAAAGGAATGGCTGTGGGCACCCACATGGGTCCCAGTTATGCCTGCTTCTTTAGAACATATAAATGTACAGCACAGGAACGGGCCCTTCGGCCCATGATGTTGTGCTGAACATGGCACCAAATGAAACTAATCCCTTCTGCCTGCCCTTGGTCCATTTCCCTTCCCTCCTTATATATTCATGTATTTATCTAAAAGTCCCTTAAATGCTCTTATTGTATCTGCCTCCACCACCACCCCTGGCAATGCATTCCAGACTCCTACCACTCTCTGTGGGAAAAAAAACCTGCCCCTCACATCTCCTTTGAACTTTCCCCCTCTCACCTTAAATGCATTTCCCCTAGTGCTAAACATTTCAACTCTGGGAAAAAGATTCTGACTATCAACCTAACTATGCATCTCATAATTTTATAAACTTCTATCAAGTCTGCCCTCAGCCTCTGCCGCTCAAGAGAAAACAACCTGAGTTTTTCTAGCCTCTCCTTACAGCTCATACTCTTTAATCCAAGCAGCATCCTGGTAAACCTCTTCTGCACCCTTTCCAAAGCCGTCACATCCGTCCTGTAACGTGGTGACCAGAACTGAATTTTGGCCTAACCGAAGTCTGATAAAGCTGCAACATACCATCCTGACTCTTGTACTCAATTCCCCAACCAATAAAGGCAAGCATAACATATGCCTTCTTTACCACCCTATTGACTCGCATTGCCACTTTCAGGGAGCTATGGACTTTAACCACAAGATCCTTCTGTACATCAATTCTGTTCAGGGTCCTGCCATTAACTGTTTACTTTTCTTTAATATTTGACTTTCCAAAGTGTAGCACCTCACACTTACCTGGATTAAACTCCATCTGCCATTTCTCTGCCCATATCTGCAACTGATCTTTATGGGGTATGTGGAACAATCCTTGTTCCTGTCTTACACTGGCCCCCTCCCACAACTTTTATTGACGATTGTTTCGGTGCCACTTCATGCTCCTGCCTGTACCTTGAAAAGTTTGTTTATTTTGCCTCCAATTTCCACTCCTCTGTAACTTCATCCATTTCTCACATTTCACGTACTTTCCTTGAGCTCTCCGTCTCCATTTCGGGGAATAAATTCTTCGCTGCCCTCCATTACAAAGCCACTTACTCCTATAGCTGTCATCACTACAGCTCATTCCATTCCACTTCCTGCAAGGATTCCATCCCATTCCCTCAGTTCCTTCGCCTATTTTGTAACTGTTCAGATGATGCCATCTTCCAAAAAAGTGCCGTTGATATGGCTTCCTTCTTCCATAACTGAAGTTTCCCGCCCACTGTAGTTGACAGAGCCCTCAACCACATCTGACCTAACATCTGTGCTTCTGCCCTTGCTTGCCCCTTCACATCACTCACAATAGCGTGATAGGGTCACCCTTGTTCTCACTTTTTACCCCACCAGCCCCTGCATTCAAAGAATTATTCTCTGCCTTTTCAGATGACTCCAGCAGAATGCCACCACCAAACACATCTTGCCCTCAATCCCGCTGTCTGCATTTTGCAGAGATTGTTCCCTCCAGGTCACACTCTTCCATTCCTTGACCACCAACTCCAACCCTCTTCCCACATAACCACTAAAGGTGCAAGACCAGCCCCTTCACCTCCTCCCTGCTCACCATCCAAGGGCCTAAACAGTCTTTCCAGGTGAAGCAGCATTTCACCTGTACCTCCTCCAATCTTGTATACTGTATTCGCTGCACCCAACGTGGCTTACTCTACACTGGAGAAACCAAACACAGACTAGGTGACCACTTTGCAGAACACCTCCGGTCTGTGCGCAAGCATGATCCCGAGCTTCCCGTAGCCAGTCATTTTAATGCAGTGTCTTGCTCACACGCCCATTTGTCTGTCCTCGGCCTGCTGTAATGCTCCAGCAAATCATAATGCAAACTGGAGGAACAACATCTCATCTTCAAACTAAGCAGTTTACAACCTTCTGGGCTCAATACTGAATTCAGCACCTTCAAATTGTGAACTCATTCCTTCCCTTTCTTTTAGCTTTGTTAGTTACATTCTCTGTCGCCCTGTCTTCCCTTCTCCCACCTCAGTGGGACTGTGTTCTTTCCAGTCTCGCAGTAAGACACACCATCATTCTGCCATTCTCACATTCCATTAATTTAATCTGAACTATCAACATCCTTTCTCCTTCAGCACTCCAAACCACCCGTTCCCCCACCCACTACTCCATAAATGCTGTCCTTTCCACACTTCAGCTCTAATAAAGAGTTTTCTAGACTTGAAACATTGGCTTGCTTTTTCTCCAAGGATGTTTCCTGACCTGCTGCAACCTCCAGCAATTTTTTGTTTTGTTTCCAGTTCAGATTCCAGCATCTGCAGTAATGTGCTCCTATATGGGCAAGGAGTTTCTGTTCACCCGGTAAAATAACACAATTTCAAAAGGTCTCATGATTCATTCCTGCAATGAGCATAGTCTATTTCCAATATCAGCTAAAATCCACGAGTGGCCATTTTGTAAGATTCAGTACCCATTTAAAGACAGATTAGCTTACTTTACAAAAATACACAATATTTAAACTGCACAGTCATGACACTGCAAATGAATATAGATCGCTTAAGAAATTGGACAAAAACTTAGCAGTTGCAATATAACTGGGAGCATGTAAGATTGACCACTTTGACAGAAAGAATGAAAAAGCAAAATATTATTTAAAGTGAAGGGTAAAGTCACAGTACATTGGGATCAGGGTGTCCTTATACATGAACAGCAATAAGTTAGCATGCAGGTTCAACATATAATTAAACAGAATATAACTGTAGAGAAGGCTTGCTACAACTGTACAAGTTATTCGTGAGACTACATTTGAGGCATGGTGTACAGCTTTCATCTACTTTATAGAGGAATACACTTGCATTGGGGCAGTTCAGAGACAGTTTACCAGGTTGATTCCTGCTGGGATGAATTGTCTTATAAAGTAAGCTAAACAGACTGGGTTTATATTAAGTCACATTTAGAGAATGGGAGGCAATCTAATTCTGTTACAAAACTAGATAAAGCTGCCAATGCTGTTACAATCTCAGGAGGGGTCAGTGAACGTTTCGTTTCAAAGGCCAAAGTTTTAAATCTCTGTTGCTCACCAGCTTACAACCTACCATTCAGAATTAACACAAGGTAAAATATGAGTTAATAACTGCAATCAAACGTATCAAACAGCAAATGCAGACCTGGATTTCTAGGCAAGCCAGATGTTAATGTCACTGTGTGGGACACCAAATCTCATCAAAACTTTGCCTCCTTGAAAAAGGGTCACAGTGAAAAATTATCTAACCTCAAGCTTTAAAATTCCCTCAACAACTACTCCTACTCAGTTTGAAGTCCTACCTGCTCCTCCTTTTGCCAGCAAGTAATTGTCAGGTACAGAATTTAAATTCAGAATGCCCTGTGACTACTCAACACCTAGTTGCTCAAACTCTTTTCCTGAAACTGCTCCCACTGGATTCATAAAAATAATTGAAGATCCATGAAGCAGACATACATTTCATTTTAGTTAAGATGTCACTGTCACAGAATTTCTCCGAACTTGTGTTTGCATGCAGTGAGTTTCAGTTATGTGAAACCACCATTTCTGATTGACAAAACAAAACCTGATTCTTGAGCAATTTAGCTACTTTTCAAATATTTTCAATGGTGTACTAAAATACTTCTAGAGCATTATGCTTTCTTTACTAGGCAGAATCAAGTGTAACTAGCAGTGGAACATCCTGTGTTTGTATGTTACGGTCTCTACATGTGTTAGATTTCTCAGCAAATAGGAATACAGAAAATAGATTTCATTACAAGATAAGTGTCTAAGGAGACTTAATAGGTAGGTGCATGGGGGGAATCTAGAAGCAGAGGTCAAAGTTTTAAAATATGCAATTGTCTATTTAGGACAGATAAGAGAAGGAATTTCTTCTCTTTGAGGGTAGTCAATCTTTGACATTCTCTACTCCAATGAGCAGTGGAGGGTGGGTCATTGAACGTATTCAAGGCTGACAGATTGTACGGGTAGACAGATTTCTTTTTGACCTACTAGAGTCTCAAAGGTTATGCAAGCAAGCAGGAAAGTGGAAAGCCCACTATCACATCCACTAAGATCTTGCACATTGGCAGAGGAGGGAGCTTTCTAAGCTTCCTTCCACTTGATATGTTACAAACCGATGAAAATTCGTAAATTTACCAGTGGCTAAATTACATGAAAGAATTTCAAGCTTTAAGACTTTGTTTCCAACAAATCAACTAAAATCAATATTTACTAAACAAGGCAACCAATACATCTTATAGTGTAAGACTGAGTAATTAATTTAACTAAGAACATCACACCAGGTTAAATGTTACATCACACTATAAGCAAATATGTAGTCCCAAATTCCCAATGGTTCAGTAGGTTCTTTTCCCACCAACAAAGCAGGCTGAGTCTTCAAATGTCCACTTTGGAAGTCCCTTCACTTAATCTCCAGGGTATCATCAAACTGAGTTCCAACATGAAAATTCTCTCTGGTAAATCCTTGATTGCATTTAATGAGGATTTCAGGAGTGGGAAATAGTGCAGGCAGAAATCCTTAATTAAAAAGGGGAAGGGGCAAGAGGAAGAGATGGAATCTCAATTTACTGACTTCAAGTTCAGAGTGATAACTTCAGTCTGCAGTGTGTTAGTGACAGAGCAGACATTACAATGCCTGGACACGGGAACTAATTTATTGAGCAATTATCATGCAAATCCAAGATTGCCTGCTCCCCAGTTGACCCCATGACATATTGCTCCAGGAAACCATCCCTAATGCACTCTGAATTTATTGTCATAGCTACCCTTTCTAATTTGATTAACCCAATCAACATGAAGATTTTAGTCACCTCTAATTATTGCTCTATTCTTTTTAGATGTTCCTATTATTATTTGACTTATCTCCTTTCCCACAAAGTGGCTACTGTCTGGGGGGTCTGTTAGCCACTCCTATCAGTATCTACTTTCTTTTGCCGTTTTTTACCACCACCCAAATGGACTCTATGCATCTGAGCCTAGATCATCTCTCACAACTGTCCTTATTTCATCTTTCATTAACAGTGCTACCCCACCACCTTTTCCACACCTCCTGTCTCTCCAAAAGTTTGAATATCTCTGAATGTTAAGTTCCCAGTTTTCATTCATTCATTGGTGGTCCCTCACAGATGAGGATGGCTCTTCCACTCTCAGGGTGAGTTCATAGGTGGCTGTACAGACCAATACAGCTACTGCAGGCTCTATTACACTTGGGGCAGAAGGTGGTCGCTGGAAACGGTGAGCGGGATGTTGATGTGGCAAGCGTGGACCTTTTGCTATTTTCGCCTGGCTTCCATTTTATCCCCCTCAACGGCAATTCTTGAGGTGCTCGACGCCTTCCCAGATACCCCTCTTCCACTTTGGTCAGTCTTGGGCCAGTGATTCCCAAACATCTGTGGAAATGCCACCCTTCGCCAATGAAGCCTTGAGGGTTTCTCTGAAGCGCTTCCTCCGTCCACGAAACGCCATTTTGAAACTGGGAGTAGGGCAACTGCTTGGGGAGTCTCGTGTTGGTTATGTGGACAACGTGCCCAGCCCATCATAGCCAATCAAGGATAGTCAGCACCTCGATGCTAGGAACGTTAGCCTGGTCAAGGATGCTGCTTTTGGTGCATCTTTCTTCCCAGAACATTCGGAGGAGCGTTGGTGGTACTGCTCCAATGCCTTGAGGTGTTTACTGTAGACAGTCCACGTCTCAGGGCTTTACAGGAGGGCGGGAACCACCATAGCTCTATAAACCATGATCTTGGTGTCGGATCTGATGCTGTTGTCCTCAAACACCCTTCTCCTCAGGCAGCTGAAGGCTGCGCTAGCACACTGAATCTCTACATCAATAGCTGTTTTAGCTGACAGGACATTCCCGAGGTATTAAAAGTGGTCAACATTTTCTGAGGCCTCCCCATGGACCTTAATGATCAGGGTTCACTCCACAATACTAGGTCACGTTGGTGGAGGATCTTCGTCTTGTGCATGTTCAGAGTGAGACCCATGCTCTCATATGTCTCCATAAAAGTGCTGATGATAGTATGGAGTACATATTCTCCGAGACTGCACATACAAAAGCATCATCTGCTACTGCGGCTCAAAGACACTGGTTGGGGTGACTTGGTTTTAGCTTCAAAGCAGCAGAGGTTGAATAATTTCCCGCAGATTCTGTAAGTTAGCTCCACTCCAGCAGGGAGCTTGTCAGCAGTGAGGTAGATCATGAACTGTGTTGTGGAGTTGACGTAGCCCTGTTTGACACTGGTCCGAATGGGTAAAAGGTTGGTGATGGAGCCATTTGTCATTACCATATCATCATAGAGCAGGTGAAGGATAGTGACAAACTTCCTGGCGCAACCAAAAGCGGAGAAGGATGATCCATAATGCTTTCCAATTGACAGTGTCAAAGGGCCTTTGTAAGGTCAAAGAAAGCCATGTACAGGGGTAGATTCTTTTCTCTGCATTCCTCCTGTAGCTGTCCAGTGTTCCTCCATGACCGAAAGCCACATTGCAATTCTGGAGTAGTTCCTCAGCCACAGGAAGGAGACGGTTGTGGGCGACCTTGGAGATGGCTTTTCCAACAGTCGACAGCAGGGAGATTCCCGTGTAGTTACCACAGTCGGACTTGTTCACTTTTTTGAAAATACTCACGACTGTGGCATCTCGGAGCTCCCCAGGGATTTCCCTCCTCTTTCCAGGTAAGATAGACAAGAGAGTGTAGCTGCAGCAGGAGCTCTTTGCCTCCACACTTTAAAGTGTAAGCGGGGATACCGTCTGCTCCAGCAGCCTTGTTGTTCTGAAGCTGGCAGATGGCCTTCTCTACTTTGTGCAGGGCTGGGTGCTGTTTAGCTCATGGCATTTAGCATGCCATGGGGTGCGTTTAAAGGATGCTTGGATCAACGACAGAACCTTGGTTGAGGAGGTCTCTGAAGTGTGCCCCCCCCACCTTGTTGTTTGATGACTTCTTTATCTTTGATAAGAGTCACTCTGTCCTGGGTCAGCAGTGGCATGGGACTTTCACCATTTGGTCCATTATGCAGTCTTGACAGCACAGAAGAAACCATGCATATCATGGTTGTTGGCCATTCATTGGTTCCAGTGCTTTCTCTACCCACTACATGTTCTTTATATCGCGGGTTTGCTGTTGGACATCAGTCTTCAGTCACCTACAGGGCCGTCTTTTCTCTTCCAAGGGTGGTTGTTGTTTTATGCTCAGAAATGCCAACCAGATCTCCTGATCATTCTCATCAAACCAGTCTTGGTGTTTCCTGGTTCAGTGGCTGACCGAGTTATTGCAGAAATTGATGATGGCAATCTTAAGGGCGGACCAGAAGCTGTTGGGATCATATGACTCCGTGTAGCCGAGGGTCGCTAGGTTTGTGGAGAGGAGCTGGTCCTATAAGGCTACTTTTTTTCCCCAGTATTCGAGTGCCTCAATGTTGAACATTTTGCGGCACTGCTTCTGTTATCTCCACAGCGGCGGGGCTATGTTTGTGATTGCTCCTGGCTTAGATCAGGTCCACCCAGCAGTCTTCAGCTCCTGTCATGGCGTGGATCATTTTAATGTCTTTCCAATTTCTTACTCTGAACAATATTTAGACATGGACTGATAAATGATAAAACATACACAACTAGAACGAAGCAATGACCACTGCCAACAAAAGAGAATCAAAACATCACCCCTTGACACTGAATGGCATTATTACTGCTGAATTTCCACGATCATCATACTGGGTATGACCACTGACCAGTGACCAGAAATTGAACTGGATCAGCTACATAAATAAAGTGGCAACAAGAGCAGGACAAAGGCTAGAAATTCCACAGCAAGTAACTCACTTCCCGTCTCTTTAATTCCTTTCCACCTGTAAGCCGCCAGTCAGAAGTCTGATGGAGTACTGTCACTTGCCTAGCTGGACGCTGTAGGGTTACGAGATAGTGGTTTACATGATAATGCAACTGTGACATCATGTGCTTGTTTCTGCAAACAAGGAAAAGATAATCCTTTGCAGAGAAAATTGTACTGCCTCACAACTTAGAGTGTATTATAATGAAAATGTAAGGAATAAATAAAAGGAGTTGGGCAGAAACCTACCAAAGTCAGACTATTGTCACTCTTAGGAAAAGGAAACTTTCCAAATATATATCATGCCACAAGTTACCCGAGAGACATTCACATAAGATCCAAAAGTGGGACTTAGCCAAAAGTACAAGTACTAGTATTGGTGACACCAATTTAACAATAATTTAGTGGCATCAACAGAATCCACAAGGTGGAAATCGAATGACTTCTACAAAAGGAAGAATTAGACAACAAGTACACTGAAAATCGGAAGTGATGTCAAAAGGCAGAAGTACCAGTTAAGTACATTCCTGTATGTCGTGCAATATGCTGCAGATGTCGCCTTCATGAGACAAGGGCAAAAGAGACCTCTTTAAAGCCTTCCTAAATGCATTTGATGCATGCCTTAGATGAAAGTGGAACTTTTTACATGAGCAATTGGAGATTTCAAAGGCCAGGGGAGTCTACTGAATTGTTCTTTATCAATCTACCTGGATTAGCAACTTTTGAGAATATGGAGTATTGATAGACTAATTTATTAATGATCAAATCGCAGCTGAAGTACACGATCAAACAAAGACCTAATACTCAAACAAATGGTCAGATACACTAGGACGACCAAATAGACAGCACAAAATTGGGATACCCAAAAAGTACAATCCGCTGTTACCTCCACGACAGACCACAACAAGACGACACAACACGGCCAGACACACTAGTTACCCTAACGTACATCAGAGGCATATCAGAGATGACCACAAGATTACTCAGACCCTTAGGTATCAGGGTAGCCCACAAACCAACAACCACCCTACGACAGTTACTGATGAATGTAGAGGATCCCACACCCACAACCAATAAAACTAACGTTATATACAAAATACCATGCAAAGACTATGAAAAACATTACATAGGCCAAACTGGAAGAAAACTGACAATAAGGATACACGAATACCAACTAGCCACCAAGAGGCATGACCAATTCTCACAGGTCTCAAAACACACGGACAAAGAAGGACACAAATTCAACTGGAACAACACATCCATAATAGCACAAGCCAAACACAGACATGCCAGGGGATTCCTGGAGGTCTGGCATTCCAACCAGAACTCCAACAACAAACATATTGAACTGGACCCAATATACAAACCACTGAAAAACAGAACCGGAAGTGATGCCAACCACCCCAACAAACCGAGGTATATAAATAACAAGCGGGACAGAACACCAACGCCTCACCAGAGGCGCACTGACGATGTTACCGAGCAGGGTGACAAAACGTCTGAAATCAAACACACCGGCTCAGTGAGCAAGTCTACAACCTCAGTGGAAACATCTTCTAGCTACAGAATGGTAATATCAAAGATTATGATGGAGGAAATTCATCATAGAATTCATTGTGGTCACTCGAGAATACTGAAATGGAGAGCTCATATACAACACTGTTTGTGGTCCGGAATTGCAAATTAATTGAAGACATCACACTCTTTTAATATACTTGTGCAGTAAATATCCAACAGAAATTTGATTACCATTTCATTTACCCCTTGCAAAGGCTTGAGTTTGGAGGCAAAATGTGCTTGGTTACTATGGATTATTATTCAAGGTGATTAAAAATTACCGGACTATACACTAACAGTTGAAACAGACAAAAGCATTAAAGAATATCTTTTCAGCCAATTTCTTCCAGATCATATTTGTTCAATAGACAATTCATGAATGAATGTTTCAAGAAATTTGCAGAAGACTATGAAATCACATTCCCAGTTCTCCTCTTGACCTGGTGCTCAAGGTTCCAGGGGTGATACAGAGGCATGTGAAAGGGCTGGAGGAGTTGCATCACTGATTAAGGAGAATGTCATAACTGCACTGCGAGAGAGTATCTTGGAAGACCCATCCAGCGAGGCCATTTGGATAGAACGCAGGAATAAGAAAGGTGCAAGGTGATGGGGTTATACTATAGGCCTCCCAATGGCCAGCAGGAAGTAGGAGAACAGACGATGTAAGCAAATCATAGAAAGATTTAAAAAGAACAGGATTGTTGTAGTGGGTGATTTTAACTTCCCCAAGATTGACTGGGGCTCTCTTCATGCCAGGGGCTTGGATGGAGCAGAATTTATTATGGGTTTCTTGAAATAATATGTAGATAGTCCAGCTAGGGAAGAAGCCTTAGAGAATGAGCCTGGCCAGGTTATTGAAGATTCAGTAGGGCGGAATTTTGGAAACAGTGTTCATATTTCTGTAAGTTTAAAGATAGTTAATCTGACAATGTGAGAATCTTAGAGGCCAGCTGATCAAAGTTCAGGTCCAGCATGTTCCTGTGAGGATGAAAGACAGGGATGGCAACATTTAGGAACTCTAGATGACAAGAGCTACTAAAAGTTTAGTCAAAATGAAAAAGCATATATACAGTTTAGGAAACTGAAATCACACAAGGTCCTTCAGGAATATAAGGGGAGCAGAAAAGAACTTACACAAGGAGTTAGGAAGCCTAAAAGGGTCCATGAAATATTCTTGGCAAGTAAGATTAAGGAAAATCCCAATCCTGAAAAACGTAAGGTAGATAAAGTCCCTAGGGAATGATGGGACCTGAAGGTGGCAGAGGGGGAGATTGCTGGAGCCTTGCCAGATATCTTTGTTATTTCTTTAGCCACAGACGAGGTCCCAGAATACTGGCGAATAGCCAATTTTATTCCTTTTTTTAAGAAGGGTAATAGGGATAATCCAGGAAATTACAGGTCAGTCAGCCTTACATCAGTGATAGGGAAATTACTGGAGAAGATTCTAAGGGACACATTTACTCGCTTTGGAAAAGAATGGACTTATTGGGGATAGTCAGCATATCTTTATGAGGGGAGATCATATCTCACAATGTAATTGAGTTCTTTGAAGAAGTGACAAAGATGATTGATGAAGGTAGGGAAGTGATTGCAGTCTACATGGACTTTATTAAAGGTCTTTCATGAGAGGCTAGTCCAGAAGATTAAGTCACATGGGATCCACAGGGAGTTGGATACAAAATTGGCTTGGCCACAGAAAACTGAGGGTAGTTGTGTAGGGGCGTTTTTCTAACTCGAGGTGCGTGACCAGTGATGTTCTGCAATGATCAGTGCTGAGTCCTCTGTTGCTTGCAATCTGTATAAATGGTGTGGATGAAAATGAATGTGGTCTCATTAGTAAGTTTGAGGATGACACAATTGGTGGAGTTGGGGAAAGAGAGGAAGGTTGTCAAAGGATACAAAAGGCCATAGATCAGTTGAAAAGTTGGGCAGAAAAATGGCAGAAGTGACGCATTTTGGGAGGTCAAATGCAAGAGAAAAATATCCAGTGAACAGCCAGACCCTGAGGACCATTGTTACACAAAGGAATTTTGAGGTGTAAGTTTATAGCTCCCTGAAAGTGGCAACACAAGTGAATAAGGTGGTAAAGAAGGAATGCTTGCCTTCATTAGTCAGGACATTGAGTACAAAAGTTGACAAGTCATGTTGCAGCTGTAGAAAACTTTAGTGAGGCCTGTGGAGCATTTGGAGCATTGTGTGCAGTTCTGGTCGCCACACTATTGAAGGCTGTGGAGGCTTTAGGTAGGGTGCAAAAGTGGTTTACCAGGATGTGGCCTGGACTGCAGTGTATTACCTGCAAGGAGCGGTTGGATAAATTTGGATCGTTTTTGCTAGAGCATTGGAGGCTGAGGGCCTGATAGAAGTATATAAAATTACGAGAGATGTGGATGGGATGGACAGTCAGAGTCTTTTGTTCCAGGTTACAAATATCAAATATGAGGGGAATGGGTCTAAGGTGAGAGGGGAAAGTTTAAAGGTGGTGTGTGAGGAAAAGTTTTACTTACCCAGAGGGTGGTAGGTACCTGGAACAGCTGCCAGGGAGGTGGTAAAAGCAGATACGATAGCAACAAACAAGAGACATTTATAGAGATACATGAACAGGCAAGGAATTGGGGATATAGCACACATGCAGACAGATGGAATTAATTTAAAAAGACATCATGGTTGCCAAAGACATGGCAGGCCAAAAGACCTGTAATATGATATATTATTCTACGTTCTAGTGTTAAACTATTCCAACTCATCAGGAAAAAAACTGGTTAAACATCTAATCTTCAGAAGGATTTTTGCAAGCTGAAACCAAAAGGCTTTCCAAGCTAGGAATGTTGTCCCTAAGTAAAAAAAAAAAAAAAAATCTTTCTGACTAAAAGGCTAATACTCACCAATGCTTACTTTGTTCAAATAAAAGTAACTCTCCCAATACAAATTGTCATGAACACTCCAGGGACTATTTACCTCATACTATGGTTTTTTTGTTCAAAACACCATGGCTGCAGAAAGCCTGACAAGCATTAAGCCCTTTTTACACACAGATAAAAACCCACATGCCACTAGCTCAAAACTCAAATGAATGTTATTAAAATATATGTCAATTGCATATCTTGCATTAGACTTTGCCCACAAAGAAAAATGAAATTGGATCTGAAAATTTAACTGAATACTACTTCTATGTAAGTTTAACACTAGTAATACACTGAACCACAACTGGATCCCCTATAAGCCTCTACAATATTATTTCAAACCAGTTTAACAATAACTTTCACCTGAACACCAGCAGCAACAAACCATCTGGGACTTCCAAGTCTGCTTAAAAAGTATGCTAATTACCGAATCCCCTCCAATGGTCACATTAAGCTCCCCACCTTACTTTCTCTTGCCAGCAGCTCCTACCACACACTGGATAGCCCCCTGCTGCAATGTACCTTGGTCTGCACCCTTACTGTCACTATCCTCACAGGTAAGAGATAAACAGTAATTATTGGGGATCAGTTTCAATGGTTCCTTATTCTCTATTTTACCTAGGTTATTCTTACCACGTCTCTAAGCTGTGTTACCAAACTTTGTTCCAAATGGTCCAGCAACTGCTCCCCTTCTTTTATGGACTCTCAGTCCAGCTCAATGGCTCCAAGTTGGAGAGATTCAAGACAAAGACACCTGCTGCAGAGATAATCATTCACTCAAAGGATTCACTGTTCACAAACTCCTGCATGCTCCAGACTAATCATGCAATCAATTCCGCCATCTCAGTCCATTTATTTATACCACTTATATCAACTTCTTAGTGTGTAAGAAAAACAACAGTTCAACAAACTGACTTGTGGTGATCACTGGATAAAAAAATTAAATACTCACTGCCTCACCTGCCATAAGAATTAGAAGTGAAAACAAAAACTAATATGTTTCCCCCATTGTGATGTGTCATAACATCTATGAACAGTTTGATTAAAAAAACAAAATATATTATTGCACAGATCTAGAAAGCAAATATTCAGCACATTTACAAAAATAAATATCCTGAGAATATAGGGCTCTGGTGGTACATTGGTTGTGCCCATCTGAGCCAGGAGACCTAGATTCAAGTCCACCTTGCTGCAGAGGTGTGTAATAACAACTCTGAACAGACCGATTGGAAAATGTTTACCCTAAAAAAATCCTACAGTGATATCCACAGACTGAGATGATTAACCTCCAACAACCGCAAACATCTTCTTTAGTGCTAGTGATTACTTCAACCAGCAGGCAGTTTTCTCCCTGATTTCCAATGACTTGTTTGTCTAGTGTTTCTTGATGTCACACAGTAAAATGCTACCTTGATGTCAACGTCAGTATTCCTCATTTCTCCCTGAGTTCAGTCTATTTTTGAACATATGAACAGAAGCAGAATATGCCATGCAGCCCCTCAACCATGGTCTGCTCTTTTGTACAATCATGTCTTATTTGCTTATTTGAATTTCACATTTCCGACTACCCTAATAACCTTTGATGTCCTTACCTAACAAGTATTTGTCTATTTGCACCTTAAAAATATTCAATGACCCCTACCTCCTGAAGGTAGAGAGTTCTAAAGCTGCACAATCATCTGTAAGAATAATAACTCACTCAGAGATAGTAAGAACTGCCGATGCTGGAGTCAGAGATAACACAGTGTGGAGCTGGAGGAGCACAGCAGGCCAGGCAGCATCAGAGGAGCTGGAAACTTTCCAGTGGAATCAAATCCAGTCTGTCCTTCTTTTACTGATAAGACAAACCACTCATCCCAGTTATCAATAGAGTATACTTCCTCTGAACCATCTCCAATGCATTAAAATCTTTCCTTAGGTAAAGAGTCCAAACAGCATAGTATTTGTGATGTGGTCTCACCAACATGCTATATAACTGTAGCACTAAATCCTTACCTTCATTTCAATTCCTCCTGTTATAAATCATAACTCATACAGTAGAACAAAATCTCTCTGTGTCTTGGAACCCTACATTTATTGTCCATTTAAGTAATATTCCAACTTTATACTATTTCCACAAAATTGAACAACTTCATATTTTGCCATATTATATTCCATCTGCCATTTTTTTGCCCATTCACTCAACCTATATACATTCAGGTGCATTTTTGTTATGTTATCTTCAAAACATTCTTATAAATTTACTTTCAAGTCTGTTAGAACCTTTCCTGAATCTAGCATATTTTGAAAAATATCAGTGACATTTGTATGACTTTACTAGCCACATCTTTTAAGCCTCTAGACTGAAGTCTATCAGGACTCAGGGACTTGTCAGCCCACAGTTCAATCAGTTGGCTCACTGATGAGTGTAAGTTCAACAAGTTCCTCTCTTCCTTTATCTTCTGACTTAAAGCAATTGCTGAAGATTGTTTTTGTATCCTCTATGGAGAAGAGAGAAATGAAATATTTATTCACTTCATCTGCCATTTCCTTATTATCTACCACTGATTCTCCATTCTTACTTTCTAGAATGCCAGCACTCATTGTGCTTAATGTTTTTCCAGTTTTAAGATCCCAGCTGAAGGTAGAACTGGATAAGTCAGATCTGAATGGAACCTGGCTTGATAGATTGAATGTTTAATATTTTTGTTTGTTTTCATTCATGTGGTAGCAAGTCACTGAAATACATTCAAATGAAGCAGAGGTTATTTTACAGCCTAATATAACTTCATTCCACAAAAGAAAAACAAACTATACTACAGTTAGATAGATCGTAGCCCAAACATTTCAACAAAATCTCAATTTGTTTTTCAACACTACCTGCTACATTGGCTCAATCCAGAGAAATTAGTCAACTGCCTCAATTTAAATCACTCCTTTCAGTTTTTTCTTTCATAGAATCATAGAATCCCTACAGTGTGGAAGCTGGCCATTCGGCCCATCAAGTCTGCACTGACCCTCCATACAGCACCCCACCCAGACCCACACCCCCATAACCCTGCAGTTCCCATGGCTAATCCACCTAGCCAGTACCTCCCTGGACACTATGGGCAATTTAGCAAAGCCAATCCATCCAATCTGTGCAACTTTGGACTGTGGGAGGAAACCAGAGCACCTGGAGGAAAAACATACATTCATGGGGAGAATATGCAGACCCCACAGAGATTGTAGCTCAAGGGCGGAATCAAACCCGCGTCCCTGACACTGTGAGGCACACAGTGCTATTCACTGAGCCACCGTGCTGCTCTTTCTGGAACTGTTGAGACAATTTTGTGATTCCTATCTGAGTCTGATGGCTTACACTTTTCCAATTCTAGATTTCTATCTCAAACTCTCCTGGCTTAGAAAACTTCAGAAACTAAAACAAAACTGCTGCAGCGACTTGTTTCCTCTGAACTAAAACCTGACAGGAGAGAAACATTTCCTACGAGGTCCATACATGGTTGCAACTTTTGAAACTGGAAATCAATTCTGGGAATGGTGTTAGCACACCCTTCAACACGTGCAGACACTTGAAGCAGCTTAGAGGAAATGCTGGTTGCACCACCCCTGTTTAGAATTTTCCTTTTTAATAGCAATATGCTTCTTTCAGGTGTTCTCAAACATCCCCTTAAATGTCTGCCACTGCTTCTCTATTGACCTATCCCCTAGTCTCATATCCTAGTGCACCTAAGCTAGCTCAGCTTTTATGTCCACAAGGTCGCCTTTATTTGAGTTTAACATACTAATTCTGTACCCACTCTTTACCCTTTCAAAGTGAAAGCAAAATTCAGTCATATTGTCATCACTGCTACTTTAAGACATCCCTTTACTCAGAGGTCAAAAATTAATCCTACCATGTTACACAACACCAAGTCTCATATAGCCTGCTCTCTATTGCTTCCAATCCATGCTTTTGAGGAACTTTCTCAAAAGCATTCTATGTACTACTCATAAACAACCACTGTTAATCGGATCTTTCCAGTTTACAGGTAGATTAAAACTACCCATGAGTGTTGTCATCACTTTATCAAAAGTACCCAATACTTCTTGCTGTGTACTCCATCCTGTATTGTATTCACTGTTAGGGAACATGTGGACCATCCCTAATTTGATTCTTCACCTCCACCAAACGATTTTACATCCTCATCTCTTCCAAAATGATCATCTGTAACAGTGGCATCACTGCCATCCTTGATTAACAATGTCCACGGTGGACCAATGGTGTAGGAGCTGAATTGGCCTGGGAGAACCCAAAGATCATCAGTGGGAAGGTTACTGTTGAGTAAGTGCAACAAAAATGACTTACATCACTTTTCTGATAACTGAGAATAGATTGATGGGCAGTAACTAGGTAGGATGGTTTGATCCATCTTTTGACAGGACATAGCTGGCCAATATTGCACATTGGCAATGTGGAAAATGTGTTTTTTCAACTCTGACAATTGCCACCTTTTCTTTGTTTCGAATGGCAGGATAAGGCACATGGGAAATCTAAAAAGCTAAATTGTATCTATTTTAATGCAAGGAGCTTGACTGGTAAGACAGATAAACTTAGAGCATCGATCAGCACATGGGAATATGATATTCTTGCAATCACTGAGACATGGTTGAAGGAAGGACAGGACTGGCTGCTCAACATTCCAGGGTTTGGAAGTTTCACGTATGATACAGGGGTGAAGTAAGATAGGTGGGGCATTGCATTATTGATCAAGGAAACCATAACTAGAATCTATTCACATCCTAGAAGGGTCTTAAATGAGGCCATGTGAGGACAGTTTACAAATAAAAAAAGGGGTGACTACTTTGCTGGGATTATACTACAGGCCTCCCTGTAGGCAAAATCGGAGAAAGGTGAGAGAAGAAACAGGGTTATAGATATAGGTATAGACACAGGAGCTCACCCAACAACAGCACCATATTTAACCTTTCTTGGATGGTATGGCGTTTGAAAAATCTTAAGCTGGGTTTGAAAATTGCCGACATAAATGTGTGTAGCATAAAAACCACTATGTGATTTGGAGATACATAGCCAATGTCAAAGCAGATCTCCTGTTTCTGCAGGAGTGCAGGATACCACACCTCAGTTACAGAAAATGGTTCAGCTTATGGGCCCATGGGCCATTGATTTGATTGGGGGGTCACGATTGCCATTCCTCCAGCCTAGGTATTCTGTTGTGAGGAGGCAATGTCACCATCTCTGAAACTAAGGAGATGGAGGGTTCACACATCCACAAAGCAGATGTCACGTACAGAAAAGTTCTCTATGGCTAATAAATATGTACACCCCAGTGGTAAAAAGCAAGAGGTTCACCATCCTTTAGCATTGGTCATTCTGGCTGTTGACTTCAACTGCATCATCAATGCAGCTGGACAATCCAGAGGGGCTGACAGCAAACTGGACACCATGTCCAGATTCCTGATGGAAATGGTTAAAGGTGCCAGGTTGCATGACGTCTTCAATAGCCCTTCAGGCATAGCATGGCATCAATACAGTTATCGCAGTTAGATGGGTCCGAGCGCATCAGTCAGATCCACTGATGTCAAGCCAGTGTTCATCTCTGACCACTGCCTCCTTCTGGCCAACTACCTCCCGCTGTAAAATCAGGTAGCTGGCAAGGGAATGTGGAAGCTGAACATGAAACCTTTGACTCCAGAAAATACGTAGGAACTCAAAAGAGATTACAAAGGTTGGAACACTGAAAGCTCTATAAGTTTCCACCAAACTGGTGGGGAACCTCAAGGGCATTCCAAAGGTGGGAGACATAGGTAGAATTGTCAAAACACCAAAAAAGAATGCAGAACCTGCTCCTACTGCAGACAATGGAGTCGATGTCAAGGAGGATCTCTAGCTGTTCAGTGCACTTCATTGCCTTGGAAGTCTCCAAAATAATCTTCCAGTCCAGGAGGTGCTCGCGTTTCTTCTTCCAGAACGTGCACAGGGAGAGCTCTGTTATCAGCAGCCTGAAGGAAGATGATGGCTTGGTAACATCACCTCATTCTGAGGATTAGCAAGTCCATTTATGCCAGACTGTTTGACCCTAAACCCACCAAGAACATAGCCTCTCAGTTGTTCCTGTCCTCTAGGACAGGATGCGGAAGAGTCTCGACCAGCCATCATCTCTCGATGAGCTGAACAAGGCCTTTGGTTCCTTTCAGAAGAGTAAAACTCCCAGAAATAATGACTTGCTAGCTGAGTTGTAATCAGTGCTGTAGGACTTGATTGGCCAGGACCCGATGGAGGGGTACAATGCATGCTTCTGGCCAGCAGAATGTGTGAATCCATGAGGATGGGCATATCACCCTCATCTACAAATGGAAGGGAAGAAGGAAATCAGAAATTATCGACCAGTCTCACTGCTGAATGCAGATTACAAAATCCTGTCCAAAGTCATCATCATCAACAGGGTCAGGTCTGCTTTGGGACTGGTAATTCACCCCGACCAAACCTGTGCTGTGGCAGCCAGGAAGATCTCTCAGAACCTCACACCCCTTGGGGATAGGATTGCCTACAGCAGGACAGAGGGTGGGATACCTACCTCATCAGACTGGACCAGAATGCCTTTGACAGGATATCACACACGTACGTGTGTGGGACGTGGTCTCCAAAATGGGTGTTGGGGAGGGAAATCTGTAATTGAATCTGGACTACTCCACACCAACATATTAGTGCAATCTCAATCAACCTGTGGGAATCAGAAAGCTTCCTGATTGGATCTGGAGTCAGGCAAGGCTGTCCTCTCGCTGCTGTCTTATTTGTGTTTTGTATAGAACCTTTTGCTATGTCCACCAGGAAGGATGCAAGCCTGAGAAGGGCGACTGTTCCAGTCAGTGGAAGCCCTGCTGGTCATACCCTCTCTGTACATGGGTGGCATCACTAGTTTTCTGCTCAGATCCACTGTTAGTGCACAGACTCATGAGCATATGCGACCAGTGTGAACTGGCCTTGGGAGCCAAGGCAAATCAAGGCAAGAACAAAAACATGTTCTTTGGGAAATGGGCCAACCAATCCTTTAACCCCTTCACTGTCAGGGCAGATTATTTGAGGTAGTGAGAATATGGCTCAGAGGAGCTGGATTGTGCTTAAAAACTTGGGAGGAGAACATCGCCAAGATGAGGCAGAAAATAGGCTATGGAGAACCGCTCCCAATTCATTGCAGGTAAAAACCTAGTCATCAGGTGCAAGGTACTGTCAGTACTACTACATAAGGCACAGGTCTGGCCATTCCCTGAACATGCACCTGAGCCATCTTCCACTTCATCTGGAAGTCAAAGATAGACCATGTCCATGAGGTCTCCATGTGCAAAGCTCTGGATAAGTAGACAGGGGAGAATGTACCCAATATTGCCCTCATCCTGATGGCTACCTTTGGCTGTGGCTGTATCAAGCTGCACGTAGACCCTCAGTACACAAGCACCAAGTGTCACCATGTACTGAGATTTGATCTATCCCCGGTGTTGCAAAGAATGTGTCTGGCCTCAGTTCCATAGAGCTTCCAAGTAGTTGGACTCTTCTATTTCACTGTCCTTCGTGGAAAAATTTGAGAAGAAAAACATCTTTAACCACAAGCCCATAAGAAAGTGGTCAGCACAGTGTCTTTGAGACCCTGCAGGACAAGGAGGGTGAATCCTGTTATGTGGCTCTCTGAGCAGACTGTCAATGTAATTTCGCAGAATGCGTCATCACCAGAACTTTCCAAAAAGCATTAAGATGTGACTGGACTGATGGTGAGAAGAGCATTGCCGTCAAATCCTTCACGCATGCCCGGTATCGGTGTGTCATCGCACATTGCCCTCAAAGCAGCTGTGCAGGTGAGGAAACTGCC
Organism: Rhincodon typus; assembly: GCF_021869965.1. Taxonomy (NCBI): domain Eukaryota; kingdom Metazoa; phylum Chordata; class Chondrichthyes; order Orectolobiformes; family Rhincodontidae; genus Rhincodon; species Rhincodon typus. Next base: position 27,328,966 of record NC_063340.1, on the reverse strand, counting down.
ACTCATCTCCTCTGGAATGCAGTGAATCTGGTGAGAAATGCAATAGTTTTTGTCAAGGTTCATCCCAAGAAGGTCCCTGATGCAGGACTGCGCTCTATGGACATTACATTATTGATAAAGGAAATCATCACTGCAGTAATGAGCGAGGATGACCTGGAAGGGTTTTCAAATGAGGCCATGCATAGAATTTAGAAATAAAAATGGGGTGATTACCTTGCTCAGATTATACTATAGGCCTTCCAACAGTCAGAGAGAAGTAGAGGAGCAGATATGCAGACAAATCACAGAAAGCTGTGAGAGAAACAGGGTTATGGTTGTAGGGGAATTCAACTTTCCTACCATTACCATTAACAGGGATCACCTTAGTGTGAAAGGATTGTATGGGGTGGAATCTATAAAGTGCATCCAGTAGATCTTCTTGTGCCACTACATAGATAATCCTAATTGATGGGGCAGAGCTAGGCTTAATCCTAGGGAATGAAGCCAGTCAAGTGGTTGAAGTTTCAGTGGGCTAGCATTTTGGGGATAGTGACCATAACTCTAAGTTTCAAAGACATTATGGAAAGGGATAAGGATAGTGCAGAAATTAAGTGAGGAGAGGCCAATTTCAACATCATTAGACAGGATCTGGCAAACATTGACTGCAAGCAGCTTCTTGTAGGCAAGTCTACAGTTGGAAAGTGGAAGCCTTTTAAAAGTAGTACAGTGAGAATTGAGGGCCTACCTATTCCTCTAAGAGTGAAGGGCAAGCGCAGCAAGTTCATGGAACCCTGGATGTCAAGGGATATTAAGAGTTCTACAAAGAAAAAGAAAGCATATGTCACATACAGCACATTAAAAACAGGTGAGGCCCTTCAAAAGTATAGAGTGGAGGAAGTTGCTTATAAAAGAAATTAGGAGGACCCCAAGAGGGGAATGAAGTATCTTTGGCAGATGGGATCAAGAAAAATTTCAAGACATTTTATAAGTATACTAAGAGTAAGAGGATTACCAAGAAAGAGTGTAAGCATTTTCGACCAAAGGAGCAACTTGAGCTTTGAGCCAGTGGACATGGGTAAAGTTTTAAAATGAATACTTCTCATCTGTATTCACAAAGGAGAAAAACATTGTAGCTGAGGATTTCAGTTGGGATGGTGAAGTTCCAGAACACCTTAAGATTAATACAGAGAAGGTATTAGATGTTTTAGAGGGCACACAGGTGCATAAATCCCCAGGGCTTAATGAGACATAGCCCAAGCTACTATGGGGAGGCAAGGGAAGAGATTGCTAGGGTCTTGACAAATATTTTTAATACTTTGCTGGCCAAAGGCGAAGTGCCAAGTGAGTGGAGGATAGCTAATATGATTCCTTTATTTAAGAAGGGATAGGCCAGGTAATTACCGTACAGTTATTCTGACCTCAGTGGTAGTGAAATTATCGGAAAAAATTCTGAAGGACATGATTAATCAAAGATAGGCAGCACGGACTCTTACAGGGAGATCCTATCTGACTAAATTAAATTGATTTTTTTTTGAAAAGGAAAGTAGAGCTGTTGAAGTGGTTTACATAAACTGCACTAAGGCCTTTGACAAGGTCGTATGTGGAAGGCTGGTCCAAAAGGTAAAAGCCCATGGAATCCAAGGCAACTTGGTAAACTGGATCCAAAATTGGCTTGTAAATCGGAGGCAAAGGATGATGGTGAAGGATTGTTTTTGTGATTGGAAGCCTCGAACCAGTAGTGTGCCACAGAGACCAGTGCTGGGATCCTTGCTGTTTGTTATGTACTTTAACGGCTTGGATGTGAACGTAGAAGGTTCAATTAGCAAGTTTGCAGATGACACAATTGGGGGTGTTGATAGTGAGGAGGATGGTCTCAGGCTACAGCCTGATATTGATCAGGTGGTAAATTGGGCAACGCAATGGCAGATGGAATTTAATCCTGATAACGCTGAGGTGATGCATTTTGGGAGGTCTAATTAGGGAAAGATGTAATGAATGGTAGGTCCCTAGGGAGTACTGAGGAACAAAGGGGTCTTAGTGTACAAGTCCATAGATCACTGAAGGTATCAGTCAGCGCAGACAGACAGGGTGTTGAAGGCAGCCTCCGGGATGCATGCCTTCATTAGCCTGGGCATAGGATTTAGGAACAAGGAAATCTTGCTGCAAAAATTAGAACATTGGTTAGGCCACAGATAGAATATCATTGCAGCTCACATCACTACACTATTGAATGACGTGATTGCACTGAAGAGGGTGCAGAGGAAATTCACCAGGATGCTGCCTAGAATGAAAAGTCCAAGTTATGAAGAGATACTGGATAGGGTGAGTTTACTTTCCTTGGAGTAGAGGAGGCTGAGGGCTATCTGATTGAGGTATACAAAATTGTGAAGCATGAACAGAGTGGATCATGAGAATCTCTTCTGCACGACCACAGGGCATAAGTTTAAGGTGAGCGCAAGTTGTTCAGAGGAGATCAGAGAGAAAAAAAATTCAACCAGAGGCTGGTACATATATGGAATGAGCTGCCTGAGACGGTGGAGGAGGCAGGCATTCTTGCAACATTTAAGAATCATCTGAATAAATACTTAAAATACCAGGGCTATGGATCAAGTGGGTTGGGATGAGTGTAGTTTGCTGTTTGTTGGTGAGCATAGGCATGGTGGGTTGAAGGGTCTCTTTGAATTTGTATGCCTTTGAGGAGCCTTTACATCAGATGCACAAATTCATGACTTCCACACTGGTGGTTAAGGCCCTTGAAAAATCAAAATAGAGTCTGTTTAAATTCAGCGCTATTCTCAAAATAACACCGATGAGATGGAGTTTCCTGCCTGTGAGATTCATGTCCTGCCACATTTCCCCAGCAGCAAAAGTGGTAACAGATCAAACAGTGGCAGGATTTCTGCCTTCGAGTTTCACCTACGATTTTACATATCTCCAGAATCATTCCTTCTCCACAATATTGCTGCTCATATTGTTTACATAAAAATAAACCAACAGGGGTAAAAGCATTATCTTCACCCATCTTCAGTGATGGCGGTAATCAAATGGTATAAGTTCTGAGGCTGTCCTGGTCATAACATAAGTGACCTCCCATGTCAGGCCATTTGAAACCAGGAAAAACTTTTTTTTTATACAAGTAAGGGAGGATTATATATACACAATCTCTGCGTAACTACAGTCAAATGAAGTCAAACTAATCACTTCACAAATCTATATTCAGCTTCTCTGCACTTTATTTTAATAAAATCTGCCTTCCCCCAGTCCAAAGCCAACTCTTGCAGGCTACCTTTGTCTTTATCCAGAACATTTTTGAACCGTAGTGTTGTCGTCGCTATTGCCAAAAAGTTCCCTCACTACCACATTGAACAGTTGTCTGGCTTCAGTCCCCAGAACCAGATCCAGCTTTGTGCCATCCACACCATAATACAAAATACTCCCCTGGAGACATTTCAAGAAATCCACCACCTCTAAACCCTTAACACTATCCCAATTTAAATTGGGAAAATTGAAATCGCCTAGTATAATTACCAGATTATTACTCTTACACATCTCAGTGAACTGTTTACATATTTACTCCTCTATTTCCCGCTGACTCTTTGGGAGGCCTATGATACACTCCCAGTAATGTGACTGACACCCCCCCCCCCCCCTTAACATTCCTAAATTCTACCCACAAAGCCTTGTTTGAAGACCTTTCCAAGAATCCTTTCCAATGGTGCTACTCCACCACTCTTCTTATACCCTCCTCTGTTTCACCTCTGTACCCTTCCCTCAACCATGGTTCTGTGATGGCAACAAAATTACACTTCCTTGTGTCAACCTATGTCTTTAACTCATCAGTCTTACCTATTACACTCTTGCATTAAAGTAAAGACCATCCAGCCTTCCCTTACTCTCTTGACATTCAACATAGCTTTGCTAAAAATGGCCCCAGTGATTCAGGAATCTAAGCCTCCCTCTTGCACCAACTCAATCTAGGCAGTTCATCTGTCCTATTTTCCTATCCCTGTACTCACTAGCACATGGCACTGGGCTTAATCCAGGGATTATGACCACTGAAGTCCTGCTTTTAAATCTACTGCCTAGCTCTCTGAATTTTTGATGCAAGATCTCATTACTTTGTTTAAGCAATATTTAGCTTTTATGTAAGTAGACCATTTCACTTCATGCGTCTGGTCTGCCATTCAATAAGATCATGGCTGATCTGTTGTGTTTCAAATTCCACATTCCCATCTACCCCAATAACCCTCGATTTCTCCCGCTAATATATCAGAATTCATGTCTATTAACAACTTTTAATATAACTCCATAAATCATAACTATTAATCCATTAACCCATTAATTCCTGGTTATAATACTAACTGCAGATTTCCGTGTACCAGCCACCCCCCATTCAAACTAATTCAGGGGCTCGCTACCGTATCAGGTTACAACCACTTCAATTTGCGGTTACACCCCACTTGAAAGTGCAGCCATCCATAACACGCTATGTAAACAACCCCATTTAACAAGACCGACATTCCATTCAAAGGTGCAGTCAGATGCGATGGTTAATAAAACTGCACAGACACTACAAGATGAAATCTTTTTGCACCCCACACCAAAAATACTGTTTGATATTAAATCCAACTGTGAATAGGTGCTATTACCAAGCCCTTTAATCTTCTCCTTCCAGCTAGAGTAGCTCCAAGTATCAGTCAAAGGTAATAATTGGATTAGCCCTCTTGAAAGTAAAATGTAACTTCCCTGCAGACTTTTCCTGTATATTATGTAATCAGGTATTTGTCCCAAGTTTTTATTCAACATGTATATAAAACTTTACCACACTAATAAAACTAACAAAAGCTATGCAGTGTATGTAAGCAACCTTTAACCTACTAACAAACTAACAGCGCGATGTCCAGACCCGCGCAACCTTGAATGAATGAATGAATGAATAAAACTGACAGCACTACTATAACCAGGTGTGACCACAAAACCGATTGAATAAATGAATGATAGTAAATAGAACCCACAGATGAACGCAACCATGAAACTTACTAAACAAATGATAGTAAATAAAAACCACAGACCATCAAAACTGTTGGGAACTCAGACTTTTATTTAAGAAACATGAGATGCCTTTTTCTAACTTTAAAATTCTAACCTTGAAAATAACAAGACTAACACCTTTTGAATTATGCAAAGGCAAACCAGACAGACACTCTAATCTCATTAAAATAACCATTAACATTTAGCACATGTTTAAACCATCTCTGATTTCTTGCAAAACGGTTTTTGAACAATATCTACTGCTTAACACTCAAGTGTTAGAATGTTAATGTATGCTTGAATTCTGTATAAAAACGGCTGCTTGAGCTATGATTTTGGGATTCTATTTCACTTTACATCGTGCTGCTGTGAATGTTAAATAAAGAGGCTATTTTCACCACTCACTGATCCTGGTCGTCTGGTTCTTTGAACGCGATCTCACACCACTGAATAAGAAGCTATCCATCTCTGTCTTAAAGATATTCAATGACCCTTCCTCCACTACCTTCTCAAGCAGAGAAATCCAAAGTCACAGCACAGCTGTTTTCTTTGGAGCAGAGGAGACTGAAGGCGACATGATTAAAATGTATAAATTTATGAAGGGCACTGATAGGGTCGTCAGGAAGGAACATTTCCCCTTGGGGGAGGAATCAATGGCCAGGAGGCACACATTGAAGGTAAGGGTAGGAGGTTTGAGGAAATTTGAGGAAAAATGTTTTCATCCAGAGTGTTGTGGGAATCTGGAACTCACTATCTGTAATGGCACTACATGCAGAAACCCCCATAACATTTACCAAATATCTAGATGTGTACTTGTGATGCCAAGTGTTGAAAAATGGGATTAGAACAGTTAGGTTCTTTTTTTTTGGCCGGCACAGACACAATGCGCTGTTGACCTTAAAGACTCTCATCATCAGAAAAAAAATTTCTTCCATCCTAAAAGGGCAATCATTAATTTAAAATGGTGTCTCCTAGTTCTGAACTGACACACAAGAGGAAACATACTTTCCACTTCCACCTTGTCAAGATCATTCAGGATCTTATGCACTTTAATCAAGTCACCTTTCATTCTTCTAAACTCCAGTTGAATCAATGCCAGGCTGTCTAACTTATCCTCATGAGACAACATGCCCTTTCGAGGTATTAATTTAGTGAAGCTCCTCTTGACACCTCCAATGCATTTCAATCCTTCCTTAAATACTGATACGAAAACTGCATACAATATTTGAGATATGGTCTCACCAATGCTCTTTATAACTGAGGCATAATATCCTTCATTTTATGTTCAATTCCTCTCATAAGAAAGGACAGCATCTCATTAACCATCTGGATTACATACTGTACCTACATGCTATCTTTTTGTGACAGGTACAACTGAACACATAAATACCTCTATACCTCAGAACAGCTCTGAAGGTCGGTCACTGGACTTGAAACACTAACTCTGCTTTCTCTCCACAGATGCTACCAGACCTGCTGGGTTTCTGCAGCAATTTCAGCTTTTGTTTCAGATTTCCAGCATCTTTGATTCTACCAAACATACTGAAATTTAACAGTTGTATTGTTTCTTTTTGCTGTATCCACAACCAAAAGGCTCTAGTGTCCAACTTAAAATATAGCTGGACAGCACCTCAGATTCTGCAATCACAAACTGTCCCTCAGCCAATGGTGATCATTTGTACAATACTACAGATGCCAACAAAAAAAACCTTTTGTTGACTCCCTCCTTCATAAAACCTGCCCTGCATATTCTAAATGGGTCCAAAGGAAGAAGGGACATCCTCTCCAGGCTGAATAAATGGCCACAGGTGGGGCCACAGGTCATCACAGTTGAACTCCACAAAGGAGGTGACAGACAGTGCTGAATAATTTCCTGCATTCCACAAATGTAAAGGACACCATTTGCTCTAAATACCTCACACTTTCAGAGCTATCACTCATACTAACTTTGCCACTGAACACACATTTCACAAAGCCTCAAACTACATCCACAAAATGATATGCACTTAAAGAATCACACCCACCTGATGCTCAAACTACTAACTTCACCTTCTGCACTTCCTACTCACTGGAGATGCTTCATCAAGCACTCAAACTACTGCTGCACCCATTTTCATTACACACAATCTTTCCTGTTATGTCACTGTAGGACAGACTACCCATAACTAAGCAGAGAGGGCAAAGACTGGCAGAGGCCAGGTGCGGGTGAGGTGCTCATCAAGCTGTTTGGTCGTTTTAGGTAACGGCCATTGTAATGGCCACAGAATTGTAATGCATGGCATCATCTGCCCAGTCCAGGATTCTGTATGTCACCTTCTTGTGGCCTATGTTCCACAACAACTTTGTGGAAGCATAGCCAGCATTGTAATTTTATTCTGCAGCAATCTGAGGATTTCTTAGAGGTGCCAATCACCAGGTTTGAATGGAACCTTTCTTGCCCACCAAACATCTGTTTTTATTGAGGACGTTGCAAAGAGGCTGGCATCTGAGAGTTCGCCAGTACCTTTACTCCCTGGATATCAAGTGTTAGTGTGCAAAATTTGGCTCTTCTGGTCACAAATGAGTCAGACATTAAGGGTGTGGAATCCTTTTCTGTTTATGAGTTGGTGATAGGATGCATTCAAAACTCTGCAGGTTGTACCCTGCAACTGCTGGAAGCCAGTGATGAACGAGAATCCTGTTGGCCCGGCATTGGTCCAGTCAATCCCGAGCACACTTATGGATGGAGGCCAAGAAAATGCTAAAGATCCCAGTAGGTCCCTGAAATAAGTACTCGGAAAAAAATTCAGGACAGCTATAACTATCAGATCTACCTGCAGGGTTTGTCACAGAGTCCTTATGAGTGCAGCTCCTCATACAACAGGTAACATATCTGTAACACAATGTCTTGGGACATCCCATGTCTTTTCTTCTATGGGCCTCTGTTATCTGCAAAGATCTACATCAAAGTCTGTAGAACAGTTTTATGGCAGAGCTCTCTGTCACCTCGGTCCTGCTTCTTCTCTCACTGGATGCTGTACAGCAGCCAGTAGTGGCTACTGACTGTGTTTGGCCCGGAGATGCTGTTCCCTGTGCTGTCTTCATAGAATAAGAATCATAGAATTCTTACAGTGCAAGTAGGAGCCATTTGGTTCACTGAGTTTGCATCAACCTTTCAAGGAGCATGCCACCCAGACTCATACCCAATCACAACCTCCATCACCACCCCGCCATCCCCATGCCCATAACCCTACATTTACCATAGCTAATCTACCTAGCCTGCACATCAGTGGACACTAGGAGTAATTTAGCACGGCCAGTCTAACCTGCACATTATTTGGGCTGAGAGAGGAAACTGGAGCACCCAGCAGAAAGTCATGCAGAGACGGAGAGAATGCGTAAACTACAAACAGTCACTGACCTAAGGCTGGAGTCAAACCTGAGGCCCTGGCAGTATAAGACAGCAAAGCTATCCACTGTGCCACCATACCGCCCCTTCATCTGCACTTATTTCTTCTGGCAGCAGTGTTCACAGAACTGCTGCACTGACCTTGGTCATTTTTTCCTAAGTTGAAGCAAACATGTGAAGAATGCAAGAAATGACAAGTATTATTGAATGCATGCTTGAGTCCTAACATCCATCATGATGAAGGTGAATGTTATGGTGAGCATGAAGCTTTTATCTATGTATGCATAGTTATTGTATAAATTTTATGTGCCTATATTCAAAATTACCCCCAGAATTAGTAAAAGCGAGATGGTAAAGTGTTATAAATGCAACACAATCATCTAGATTTGCCCAATTCTTAAGCTGCTGTACCAAAAATAAACAATAATATTAAATGAACTAGTAGCCATATTTGTTTCCTTGGATACCCATCTGTGATCATGACTTCATTTTTAAGTATTTACACTGGGCCTTCATTCCTGCAATTATTTCTCAACCTATGGCAATACAAATGGAATTTTATTTTTATTTTACTTTATCATGAAATTCTCAAGCAGTTCATGTAACCTTGGTACAGATGAGCATTAATTGTCATCTCTTGTCAATGTTTTAGTAAAGAAAGCATAGCCTTCATTGCAACTCAATCCCTTCAGAGAGAGAATGTGACCAGTTGCTGAGTTCATTTCCTCAGTGGAAAAGGTCTCTCAATTGCATTTTTAACTTAATTTCATGTATGTAGTTTTTACAAAAGAATGTCTAGATCAAACTCTACTGCAGACATATCTGTATGCTCAGCATAATTATTGCTCTTGCCACTCGCAAATGAATGAGCAGAGATACTGGTTTGCTTTTAGTTTATTTTCATTCATTCATGGGATGAGGGGCATCGCTGGCTAGGCAGCACTTATTGCCCATCCCTAATTACCCAGAAGGCAGTTCAGAGTCAGCCACATTGCTGTTGGTCCGGAGTCACGTGTAGGCCAGACCAGGTAAGGATGGCATTTTCAGTGCAAATGGCCCTTGTGCCAACAATGTGTGCAGTAGCATAAACCAGATCTCAAGCACGTTTGTATTTTAGTGGACAGCAAGGTCTTAAACCAGCCATATGAAAATAGTTTAAGTCATAAAATACATTCATCTGAAATCTGTGTCTGCTATTTTAATGGAAACAATAACACTATTTAAGTAAATGGATCATCAATCCCGTATAACAGCAGACAGAAGAACTGTGCAGTAACAGTGCCAGTGTTTGATACCTACAGGTCTTACTGTTTTAATTTTCATATTTGATGTGTCATGAATTCATCTCAAAAATAGCACCACTTAAAAGGTACGCAAAATTTCTCTGTAGTGAAATTAATGTCTCTGGATTTAGGCTGCTCATGAGAAAATTCATATACAATAGTTAAGCTGCAGTTTTTTGTTGAATAAACGTAGATATAAGAGTAACAAGTTACACAAAATGTACTTACCCTATTTACTTTTGTGTTATCCAAAATGACTTTCACCAACTCCTTCACAAGTTCCTCCACTATCTTAGTGCATTGTACAAGGATTCGCTTTGGCAACTTTCCATCGTGCACTAAGTGGACAAGAGTCCATGTTGTTTCCATCAGTAAAGAATCTGGGAGAAGAGATCTAGGTTCCACACAGAAAGCCAACAAACTCTGAGCAAGATGTGAGACTGAATCTGTCACTACTGAATGGTCACTGTCTAGAATCGATGTTTCTGTTAACTGAGTTCTGATCATTGCAATTTTTCTAATTCTTATTAAACTCTGTAAAAACCGAGTGTGCAGTCTGAGCACTTCCTCCTTTTCATCTAATTTGTCTCTCCTGGTAGTATTAGATTCAGGAGGCAACAATGTGGAACTGACTAATGCCTTAGATTTTTCACTAGTTAGCGAATAAGAATCGAGGTATCCCAGACTATGATTAGCTAGTAGATCCTGGGTATCTGACTCTTGTCCATTAGATGTATCACAACCAGAATCCTCCAGATGAGTGGATTCATTCCTAGATTCCAGAGAACCTCGAGTTGTAAAGTCTGGGCAAAAAGCACAGTCAGCTCCTGAAAAAGATAATAGTCAAATAGTTGAAGAAGTTTTTTATGGTTTATGCCATAAATACATTATGTAATATTTTGCAAGTCCCAAGTTAAATTTGAAAAGGAACATGTCAATAAATACAAACGTGCCTTGAGATCTGGTTTATGCTACTGAACATATTGTTGGCACAAGGGCCATTTGCAACTGGAGCTTAAACTCTGCTACCTTATGTCAATTAAACATTCCACTATCAGCTGCAATTTTCAGCCAGCAATGCAGTGAGATGTTCTTTCTCATTTAGGCTGGAGCTGAACACATGGTACGTACAGAAAACCTAGTTCTTCTCATCATTCATCAAATTAATGGCATTACATTGATACATTTGAAACACTAAACTAATAATTCCATAACACGACCAATTAAATGTGAAGAATAATCATTTATCCATTTTTGACTTTCACTGAATTTGCTTAGTTACAACAACTTTATTCTTAATTCTAAAAGTCAAATAAATCTTCTTTTGTGAAACAAATGTAGGGATCAGGAATGTGTCACAGTATGTCATTGTCACACTACTGCTAAACACTTGTTGCATAAAGATACACACTATGGATACAGCTGAGACTCTGCTCCCAAACAGAGCCCAAATACCAATGAAAAAAACTGGAAGAAATATGGGTGCTGGAAATACAAAAACAGAAATTGCTGGAAAAACTCAGCAGGTAACGCAGCGTCTGTGGAGAAAAAACAGAGTTAATATTTCAGGACCAGTGACCCTTAACAATTAGTCAGGTAAGAAAAATCAGCATTATAATATTGAAGCATTCACTGTTCCATACTGCTCCCAGCTAACATATAGAAGATTAAGGAATACAACATTATTCTTTCCTTGCCTCAGACAGATCAGGATGTTGAAAATTCAGGGTGGTGAAGAAGGCATTTGGCAGGCTTGCCCTTCATCAGTCAAGTATAGGAGTTGGGGCATCACGTTACGGCTGTACAAGACAGTGGTAAGGCCACATTTGGAGTACTGCGTGCAATTCTGGTTGTTCTGCTATAGGAAAGATGTTCTTAAATTGGACAAGGTACAAACAAGATTTACAAGGATGTTAGTGAGACTGGAGGGTTTGAGTTACAAGGAGAGACTGGATAGTCTGGGACATTTTCCCCTGGAACGAAAGAGGCTGAGGAGTGACGTTTAAAGAGAGGTGGAGATAAGATGAATAGCCGACTGCTGGCAAATGGGATTAGTTCAGTTAGGAAACCTGGTCAACATGGACATGTTGGGCTGAAGGGTCTGTTTCTGTGCTGTATTACTCTATGACATGGAACTTAGACGAACACACAGGCCTCCTGAAATTAGTCAGTTATGAAGATTTCTCTCAAAAGGATTAAAATCTCATAGTCAATCCTAGTGTCAAAAACAGATAAATCTAAAACAGAAAAACAAGCTAGTCAAACTGACTTTGCTATCACATCATAGGATAGGATTCCACACATTTTCTATTCCTTAATGCTACAGATGACAGGCAGTTATATTTAATCATGAATATTTGTACATGACTGCCTTTGACACAGTATGAATATCAAAAGGGAAACAGAGATAGGTACTTTTCTTAAGCTTCCAGCAGATAATTTGTTATTTTGAGCTCAGAGTTATAGATGTGTACATGGAGTCAGTAAAGACATAATAATGCTCAGGAAAGATTAATCATCACATGTAAGTTCATATCATAGATGCTAATTCAGATTCAGTACTTTTAAGAAAACTGATCAAGTTTCATTACTTATATTATTTCCATGTTCAAGAAATAAGTACAAGTTAAAAATTTTCTAATTGACTGAAATCTCCTCTGTTGACTCTGCAATTTTTAAACGTTCAATAAATTACAGTGGATTGCAGACTGCTTGTAGAATATAATTTGATAAAGGCCAGGGACTTTTTTTTTTAAGCTGGTGTGCTTCAAGAGTCCATGATTTTTTCATCGATGAGAAAGGCAATACAGACTTTGATTTCTTGCATTTACAAAGATATCTGTATCATTGATAGCCACAGGCAAGGTACCGGAAGACTGGAGGTTGGCTAACATGGTGCCATTATTTAAAAAAGGTGGTAAGGGAAAACCGGGGAACTATAGACCAGTGAGCCTAAGGTCAGTGGTGGGCATGTTGTTGGAGGGAATTTTGAGGGACAGGATTTACATGTATTTGGAAAGGCAAGGACTGATTAGGGATAGTCAACATGACTTTGTGCATGGGAAATCATGTCTCCTGAACTTGATTGAGTTTTCTGAAGAAGTAACAAAGAGGATTGATGGTGGCAGAGCAGAGGACATGATCTATATGGACATCAGTAAGGCGTTTGACAAGGTTCCTCATGGTCGACTGGTTAGCAAGGTTAGATCACACAGAACAGAAGAAGAACTAGCTATTTGTATACAGAACTGGCTCAAAGGTAGAAGACAAAGGGTGGTGGTAGAGGGTTGCTTGTCAGACTAGAGGCCTGTGACCAGCGGCATGCCACAAGGGTCCACTGCTTTTCATCATTTATATTGATTTGGATGCGAACACAGAAGGTATGGTTAGTAAGTTTGCAGATGACACCAAAATTGGAGTTGTAGTGGATAGCGAAGGAGGTTACCTTACAGGACGACAGGATCTTGATCAGATGGGCCAATGGGCCAAGGAGAGGTGCATTTTGGAAAGGCAAATTAGGGCAGGACTTATACACTTAATGGTAAAATCCTGGGGAGTGTTGCTGACAAAAAGACCTTGAAGTGAAGGTTCATTGTTCCTTGAAAGTGGAGTTGCAGGTAGACAGGATAGTGAAGGAGGCATATTTTCCTTTATTGGTCAGTGCACTGATTTTGGAATTGGGAGGTCATGTTGCAGCTGTACAGGCCACTATTGGAATACTGCGTGCATTTCAGGTCTCCCTGCTATAGTAAGGATGTTGTGAAACTTGAAAGGGTTCAGAAAAGATTTACAAGGATGTTGCCAGGGTTGGAGGGATTGAGCTTTAGGGATGAGGTTGAATAGACTGGGGCTATCTTCTCTGGAGCATCGAAGGCCGAGGGATGACTTTATAGAGGTTTATAAAATCATGAGGGGCATGAATAGGGTAAATGGACAAAGTCTCTTCCATGGAGTGGGGGAATCCAAAAGTAGAGGGCATAGGTTTGAGGTGAGAAAGGAAAGATTTAAAAGGAACCTAACGGGCAACTTTTTCATGCAGAGGGTAGTGCGTATACAGAATGTGCTGCCAGAGGAAGTGGTGGAGGCTGGTACAATTACAACATTTAAAAGGCATTTGGATGGTTATATGAATAGGAAGGGTTTAAGAGGGATATGGGCCAAATGCTGGCAAATGGAACTAGATTTATTTAAGATATCTGTTCGGTATGGATGGGTTGGACCGAAGGGTCTGTTTCCGTGTTGCATATCTCTGTGACTCTATAGCTTTATCACTTGTAGAGTCCAATCAGATATTAAATCCATTCCAAGCTTCCCTTTCCCTTCAATCCATCTCTTTCCTCCATTCCCTCCTGGCCATTATTTTGTTTGCTCTGTTCCCACCATCCCATTCATCTTCCACCATACCTCCCTCAAAAACCACCTCCCACTTTTATATCGGATGCTCAACATTGCTTAAGTTTGATCTGCAAAACTCATTGTAACTATATATATCTGGATAATGCCATTCAATTAAATTTCCAAGAAACTTTCAGTATTATATTTGTCCAACAGCCTTGAACAGTAAAGCCAATTTTCTTTCATAAACGATATACCAATTAACTCCTCAGTTCCTCCAATCATTGTAATTCTAATATTTATTTTTATTAATTCCATTTATGGGCTTTAAACCAGAATTTACTGGCCATCATTAGTTGCCCTCCAGATGGTGGAGATGAGCTGCTTACTCAAACTGCTGCAGTCCATTTGGGTTTGGGGAACCCTTAATGCAATTAGACGGGGAATTCCAGGGTTTTGACCTAGTGACAATGAAAGAACACAGATATATTTCCAAATCAGGATGGTGAGTGGTTTAGAGAAGAAATTGAAGGTGATAGCCCTCCCGTGTATATATGGTAGTGGTCATCAGCTTAGAAAATGCAGGCTAAGGAGTCTTGGTGACTTTCTGCAGTGCATATCAGTTGTTACTAAGTGTCAGTGGAGGAATATTCATAGATGTGGTGACAATCAAGTGGGTTAATTTGTCCTGGATGATATCAAGCTTCTTGAATGTTATTGGAGCTGCACTCATTCAGGCAAGTGGTCAGTATACCATCACACCTCTTTTTCACTCTGACTTTTTAAAATTTATTCACAGGACAAGGACATCACTGCCTAGGCTAGCATTTATTGTCCAACCCAGAGGGCAGAAGTGTCTGGAGTAACATGTAGTCCCGACCAGTAAGGACGGCAGTTTCCTTCCCCAAAGACATTACTAAACCAGATGGGTTTTTCCGACAATCAGACTTTTAGTTCCAGATTTTCTTTAAAATTCAAATTCCACTACTTGCCATGGCAGGATTTGAACCCAGGTCCCTAGAACATTATCTGGGTCTCTGGATTAACTGACCATCGCCTCCCCATAAAATGCAGAGTCTGCAGACGGATATAGACAGGTTAAGTGAGTGGGCAAAAACTTAGCAAATAGAATATAATGTGGAGAAATAGGAGATTGTGTACTTCAGGATAAAGCAGCTGAATGTTATATAAATGGAGAAAGAACACAGAAAACAGAGGGATTGGAAGTCTTTGTTTATGAATCATTGAAAGCCAGCATCCTAGTTCAGCAGGAAACAGGGAAGGCAAATGAAATTATGGTCTTTATTTCAAAGGGAATGGACTATAAAAATAGAGAGGTTTTGCTGAAACTATACAAGGCACTAAACAGAGCATAGCTGGAATGCTGTGGCGTGTTTTGGGCCCCTTATCTAAGGAAAGGTATACAGACGTTTGGGGCAGTGCAGAAAAGTTTCACTAGACTGACACCAGACATGGTGAGACTGTCTTATGAGGAGAATAAGTTGAATAATTATGGTCTGCACTTATTGGAATATAGAGGTGTAACCTTATTGAAACATACAATATCCATAGAGGACTTGACAGGGCAGATGCAGTAAGGGATTTTCCCCTTGTGGGAGAGTCTGTAACGAGAGGCCATAATCTCAGAATATGGGTCGCACATTTAAAACAGAGATCAGTAGGACTTTCTTCTCTCAGAGGGTAGTGAATCCACAGAGGGCTGTTGAGATTTGGTCAGTAAGTATATGAAGGCTGAAATAGACAAACTTTTAGTTTATAAGAGAATTTATGGTTATAGAGAAAGGCAGCAAAGTGGCATTAAGGATTTAGATCAGCTGTGATTTAATTGAATGGTGAAGCAGACTCAATGGGCTGAATGGCCTAGTTCTGCTCCTATGTCTTTTGGTCACTAACCCAGAGTACATTCTTGGCCCTTGCTGCCTTCTGTACTTCCTCTGGTATTCAACATGGAGCAGCTTTGATTAATCAACCGAGCGGGGTTGGGGTGGTAACCTGGTAAATCAGTAGATTTCCTTGCCCACATTGACCTGATATCATCAGACCTTACAGGTCCGAAGTCAACACTAAGGACTCCCAGAGCAAGTCCCTAACACTGATCCATATAATAGTGTCCTGTATCTTTCCTACTTGTGGGACAGGGCATATGCAAGGATGGTGATGGTCACGTGTGGGACATTGTAACATATGATTTGGAGAATAAGGATGTTAGGCTGTTGCTCGACTAATCTAATGATACAGTTCTCTGAATTTGCCGCTGTTGTTTTCGGTGCCAAGACTGATACCAGGCGGTCCATCTGGATTCATTTCTAAGAGGCATTGATACAACTAAGTGACATCCTGGGGCATTTCAGAAAGCAGTTAAGAATCAACATATTGCTGTGGCTCCACAACCACATGTAGGCCTGACAGGCAAAGTGGTGGGATTCAAACCCAAGGCCCTTGAGCATCACCTAGGTCTTTGGATTACCAGTCCAGTGACAAAATCATTACACATAGCCTCTGAAATGTCTCAAAAATTGAAAACTATTGCCTCCCTATCATGCAGGTCATCAAGTGTCAGTCAACATGGCAGCATCAAATTGAATTAAATTAACTAAGTTATTAAATACATGGAGCACTGTGATATGCTCACCATTGCTTGATCTTGCTACAGATTTCATTCGACTCAGAAACAATTCTTGGCGTAGATGTAACGCTTCAGCTTTCCAAGCCTCAGCTTTTAACTTCCAGTCTACCTCCTTCTGATGCAAGGTTTCAGCCAAGTGTTCTGCATACTCTCTGCTGCTCTTCTCTGGCGGGGTATCGCCAATTACAGCTAAAGCCAATGCTAACTTTGATGTTTTTAGGTACCATGCAAGCACATCTTCATTCAGCTGTTGTTCTATTGTTGAGACAGAAGAAATTACGTTAAACATCACCAAAATTACACATTTAAGATGAGCCATCACAACTTCCAATACTGTCATGAAACATGATTATTTGACTAAAATTGTCTCTGTTGGGTGGCACAGTGACTCAGTGGTTAGCACTGTTGCCTCACAGCACCAGACACCCAGGTTTGATTCCAGCCTTGGGCAAGTGTCTGTTTTGAGTTTGCACGCTGTCCTTGTGACTGTGTGAGTTTTCTCTCGGTGTTCTGGTCACCTCCCACAGTAAAAAGCTGCACAGGTTAGATGGAAATGGTCAAGCTAAATTATCCAGGGATGTAGGTTAGGTGGATTAGCCATGGGAAATCCAGGATTACAGGGATAACGTAGGGAGGGTTGGGTCTGGGTGGGATGATCTTCAAGGGTGGTGAGGACTCAATGCTCCAAATGCAGCTTTTACACTGTAGGGTTCTATGATTCTCTGAAAATAATTCTAATAGCCAGTTTGAAGTTAAAACTATAAATTTTGTTTTGCAAACAATAAATTAAAATTAACAATGCAATATTAGAAACTTTTGATAGTCTGTGGGAATTAAATCTTACAGCAATGCAGTTATTTTGAAGGTGTTGGTTTTGAAGGTGTTGAAGATTTTTTCTGAAGGATCTAGGCCCGAAACGTCAGCCTTCCTGCTCCTCTGATGCTGCTTGGCCTGCTGTGTTCATCCAGCTCTACATCTTATTATCTCAGTTATTTTGAAGTATGTTTTATGTCACCCTGCTGTGCATAACCTTGAGCAATATCACCCATTCAGATTTCTTAGATTTTTTATTTTAATATTCATTAATATAATTACTGTATATAAAATAGCTGATGAATAGAATCGCATTTCACATGGTGCATAAAGTTCCAAAATCACACTTAATAAACCACTGAGGCCCATAAATAAACAGATTTAAAATTAGTTTCAAAAAATCAACTACTTTCCTTAATAGAATTCAAAGTAGATTGTGCACCTATAATATAGCTTAGTAAACCATACAAGTTGTTTGTTGCAAATTGAGTCTCATGACACTTCAAATGGAGTTACACAAACCTTGCACTATACTAATCTACATTTATTAAGGTAGATTGTTTGTTACACTTCAAAATTATTCCTCTAAATATATTAAGAATAAAAATGATTTATGATTCCAGGCCAAAACAGTTGAGCTTCAAGTTTCATCAGTGATGTTCTATTGTGAAAATTCTGTGCTTTTAGACTATCTATAGGAGTTTATTACCATGAAATATAAAGAGACATCACTGTGAAACATTAAGTCTGATATAAAAGATATAAATTTAACAGATAGAATTATACTACTCAGCAAAATGAATTGCATTTTTAACTACCAACTAACAAAATCTAGGTCAAGGTTTATCTTATGCTGTTAAATTATTTAATACCCATATCACATTTTAAAAATTCACAATCTGAAATTTCAATGGCAAACTGCACCCTATTCCTGGTAATATCAGTATTTTACATATTCAGGATATACAGGAAATTTAAAACATGTCAAGGAAGAACAGAAACAATAATAATTCAGGACAGAAACAGCAAAAACAGCAATAGAGATAGTAGGAACTGCAGATGCTGCAGAATGCCTAGACCCCCGAAACGTCAGCTTTCCTGCTCCTCTGATGCTGCTTGGCCTGCTGTGTTCATCCAGCTCTACACCTTGTTATCTCTAAAAACAGCAATAGGTCTGTTTATCGCCGTTTATAAATAAAAGTTAGTATAAAACAGATAATGCTGAAAATACTGAACAATTTAAGCAGCACCACTAGAGGAGGGATAAACAAAACTAATTGTTTCAGATAAATAGCAATTCAATAGAACAGAAAAAGTTATAGAGATATAGAAGGTTTTAAGTTTATAGAGGTGACAGGGTAGTGAGGAAGAGGAAAGAATGAAAGGTTAATTCTGTGATAGGATGAAAGATAGAAGAGAATAAGTGACAAAAGAGATGATTATACAATGCAAAAGGGCATGGCAACATGACAAGGAAAAACAACAGGCAGGATTAGAGTGGATATGACAAGTTCCAAGCGGATGATCCATCTCTGCCTCATCTAGTGGTCCCAGCATCACAGATGCCAGTCTTCAGCCAATTTGATTCATTCCAAGTGAAGTCAAGAAATGGTTGGTGGCATTGGATACTGCAAAGTCTATGGGCTCTGACAACATTCCAGCAACAGGACTGAAGGCTTGTGCTCTGGAACTTGCCACATCCCCAAGCAAGCTGCCACAGTACAGCTACAACACTGGCATCAACCCGACAATGTTAAAAATTGTGCCGGTACGTCCTTTAGAAAGAGCAGGACAAATCCAACCTGGCCAATTACCACCCCATCAGTCTACCATCAGTCAACAGTAAAGTGACAGAATGTTTCGTCAAATAACTGCTTAGCAACAACATGCTTACTGATGCCCAATTTGGGTTCTGCCAGGACTACTCAGCTCCTGACCACAATAGAGCCTTAGTTCAGACATGGGCAAAAGAGCTGAATTCCAGAGGTGAGACAAGGGTGACAACCGCTGACATCAAGCCCACATTTGACTGGGTTTGGTATCAAGAAGCCATGGCCAAACTGAAACTGGCTCATTGGAAGATGGTTGTGATTGTTAAGAGGACAGTCACCTCAGCTTGAACATCTCCGCAGGAGGTCAACAGGGTAGTGTCTTAGACCCAACCATCTGCAGCCACTTCATCAATGACCTTCCCTCCAAAATAAGATCAGAAGTGGGGATGCTCAATGTTCAGAACCATTCTCAATTCCTCAGTTATTGAAGCAGTCCATGTTCAAATACAACATGATCTAAAAATATCAAGGCTTGGGCTGACAAGTGGTTAGTAACATTCACGCCACACGAATGGTAGGCAATGTCTCTTATTAGACATGGTCAATCTAACTACTGCCCCTTGACATTCAATGGTGTTACCATCACTGAATCCCCTACTACCTACATCTTGGGAGTTACCATTGACCAGAAACTCAACTGGACTTGCTATATAAATACAGTGGCTAAAAGGGTAGGTCAGAGACTAGGAATACTGCAGCATGTAACGCACCTGACTTCCCAAAGCCTGACCTCCATTGACAAGGCACAAGAGAGCAATGTGATGGAATACTTCCCACGTGCCTGGATGAGTGTAGCTCGAACACTCAATAAGCTGGACACCATCCAGAACAAAGCAGCCCACTTGATTGGAATCACATCCACAAACATCACACATGCCCCTCTTTTCTTTCTCTTGTCCCCCACCATACCCACACACTTTCATTCAGTAGCTCTTCTTCCAACCCTTCCACATCTGTGCAGGAGGTCCTCAGGGCAGTGTCCTAGGCCCAACCATCTACATCTGCTTCATCAGTGACGTTCCTTCCAAAAAGATCAGAAGTGGGGATGCTCAATGTTCAGAACTATTCGCAACTCCTCACATACTGAAGCAGTCCGTTTTAAATTATCGGTAATTAAGAATCTTCTGATGACCTTGTTGATTGCCGTAAAACCCATCTGGTTCACTAACGTCCTTTAGGGTGGGAAACTGCCATCTTTACTTGGTTTGGCCTGCATGTGACTCCAGATCCACAGCAATGTGGTTGATTCTTAGCTGCCCTCTGGGCAGTTAGGGGCAGACAATAAATACTGCCTAACCAGCGATGCCCTCATTCTGTGAATGAATAAACAATAAAAAAAACCACTGCTGCTCACACTTCCTTGGCCTGTTGAACTCTGGTTTCTGCTAAGCAGCCAGACAAATACGTTCCTTTCGTTGTTGGCAGAGATTGTCCAGACTAACTGGAACTCTCTCCTCTGAGCTTTAGCAGTGTTGGTGACGACACCCAAAGTGAGGCAGAAGTTGGAAAAGTTAAAAGGACAGAATTCCATTACCCAAAAGTTGCATTTCCACCAACCAGAAGCTATTTTGCATCCCTGATCTTACACAGCCAATACAAAATGACAGCCCTGCATCTGACTTGCTTTATCGATGTCAAAATAGACTAAAGAGATGAATTTATGCACAGCAGTTTTGTCATCGGAGATCAGTGGTACTTAAGCTACTTCCATGCTATGGTGAACATTAACAGGAGAAGCAGGAAACTAGCTTTTCCAAGATCAGTGAAATGATTTCTAAAAGTTTGGAAACCACTTGTAAATCAGTGAAGATATGCTTTCAAAAGGCCTGTGAATACAGGTTTTCACACTGGCAGAAAAGCAAAAAATGCAGTTTCACTTATGAAGGGGTTTCAGGCTGTCAATTTCACTGATCAATGACTTCTCAGTGTGCCCTCACTTAAGATCCACACTGCTTGGGAAACCTACATGCTGTCAGTTAAGGCCCTAATCTGGGTTGACAATACAACTTTCTAAGGTTTTGGAGTAGATCTAATATTTAAATTGTGGAGGCAGCCTTGTGTCTCGTAAGATAATTATTTGCACCACTGCAGTCAATTCTTATGTAAAGCATTTGTTGGTAGTTAGCACTGTTACCTCACAGCACCAGGAACCCGGTTTCAATTCCAGCCTTAGGTGACTTCCTGTGTGGAGTCTGCACATTCTCCCCATGTCTGCATGGGTTTCCTCCCACTGTCCAAAGATTTGCAGGTTAGGTGGATTGGCTATGCTAAATTGCCCTGTAGTGTCTAGGGATATGTAAACTATGCGGATTAGCTATGGTAAATGGAGGGTTACAGGGATGGGGGTTGGGAGCTTAGTCTGGATGGGATGGCGTCCATCTGCACTGTAACGATTTTGTGATTCTATGATTTGCCTCAATTCAAACACAGTTAGTTAACCTCATATGTATCCATGCACCAATGCTGCGTTCCATATGCAGATAAAAGACCAATTTTGTGAGAGATAGGGATTCTGCTGACAGCACAACCAATGTTAGTTCATCTTTACATCTGGGGGATTTCAACAACAAATGGGAGTGGGCCATGTAGCATCGTGGCCTAAACAAGTTAAATGCGGCAGGCAGCAAAGCTTAGTCATTCTCAAGTTTTGCATAACTGACACTCTATTTCCGAACAAACTATGCCATAAGGTGTCCTGGAAAAATCCGAAGTCAAGGCATCAGCATTACCTTGATTTGATCATCAGCAAATGAGCAACTTGGAACCCCATTTTGACACACAACAACCACAGCCATGTCTACATTCCAGCAAATCCACACACTGTAAACCTGAGGGGGAAAACTCCTCCGTTTCCTCAACAGGTGAATGCAATGAATCTCTTATATGATGAATAGAATTAGCATTCTTTCAGTTTGGCTTGTTTTGCACTTTCAGCTGGAATGGAAGAAAGCGAGACAAATGCACGTCTCTCATTATCAACACAAAGCCTCTCCAGTGAGAAGTCCTCAGCTGTGCATCCTCATGATAACACATTAAAACTGGGTCCCTTATGGTCACAGACTAAAGCCTCAGCAGATGTTTAAATTACAGACCTAACACCTCCATGGGAGATTGCCCTCACCTCCAAGTGCAAGCTGTTGAAGGAATACTAAGAAATAAGGGATAATAGATTGGTGAACCTTGAACACAAAGAACAAGAAAATGGTCTCTGGCAGTTACTGAATAAAATTGGTGAGAAACAAACCATTCATTTTTAATTTCACTTAATTCATAAACTTTTACAATTTGAATAGTTGTCAAGATACAACAAATTTGTTCATTACAAAATCCCCAGTTATAACAAGATATTTGCAAAATTCATGCATGACTCTAGTTGCTGCAGCCAATGATGGTGCTGCCTTGTTACAGCACAAGCACACAATTCAGCTGCAAATGTCCCATTCAACTGGAATGGAAATCATAGTTGTGGATTTGAAAATGATGCTAAGTATAATTTCGCTCTGGGAAATTTAGACAGATCTTTTGAATCAAAAGATTCAAAGTTGATTGCAAACCAAACTGCTGCCAACGCAGCGGCTAAAACGGCAATTACCAACTACTGTTTGACGCTGAGGCCTCCTCGGCGCCTATGAGCCCTCGGACTTCCTTTTTCCCCTCACCGTTTCGGGGCACAGACTCACTATCAGCAGCTCGCATCTGCTCCATCCCGTAAGCGCCACGTCCGCCCGCTGCCATAACACTGTCACCCGCTCGCTCAAGCCTCTCGCGCGCTTTCACACCTGGTCATGGACGTCACCCTCCGTGACGTCTTCGGGCTGAGGACTTGGAGACGCGGAAGGGGAGGAGGTAATGGGACTATGTTCTTTGTGTTTAAAGTTCACCGTTCTATCACCCCTTATTTCTTAATATTCCTTCAAATGGGACAGGGTGGGGAGAATAAGCTTGGCGCAAATACGTCGTAAGGGTTGGGAGGAACGGGATTAGGGAGAATGGCAAACATAAAAATGAGGTGCAGGGGTAGGCCATTTTGCCCTTCGGGCCTGCACCACCATTCAATACGATCATGGTTGATCATGCAATTTTGCTATCCTATTCCCACCCTTTCCCCATGTCCCATGATCCTTTTAGCCACAAGGGCCACATCTAGCTCCCTCTTGAATACATAGTAGTATGGGGTGGGTAGAGAAATGGGCTAAGTGTGTGGGTTAGGGGGGAGAGAGAATGGGGGTAAGATAGTGGAGGAAGATGGGAATAGGGAAGTTAAGGGGATGGAAGTGAAGGGGGTGCAGAAAAGTGGTGGAATGGGGGAGGTGAAAGGGGGTGGGAGAGGTGAAGGGGATAGCACAAAGGGTGTGGATGGGGTGGAGAAATTGAATTATGTTGAAGGAATAGGTGTGGGGAGGTGAAAGAGATTGTGGTGAATGTTGGGTGAGTGAAGGGAATTGAGGAAAGGGTGTGGGTTGAGGTGAAATGGGGAAGTGAAGGGAGTTGGGGGCAATGTGAAGAATGTAGGGTGGAAGATCGGGGAAGGAAATGAGGATTGAGCTAGTAGGATAGGGAAATGGGTGGGCAAGGTGAACTCTGTTGGCAGGAGCAGGGACTGGGAATAGAGAAGAGGGTGGGTGAAGGTAGAGAGTCATGGGTCAGGGGTGGGGATGTGAAGAAGGGGCAGGGGAAGCAAAGAAGAATTGAGGGAAAGGGATTGGGGCAAGTGAAGGTTGTAGGGAAAGAAAGGGGCGAGGTGATGGGGTTGAGGGGAAAGGGCACAGGAAGGAGGTAAAAGGGGTGGTGATAGTGGTGAAGGCAATGTGTTAAAACTGTAGTATGTGTAAGTTGCTGTTTGCCTTTGAGATCCTTAGTGACAACATCTTCACTAAATGTTGGTTGCTCAAGGAACTTTGGCTCTGTTGATAAACTGGAGTCCAACTAGCAAACACTGCAACACATAAAGGAGGGGGAGTTACCTGCATTTTGTGATGCAGGAGGCAATCATACCCCTTAGATTAAATAAGTCACGTTTGGTCAGTAGAGGTGACTGTGAGCGAAGCAGGTATTGGGGTCCAGAATTTAGCTATGAAGGAGTCTGAGCTGGTGCCCATGTCCATTAGAGTACGAGATTCTTGCTCCCAGTGTGGGCAAGGGCACAGACTGAAGGCAGGATGAGTGAATTGTCCAAAGTGCCATTCAAGTTGGAAGAATAATGGGAAGTGTAATAATAAGTAATAGCACAGTGAGGGGAATACATATTGCTCTCTGCAGCAAAGGCAGAATCGTGAAGGATGAGTTGCCTACCTGGTGCCAAGGTTTAGGACATCTCTTCTGAGCTTGAGAGGAGCTTGGAGGGGCACAGATCACAGCAGCTCTGAGCTAAATAAAAATGCAGAATCACAAAGATAATAATCTCAGCATTGCAACTTGACCCATGTGCAAATTTACGCAAAGTGAATAAGACTACAGAGTTAAATACGTGGTTGAAAGATTGGTGTGGGAGGATCAGGTTCTGATTCATGAAGTACCGGCGCCACTACTGGGGAAAGAGAGTAGTTTTGTTGGGATGGGATTCATTTGAACCAAACTGGATTAGTGTCCTGGGGAGCGGAGCGTGAGGGTGACCACGACTGGGAACTCTATTCATCGATACTCAACATTCATGGAAAAATAGGACAAAAGGAATAAGAGGTGGGATAACACTTAATAAAGGAAGGTATCTGTATGGTGGTGAAAAGTGATATAGGTACAGTAGATTGTAATGTTGTTGTGGGTAAATCACCACAAGTTACCTTTAATTCAGCTAGTTATTAAGAAATCTCACAATCAAGTACTGAAACAATGATTTAAACTTTATTGCATGTAGCAACCAAAATAAGATCCCTCAAGTAAGCAACTTAAGCCCTCACAATTTATTTTGGCTATTGTCTGATTAATGATAGAATCCAGCCAGGATTTCACCAACAATTCCTGTCTCTGGAAGTGTCCAGGGTTCGATCATTGGGCAATGTTGTTCTTCAAAGTTCTGATACTGACTTGTTCTGGTGTTGGATTCTTATACAATCTTCACTCTTTCAAGTTGGTGTGGTGTGACATTATTGATAATTCAATGGATTCTTTCATTGCCAACATTGATTACATTCCTGGAGACCTCAAGTCTGTGGCTTGCCTTCTTATCAGGAGTAGCCCCCTGTTCCTTGTTCCATTCGGGGTCAGCTGTCTGTTTAAAACATAGCTTTTCCTGCAGTTAATCCATTTATTTCAGAACTGCAAGTAGTCTTAATTGCCTTTTGCCTCCACGCGGTCCATATCTCTCTAATCTCTGCCTATTTATGTCTCTGTCAAGATGCCTCTTAAATGTTTCGATTGTATCTGCCTCCACCCACTACCTCTGGCAGCACATTTCAGGCACTATGTAAAAACGTGCTTCTCACATCTCCTTTAAACTTTTTCCCTTTTGCTTTAAGCCTATGGCCCTAGTAATTGGCATTTGTACCTAGGAAAAAGACTCCAACTATCCATTCTATCCATGCCTCTCATACTTCTGTAAACTTCTATCAGCCTCTGATCTTCAAGTGAAAACAAACCAAGTTTGTCCACTGTCTCCTCACAGCATATACTTTCCAAACCAGGCAGCATCCTGGTAAAGCTTTTTTGTACCCCCTCCAAAGCCTCCACATTCTTCTGGTGGTGTGATAATCAAAACTGCATGCAATATTCCAAATGTGGCCTAATTAAAGTTGTATACAACTGCAAAATGATTTGCCAATTTTTATATTCAATGGCCTGACTGATGAAGGCAAGCATGCCATATGCCTTCTTGACCATCTAAACCACTTGTGTTGCCCCTTTGAGGAACCTGTGGACCTGTACACTTAGGTTCCTCTGTAAGTTAATGCTTGTGCCATTTATGGTATACCCTCCTCATGCATTAGACCTTTCAAAATGTATCACCTCAGATGCTGTATCTTCTGGCGATCCTCCTCACTGTCCGCAGCTCCCCGATCTTTGTGTCATCTGCAAACTTATGAATCACGTTCTCCTCCACGTCATTTTTATATATTGCAAACAACAGAGTTCCCAGCACTGATCCCTGCAGAGTATATATTTATAATATATAAATATAAATATGTCATACATATCTTCATTTCCTGTTTTGATTAAAAAACTTTGAAGAATTGAAAGGTGAGCCACTTGTCATAGTACTTGGTCTGTGTTTTTCTCTTGTAACTATGGTATTGGTGTGGTTGTTCAAGTATTATCTTAATCAGTAGTGACTCCTGAGATGCTAATGTTGGAAGAACATCAATGGCAATGGCACTGCATGACGTGGGAGCTGGTGGACTTCACTGTGATTCGTAGCAGCCACCCGTAGCAAGTATTGGTCAGTTGAGGAACTCCAGCACACTCCTTAAATAAACTACCTCAAATTCGGTCAGGGACAGGAGAGTGTGACTATGAGCAAGGCAGTTAGAGGTATCCAGAAGGTTGTGCTGAAAGGGTCTCAGCCCTTGATCTTGTCAAACAGGTTTGAAATTCTTGCTCCCAGTGAGGGTGAGAGCGGGGGTGTAGGGAGGATGAGCACACTGACCATTGCACCATGGTACAGGCAACCATTCAAGAGGGTTGAGAAAAGAGAAATGTAATTGTAATCAGGGATACTATAGTCAGGGGAATAGACAGTGCTGTCTGTGGCCAGGATTAAGAATCCAAAAAGCTGGAAGGCTGCTTGGTACGCAGGTTCAGGATATCTTATCTGGGATGCAGAGGAACTTGGAGTAGGAGGGGAAAGACCCAGTTGTTGCGGTCCACATAGGTGATACAGGTGGAAAGAGGTTCTTCTGAGGGAATATGCGCAGCTAGGGGCTAAATTAAAAAGCGGACCCTAAAAGGTAGTAATCTCTGGATTATTACCTGAATCATGAGCAAGTTGACACAGGACCAACAAGATTAAAGAGGTAAACGCGAGGCTGAAAGCTTACTTTGGGAGAAACTGGTTTGAATTCATGGGACATTGACACCAGTACTGGGGAAGGAGGGAGCTGTTCTAATAGAACAGGCTCGTCCTGAATCATGCTGGGACCAGAGTCCTGACGAATTGCATAGCTAGGAATGTGGATTAGGCTTTAAACTAAATATTGGATGGGTGGTTTCAGTTGCATGGAAAATTATGTTAAAAGTTAAAGTGGGAAGAGGGCTCAGCAGAGGTTATTAAAGTTTCCAGAAAAAGTAATAGGATAGAGAGCATGGAAAGGGTCAGGAATCTAACTTCAGGTGCATTCATTAAGAGGACAGCTATGAGAAGAAGGGCAGTCAATGCAGGATTGAGGGTATTGTCCTTAAATGCACGCAATATACAAAACAAGGCAAGTGAACTTTTAGCACAGATTGAAATAGCCAGGTGTGCTGTTGTAGATATCACAGTGATGTGGCTGCAAGGGCAACAGTGCTGGGAACTAAATATCCTATAGAAATGACAAGCAGATGGACAGAGGACGTGAGGTTGGCTTGATAGTAAGAAATGAAATGAAATCGAAAGTGATAGAGTCGGAAGGCGTAGAATCTGTACAGATAGAGATAAGGAACTGCAAAGGAGAACAGACCCTGACGGGAGATGTGTACAGGTCTCCTAGCTGTAGCCAGGATGTGGAGAAGGAAATAAATCAGGAGCTAGGACAGGCATATAAGAAAATCTCTATTTACAATTGTGGTGGACTGGGAAAATCAGGTTAGTAGCGGATCTCAAGAAAAGCAATTTGTGGAATGTCTACAACATGGTCTTTTGCAGAAACTTTTGGTAGAGCCCACAAGGGAACAGGCAATTCTGGATTTGGTGATGTGTAATGAGGCAGACTTGATTAAGGAGCTTAAGGTGAAGAAATCGTTAGGAGACAGTGATCATAGTATGATAGAATTCACCCTGCAGTTTGAGAGGGAGAAGCTGGAATCAGATGTAATGGTATGACAGTTGAGAAAAAGTAACTACAGACACATGAGGAAGGAGTTGGTCAGAGTTAAATGGAAGAAGATCCTAGCAGGGGCGACAGTGGAGCAGCAATGGCAGGTGTTTCTGGGGATAATTTGGAAGGCACAGCATAAAATCATCTCAAGGAAGAAGAAGCAGCATGGTATCTCGGTGGTTAGCACTGCTGCCTCACAGCACCAGGGACCCAGGTTTGATTCCACCAGGCAACTGTCTGTGTGGAATTTCTCCCGTTCTCCCCATGTCTGCATGGGTCTCCACCCGGTGCTCCAGTTTCCTCCCACGTCCAAAGATGTGCGGGTTAGGTTGATTATCTGTGCTAAATTGCCCGTAGCATCCAGGGTTGTGTAGGATAGGTAGATTAGCTATGGGAGATGGAGGGTTACAGGGAAAGGGTATGGGGATGGGTCTGAGTGGGGTGCTCTTTGGAGGGGCAGTGTGGACTGTTGGGCCAAATGGCCTCTTCCCATACTATAGGGATTCTATGAATCATACTGAGGGGAAAATGAGGCGACAAGGGAAGTTGGAGCAACGTAAAAGCTTTCATTGCGAGAGGTTTTGAGTACGGGAGCAGGGATGTGCTGTTGCAGTTATACAGGGCCTTGGTGAGGCCGCACCTAGAATATTGTGCGCAATTTTGGTTTCCTTTTCTGAGGAAGGATGCTCTTGATCTCGGGGGAGTGCAGCGAAGGTTTACCAGGCTGATTCCGGGGATGGCAGGTCTGACGTATGAGGAGAGATTGACTAGGTTGGGATTGTTTTTGCTGGAGTTCAGAGGAATGAGGGGTATCTCATTGAGACTTATATAATTCTAACATGACTAGACAGGGTAGATGCAGGGAGGATGTTTCCGATGGTGAGTGTGTCCAGAACCAGGGGTCACAGTATGAGGATTTGAGATAGACAATTTAGGACGGAGATGAGGAGACATTTCTTCACCCAAAAAGTGGTGAGCCTGTGGAATTCATTACCACAGGAAGTAGTTGATGCCAAAATATTAAATGTTTTCAAGAGGCAAATAGATGTAGCACTTGGTTTGAATGGAATCAAAGGTTATGGGAAGAAAGCAGGATTAGGCTATTAAGTTGGATGATCAGTCATGATTGTGAAGAATGGCAGAGCAGGCTTGAAGGGCCTCCTGCTCCTATCTTCTAAATTTCTATGTTTCATATAATGTGGTGTCAATTAGTGGGAAGCCAGAGGATTGGGAAGCCTTTAAAAACTAGCAGAGGATAACTAAAAAAAAAAGGGAGAAGATGAAATATGAAAGTAAGCTATCTAGTAATGTAAAAAAATTACAAGAGGTTTTGTTAGAAATCTGAAAAGTAAGAGAAAGGCAAAAGTGGACATTGGACCACTGGAAGCGAGGGCTGGAGAAGTACTAATGGGGAACAAAGAAATGTCGGAGAACTGAATCGGTACTTTGCATCAGTTTTCACAGTGGAGGGCACCAGCAGCATCCAGAACTTCAAGAGAGTCAGGGGGCCGAGGTGAGTTTAGTGGCCATTACTAAGGAGAAGGTGCAGGAGAAGCTGAAAGGTCTGAAGGTGCATAAAGCACCCAGACCAGTTGGACTACATCCCAGAGTTCTGAAGGAGGTAGCTGAGGAGATTGTGGAGGCATTCATGCGGATCTTTCAGAAATCACAGGAGTCCGGGTGGGTCTGAGAGAACTAGAAAATGACTGTTCAAGAAGGGAGGGAGGCAGAAAACACGAAATTGTAGGCCAGTTAGCCTGACCTCGGTCATTGGTAAGAGTTTAGATTCCATTATTAAGAATGTGGTTGTGGATTACTTGGAAGTCCATGGTAAAATAGGGCTGAGTCAGCACAGCTTCATTAAGGGGAGGTCACACCTAAGAAATCTGGTAGAATTCTTTGTGGAGGTAATGAGCAAGTTAGACAAAGGACAGCTAGTGGACACAATCTATTTGTATTTCCAGAAGGCATTTGACAAGTTTAGAAGGATGGGGGTGGGGATGCGGTTCTGACTGAAACTTACAAAATACTGAGAGGCCTGGGTAGAGTGGACGTGGAGAAGTGTTTCCACTAGTAGGAGAGATTAGAACCCAAGGGAAGACCTTTTAGAACTAAGATGAGGAGGAATTTCTTCAGAGGGTGGTGAATCTGCAGAGTGCTGTCGATGTCAAGTTATTGAGTGCATTTAAGGCAGATATGATTCTTCAGAGACAGCAAGAACTACAGATGCTGGAGTTAGAGACAACACAGTATTGAGATGGAGGAACACAGCAGGCCAGGCAGCATCAGAAGAGCAGGAATGTTGACAGTTCGGGTCGGGACCCTTCTTCAGAAAATGTTGGTTCTTGATTGGTAATGGAATCAAGGATTTCAGGGAGAAGGCAAGAGAATAAAGTTGAGAAACATATCAACCCTGATTCAATGATGGAACAGACTTGATGGGCCAAGTGGCCTAATTCTGCTCTCATATCTTTTGGTCTTATGCACTTACCAGTCCAAGCCTGGAAATTATCCAGCAACTCTGTAGGCTAGCATGGGTTGCTTTATTATAGAGGAAGTGGGAGTGAAATTGAACTGAGTATCATTATGAGCAAGCAACACCACTTCTTATTTTATGGGAGAGGGAGGCTCACAGATACAGCAACTACAGATGGTCAGATTAGATACCAGCAATGACAGTTTTGTAGGTCAGTTTGTGCCATCCAGTCATTGTGAAAAACAAAATATAAATCCAAAGTCCATTTTTTTTTTGTTTTCAACCCCAAGTGTCATCATAAGGTTTCATTGTATCTTTCTTTGTTGAATGCTGCCTAGATCTTGACGATTCATATTGTAACCTCTCCTCACGATCCATGCGTGAATCAAACCTGCGATAAAATCTGAAACGGAGTGGTTTTTGAAGAACCTAAACTTAGTGTCAGTGAGCAGACGATTGCTGGCTAGTTTTTGATGACTCCTTCAATCACTTTACTAATGTTTAGTAAGGAGATAATAGGTTAATAGTTAGCTGGATTAGATTTATAATTTCTCTTGATTAGGATCTAGCTCAGCAGTCTTACACATTGTTATGACCTGGTGAGACAGGGGAATTAGCTCCGCTTTTTTTAAACTCCTCTCACTAAATTGTAAAAAATGTTTTTCCTTCTTTTAACACACAGCTATCATACTTCAATTAAAATGTAGTTTGCTAGAAAATAAAGGACCCAAGTACCAAGGATTCCTTGAAATAAGGTGGAATTGTATAATCAACTACGCTGAAAGTATAATAAAATGCAGCATCAAACATACATTCAAACATGTAATAAGTTTAAAATAAAAAGAGAGAAGAGTGTGCTATACAACCAAAATAATAAAAGCAAATGTAATTTAAAAGTTCTTGCAGTACTGAGTTGAAAGAATGAAACCTGAGTCCATGACTATTTAGAGATAGTAGGAACTGCAGATGCTGGAGAATCTGAGATAACAAGGTGTAGAGCTAGATGAACACAGCAGGCCAAGCAGCATCAGAGGAGCAGGAAGGCTGACGTTTCGGGCCTAGACCCTTCTTCAGAAATAGGGGAGGGGAAGGGGGTTCTGAAATAAATAGGGAGAGAGGGGAAAGTGGATAGAAGATGGCTGGAGGAGAAAATGGGTGGAGGGGAGACAGACAGGTCAAAGAGGCAGGGATGGAGCCAGGATCCACAAACTGAACCCACAATTCTACTCCGCTTTATTGGACACTAAAAACCGTCAGGAACAGCAACTCATATTCCGCTTGGGAATCCTGCAGCCCAATGGTATCAATGTGGACTTCACAAGGTTCAAAATCTTCCCTCCCCCTACTGCATCCCAAAACCAGCCCAGCTCGTCCCCGCCTCCCTAACCTGTCCCTCCTCCCACCTATCCCCTCCACCCACCTCAAGCCCCACCCCCATCTCCTACCTACTAACCTCTTCCCGCCACCCCCCCCCCCCCCCCCCCCCGCCCCGACCTCTCCGTCCTCCCTAACTCCCCACCTACACTCACCTTTACTGGCTCCATCCCCGCCTCTTTGACCTGTCTGTCTCCTCTCCACCTATCTTCTCCTCCATCCATCTTCTGTCCGCCTCCCCCCTCACCCTATTTATTTCAGAACCCCCTTCCCCTCCCCTATTTCTGAAGAAGGGTCTAGGCCCGAAACGTCAGCCTTCCTGCTCCTCTGATGCTGCTTGGCCTGCTGTGTTCATCCAGCTCTACACCTTGTTATCCATGACTATTTAGCTGTTTTCTCTTTTCTTCTTCAGTTTTTGTGAGATTTGCACAGTCTTCAGTTCTCGATGATTGGTTGCTTTTCTAAGTTGTGTGTTTTTTTGCTGGGTGCTTCTTCTGATACATGGTAAGGCACAGGGACAAAGATAGAGGCTAGAGGAACAGCAAGCTCTGGTGCTGTCTTTTAAACGACAGTCAAGATGGCTCCAGAATTCATAGCTTTTGCTTTTTCCAGTGGACGTAAAGTCATAGAGTCATACGGTGTAAAAACAGGCCCTTTGGGACCAAACTACATTATTCATATTTATCTGCACTTTGTCCATTGCCTACTATGCCCTTACATTTTAAATAACTGTGTTTCTTAATGGAATGTACCAAATGGGCTGTACAATGGTATCTGAAATAACTGCTGGTAAATGATGGCCCGTTGTCTGTGACAAACACTTCTTGATGCCCGTGTATTGCAAGAGATACTCGCAGCTTTTCCATCATCATCCCCATGTTTGACGAATGAACTCTATGCACATCTAACCACTTTGAGTGAGTGTCCACAATGACTAAGAACGTTGAGCCCGTGAAAGGGCTGGTGTAGGTGATGTGCAAACGAGTCCAAGCTTTACCTGGCCATTCCCACAAATGTGGGGGAGTTGCTGGCAGTAATCTTTGTCCTTGTTGGCGCTCTGGGCACTGCCCCACCAGTGCAGCTATTCCTACATCCAATCCTGGCCACCAGACATAACTTCTCACTAACATCTTCATTTTGTTCATCCATAGATGACCCTGGTGGAGCTCCGCCAGTATCTGACGGCAGCCTTTGCTCGGTGCAATCACTCTTGCTCCCCATAATAAAATACCGTCCCCTACTGTGATCTGGTCTTGTCGGGTCCAGAGAAGTTTCAATTCTGGTTGTGATGGCCCTTTTGTTTCCTCCATCACCAGCTGTTTTAGTTTTGCTAGGACCAGATCTTTTTGAGTCCACAGCTTGATATTGTCAGTGATAGTAGGAACTGCCGATGCTGGAGTCTGAGATAACAAGTTGTAGAGCTGGATGAACACAGCAGGTCAGGCAGCATCAGAGGAGCAGGAAAGTTGACG
This sequence comes from Rhincodon typus, assembly GCF_021869965.1. Classification (NCBI taxonomy): domain Eukaryota; kingdom Metazoa; phylum Chordata; class Chondrichthyes; order Orectolobiformes; family Rhincodontidae; genus Rhincodon; species Rhincodon typus. The sequence goes on along the minus strand of NC_063340.1, from coordinate 27,295,388 downwards.
TTTCGGATCTGGACCCTTCTTTAGAAAGTTTTCTGAAGAAGGGTCCAGACCTGAAACATCAGCTTTCTTGCTCCTCTGATGCTGCCTGACCTGCTGTGTTTATCCAGCTCTACACCTTGTTATCTGATATTGTCAGTGGTGACCGAATGGTGTCCAGAAAGCTTCAAACCACAATGGACTCTTTCAATGGCTGCACCATTGGTATCAGCTAGCAGGATGCTGCTCAAGGTAACTGCATGTGCTACCTGGCCTCCTGGATAGTGTTCCAACTTGTAATTGCATGGACTTAGAATGACAGCTTACCACTGAATTGACTTGAAGCTATGAGCAGCACGGCACTGTCCTCTTTGAGTATCCCTAGCAGGGTTTGTGATCTGTCACAATTACAAATTCACATCTGTAAAGTCATTGGTGGAACTTCCTTATGCTATTTCCACAGCTGACCCTTTTCCAATATCTGATGCAAGGCCATCAGGGTGGAGGCCAGGTTATGTATGAACTTTTCGCAATAATTCCCAATACAAGGAAAGACCTAAGTTCCAATATAGCCGTGGGATCTGGGGCATATTTGGTTGGCCTCAGTTTATCTTCCAATGGGTGTAACCTGGTATTGTTGCCTCTGTACCCTAAGTAGGTCACTTGGTGTGGCTGGAACACACATTTTTCTCTCCCAAGGCTTCTGCTCGCCTTAGAGAAATGTCTAAGCCTATGTCCAAGTTCTCTAAGTCCTCTTTATTGGTCTTCCATGTTATTAGCACAACATCTATATAAATGATGACCTAGGGCAGACCTGTAAAATGTTCTCCATCATCCGCTAAAAAATGGCACAGACTGATGATACCCCAAATGGCATTCTCGTATAATGGTACAAACCATATGGGAATGAATTGTAGCAGACATCTGGGAATCCTCACTTAACCACAGTTGCAGATACCCACAGTTCATGACCAGCTTTGTGAAGTACAGCCCTGTTGCTAGCTTTGATATAAGTCTGCTATGCAAGGGATTGGGTATTTATCCAGCTGCAGTTTACCATTTGTATAAAATCCCCACAAAAGTAACGTGATCCATTGGGATTCATATATGGTACGATCAGTGCTGCCTGTTCTGCTGACCGTACTAGTTTGATAATTCCTTCCTCTCCACCCTCCTGATGTCTGCCTCTACATTTACATGTAAGGCAAATGGCACTGGGCGAGCCTTGCAGGATCATAGAATTGCTTCCTGGTCAACATGCAAGGTGGCTTTAGCTACTTTAATAGAGCCTAGACCTTCCTGAAAAACGTCCAGGTATTTAATAGGACATTGCTTAGACAGCTGTTTTCTAATCAAAAAATGTTGATCCAATCTAAATGAATCTTTCTCAACCAATTTCACCCCATCAAGCTTGGGCCCATGCCCAGTACTACAATCAGTGATAACTGAACCAGCTGCTTCCCATACAAGACCAGAATCAAAGTTGTACCCTTAATCTCTTCCCTGGTAGAGGTTTTCAATCTAGCCAAGGTCTTACGTGGACTTAAGGGTTGGAGTCCAGAGTGAATTTTGTTAAAGACTGGTTGTGCAATAACTGATACAGCCGCGCCTATATCAACATCCATGACAACCAGATGACCATTTAACCAGGCATTTATTTTGATTAAACAAGGTGTAGAGCTGGATGAACACAGCAGGCCAAGCAGCATCAGAGGAGCAGGAAAGCTGACGTTTTGGGTCTAGACCCTTCTTCAGAAATTTATTTTGATTGGTTCTGATTTGGATGTTGTTAAGCAATATAACTTCTCCAACCCAGATGTAGGTGGGTTTTCCACAGTGTGCACTCTTCTGGATATCGGCCTATGAATTATCTTAATCAATCCAAGCCTAGTGGAACTATTTTGCTGTCTTGAGTCTGCACAACAGCAGCAACTACAATCGCTTGCCAGCCAGGATCCTGAAGAAAATTTTAACTGTTTGTCTGAGGCTTGGCATTATATTGGCATTTTGCCTCTGTTCGGGATATGTCCTGAGTGAGGCTATGCAATTGCCTTAATTCATGTGGCGTTCCCCAAGTTCAGTTGGCCTGGCAAGAATGTCCACTTAAATTGGCATACCCTGTAACTCATATGCTCCATTGCTGCATTTCCTAAGGACAAAATCAGTTGTAGTGCCTGTTTGAAGTCCAATTGGGCTTCAGCTAGTAGCTGCTTTTGCATGGTTACATCATTAATCCCACATACCAAGCAGTCTCTAAGCATCTCATTAAGGGTTGAACTAAAGTCACTTGCCTCTGCCAGTCATCTTAACCTCGTCAAAATCCTAAACAGATTTCCCTGGTTCCCGAACTTCCAAATAAAACTGATAACATTTCAGAATTAGAGGAGGCTGGAGGTCACAATATTCCTCAACTAAATCCATCAACTCTTGAAAGGTTTTAGTATCTGGTGCCTTAGGAAACATTAGGCTCCTAATAACTGAGAAAGCAGTGAGTTCACAAGCTGGCAGAAGAATTACTTGTCGCTTTTTATCTGCTCCAATGTCATTTGCCTGGAAAAAGTAATGCATTCTTTCCATGTACTGGGCCTAGTCTTCAATGGCAGGATCAAACAAGTCAAGCTTCCCAAATAATGGCATGGTGCCGGAAATGCTCACCCCAACTCAGACAATTGTTGTGAGCGAATTTCTTCAGGAGCATATTTTTCTCTCATCACCACTGCAAGAACTCCAGAGGGGCTGGTATCCCATCACCAAGTCACCCTTTATTTACATGTACGTAGTACTTGACACTGATCAGGCTTCCTCAGAGCAAGCTCTCAGAGTGAACAGAACCTCTAACATACCTGTTTATATCCGTCAGCCAGCGGTCCCTGATTGCACTAGGTTTACAGCCCGAATCAGGGAACTCATTCTGTGAGGTCCACGTTGCTGACCTTATTACATTCACTACAGTGAGGACAAATGGAAGAAGTAAACCATGGTCACCCACTCAGCATTGCTTCAGACTTGTTTCTTGCACTCATGCAAATCTTAGCATAGATGAGGATGGAAATAGTCATGGAGCCTCCTCCTGTAAGTTGCCTGATTCTCCACTGGCATCCATGACTAAATATGATAGGCCTTAAGCAGTTTTCTGGGACTGCTTTCTGTCTATATATGCTGCTTTTAAAGATCAGTATGCAGTCAGCCTTGTTATAGGAACTTCATTTTTATTTATCATTCTTATTTTACTCTTGGCGCATCCTTCTATGTTCCACATTCTGTCAAGATTGGTTTGGATTAATATTGATCAAAGAATGAAGGCTGTGCTGGATAGTATGATCACAGTTTGTGCTGTTGTATGATTCTACTATAGCTGATGCTAATGGATGTTCATTTTTAAGTTTCCAGATCTTCCTTAGTCTGTTCAATCTAGCATAATATTAGTGCCACTCTATATGATTGAAAGTGACCTCATGGAAATAAGACATTGTCTTCACAAAGACTGTCCAATGGATACTTTTTCTGATATTACTAGGGGCAAACCTGTCTGTGACAAGCAGATTACTTGTCACATTCTTTCATAGAATCCATAGAACCCCTACAGTGTGGAAACAGGCTGTTTGGCCCAACAAGTCTATACTGACTGAAAAGCGCCCTACCTAGACTTACCCCACTATCCTGTCCCTGTAACCCTGCATTTACCATGGCTAATCCATCTTACCTGCACATCTTTGGACTGTGGAACACATAGAGGAAAACCATGCAGATACAGGGAAAATGTGTAAACTTCACACAAGGCTAGAATTGAACTCGAGTCCCTGGTGCTGTGTGGCAGCAGTGCTTACCACTGAGCCACACTAAGTCTTTTTTGTGAATGGTCTTTTATCATGTGGTTTGACAACAAACTATGAGTTTAGGTTGAGGAGAAGGCAAAATCAAGAACTGTCTTCAGGTTTAGACATCAAAGTTATTTATTATACATTGATGCTAAGTACTGCTACTGATGAGAATGAAAAATATACTAGGTAGAATTAGAATTAAAGAGATAGCAAGAACTGCAGATGCTGGAGTCAGAGATAACAAAATTTTCTGAAGAAGGGTCCCGACCCGAAATGTCAGCTTTCCTATTCCTCTGATGCTGCCTGGCCTGTTGTGTTCCTTCAGCTCCACACTTTGTTATCTCAGAATTAGAATTCAAATCAGCTTTATTGTCACATGGACTCAAATTAGTACAGTGAAAGGTTTATAAGTTGCAACTTCAGTGCCATCTTAGGTACAAGGGTGCCTAGGCACAGTTTCTTCAGTTACAGAATCTTAGAAAAATAGTGAAATAAAATGTCCAGCATTGCAAAATGTTCAGAGCAATGGGCTTCCAACACAGACCATGCTGGCACCTAGACCCCATTCCACACCGGGTGTTGGCTTAAGACAACGCCGGACTTCACCTCAAGGTTCACTCTGGAATCACCTTGAAACCATGCTGAGGCCATACCAGGCTGAGAGACCGTGACAAATTGCCAGAAGGCCGTCACACTGGACCAAGAGGTTGCCACGCCATGCCGGGGGGCTGCCACACCATACCAGGGAGCCACCATGCCATGCTGGGAGGCCACCACAGGGGCTTGCTACGCTAGGATGGGAGGCAGGCTAAGAGGAATTCTTGTCATGTCTGTGCTGAGGTCAAGAGTCGTTGGAGGCTGGCAGTCCTCAAACGCCGCGAGTCTGAGGCCAGGAATCATCTAAGGCCGGGAGCGAAGAAGGGAAAAGAACACCAAGGAGAAAAAGGTAGGGACTGATCTATTGTTTAAAATTCATTCACAGGGAGTCACTGGCTAGGCCAACATTTATTGCTCATCCCTAATTGACTGGAAGGCAGATAAGAGTCAACCACATTGTTACCTTCCCTAAAGTACGTTAGAAAACCAGTTCTGTTTCTTCCCAGCAACTGGCAATGTTAAGGCTCTTAATTCCAGAATTTTTAAAATTCATTTCACATTAACATCACCATCTGCCATAGCAGAATTCAAACCTGGAGCCCCAGAACATTATGTGGATTTCAGGATTGATAGACTAACAATCATACCACAAGGCTGTCAGCTTCCTTGGTTTGTTCATGTCCACGAGCTCTCCAAATCTTTCTGGTCTGCTATTTATACTCAGTCGTGTGCAGTTCTGTGACATCATTGCAAGGTTACAGCAAGGTCATGCACAATTCTCTTTCATAAGCTTTATTCCCCTTGTCAAATTCATTGATTAACGGTGATATACACTCTCAAATTAATTACCCGGACTACACCTTTTTGCAAAATTTACTGTACATATTTTCCTTATCACTTCAATACTTCCCCAAGTTGTTGACCTGATTCAATGTTTTACGGGTGGACCAGGAAATCCTATGACCAGGTATTAAAACACTTGAGATAAAGTAGATGATTTTGTATTTCCTCTGCTGGTTTCTATTAGATCTGAGATTCAATTGTTTTGGCAGCCTGACCACATACTCTGAATGAGTAGTACGACACAATGACGTGAAGTGAGAGTGACAGCCCTTGATATCAAGACTGCGTTCGACCGAGTGTGGCATCAAGGAGTCCTAACAAAGCTGGAATCAATGGGTATCAGGGGGCAAACACTCCGGTGGTTGGAGTCATACCTGACACATAGGAAGACGGTCATGGTTGTGGGAGGTCAATCATCTCAGCTCCAGGACATCTCTGCAGGAGTTCCTCAGGGTAGTATCCTAGGCCCAACCATTTTCAGCTGCTTCATCAATGACTACCCTCCATCATAAGGTCAGAAGTGGGGACGTTCGCCGATGATTGCACAATGTTCAGCACCATTCATGACACCACAGATACTGAAGGAATCAATGTTCATATGCAACAAGATCTGGATAATATCCAGGCTTGAGCTGACAAGTGGCAAGTGACATTCGTGCCACACAAATGCCAGGCTATGACCATCACCAATAAGAGACAATCTATTCACTGCCCCTTGACATTCAATGGTGTTACCATCATTGAATCCCCCACTATTAACATTCTGGGGGTTACCATTGATCAGAAACTCAACTGGACTCACCACATTAACAGAGTGGCTACAAGAGCAGCCCAGAAGCTCGGAACACTGTGGTGAGTAACTCACCTCCTGACTCCTCAAAGCCTGTCCACCATCTACAAGGCACAAGTCAGGAGTGTGATGAAATACTCCCCACTTGCCTGGATGAGTGCAGCCCCAACAACACTCAAGAAGCTTGACACCATCCAGGACAAAGCAGCCCACTTGATTGGCACTATATCTACAAGCATTCACTCCCTCCATCACCAACGCTCAGTAGCAGCAGTGTGTACTATCTACAAGATGCACTGCAGAAATTCACCAAAGATCCTCAGACAGCACCTTCCAAACCCAAGACCACTTCCATCTAGAAGGACAAGGGCAGAGATATATGGGAACACCACCACCTCCAAGTTCCCCTCCAAGTCACTCACCATCCTGACTTGGAAATATATCGCCGTTCCTTCACTGCCGCTGTGTCAAAATCCTGGAATTCCCTCTCTAATAGCATTGTGGGTCAATCCACAGCAGGAAGACTGCAGCGGTTCAAAAAGGCAGTTCACCACCACCTTCTCAAGGGCAACTAGGGATGGGCAAGAAATGCTGGTCAGCCAGCGACGCCCACATCCCACAAATGAATAAAAATAAAACACAATGGATCTATTAGAGGTACTTTCAAGCTGAATTTAACACCATGTAATCAGTTTCACACTCTATTCCTTTATCTAGTTTTTCATATTTTAATAAATATAATCAATAAAATTTCTTAAAAGTTACCAAGTTTAAATTTGTCATTCAAGCCATCAAAATAATAAAAGTTTCACTAAATTCACAATGAGCACTCTGCTATTTTGAATTGCAATGATGATTTTTGTTCTTGACTGTGTTTTCCTTTTCCAATCTACTCTCTTTAAACCTATAACATAATAAAATAAAAAAAACCTAAAGAATTATCTGAACTTGCAGTTGTTAACCTTGTCATAGAGTGAATAGTTCAGAAATTTGTTAACTCGCTTTTAGAAGTCTTAACTGCGGTCCTTAGCTTATCTTTTTGTGTAGAAACAAAATTCTTTTATCCTTTCCATTTTACCAAATTTGCTTTGAGTATCTGATAATCAGCCTCTTTTCATGGGTATTCAATTTAAACTTATCAATAAGCTGCAAGTGGGCTTTTATTGATCTCGCTGCATTTTAAAAAGTTTTCTTTCCCTACTACTGACTTAAAAGGGGTTTTCAGGACTCAGTGTTCTGGTGGTTTTTCTGGAGGGAATCTTCTGTTCAGAAATAGTTCCTTCACAACAATTATTCACCATTATGGATTTTCAGCCTGCTGGTTGGTTAAAACTGTGCTGACGATTTCTTCAAAGTTTCTTGAAAGATTAGTTTTGAATTCTTCTCTTTTCCAGACCATCTCAGTTCTGTTTCCAGATCTTCACTTCTGCCATGATTTTTTTAGGCATCATCTTTTATTGTGTGGTTTGATGCCACTCTATGCATTTGGGCTCAAGACAAACTGGTTGAGGAGAAAACAAAAACAAGAACCATCTTCAGGCTTAAACTTCAATGTAACACTATTTATTACATGTCAACACTAATTACCACTATAGATTAGGTGGGGATTAATCTGTCTTCTTTATGTTATGCCCATGTGTTCTCTCAGTTTTCTAGTCTCTTCTAACTCTGCCCACTTGTGCTCTTTATGCTCAGTGATTTTTGCTCTGTGGCATCATTGTAACATAATTCCAAGATCCTGAAATGCTTACACAAGACTAAGACTGGCAAATCCGCAAAGGTGCTCTTCATGTTAAAGTACTCCAGCCAGACTACATTTGGTGTCCTAGTTTTCTTCAAGATGGAGGAGTACCGATTCATCAGTTAAAGGATGCAGGAGGAGGTGATCTTCAGAGGTTTCCTTGTGTCTTTTTAACCTGAACAGGCGGCACGGTGGCTCAGTGGTTAGAACTGCTGCCTTACAGCATCAGGGACCCAGGTTTGATTCTACCCTTGGGCAACTGTCTGTGTGGAGTTTGCACATTCTCCCCGTGTCTGCATGGGTTTCTTCTGGGTGCTTCTTTCCACAGTCCAAAGATGTTCAGGCTAGGTGGATTGACCATGCTAAATTGCTGTAGTGTTCAGGGATGAGTGGATTAGGTGGGTTATAGGGGGATAGGTCTGGGTGGGATGCTCTGAGGGTCGGTGTGGGCTTGTTGGGCCAAAGGGCCTGTTTCCACTCTGTAGGGATTTTATGAATCTATGAAATGAAGTTTTAACTCAATGTTGAGAGCTCCTAGGGCCATTTCCAACTGCTTATGTTAATTTGCATTCACCTCTATTGAGTCTCTCCTGCTCAGATCCAGGAATGATAATGATGGAATAGTAAGAGCGGTGACAGCTCCTCCAGCTTGGGCACTAGCTAATTCCGAGGTCTTTCATTAAATTTCTTAAACTTCTCCGAGTTGTTACTGGTGAATCAATCTGATTTTCTTAATATTAATTTTGTAGAAATTGTTTAAAATAACAATTTAAGAGTTGTATTAAACACCAATGTTGCATTTAAGCCAATTAAGGGTAACCTAAAGTTTTCCTGCATTGTTCTGGAATTTTACCGCCTTTTTGGGTCTGTCTGTAAACTAGCGATGGCTACTTCTCATGGTGCCTCTGCTAAAACAAAAAAAAAGCTGCAGGCTATTTGGTTGATTGGCAGTTCTTGGTGGTGGGACTTCTCTGCAGGGAACAAAAGAACTGATCAAACAATGGCTAAATTTCTATAAAATGGCTGCATGGCAAACTAACTACAAGCAGGCATAAGCAATCTTTATGCCAAAGTCCAAGGATCCCTTCACTTCTAAAGTACAGCGCATGTAAAGGAATTTGAGCCCATGATCTCAGTGCCATATCATTTCAGTTATGAAATTATTTTGTTTAAATGTTAGTTGATTTACAACCTGTATCCTATATGCTGAAGTCATGCAATATTACTCAAATGTATAACTGAAATATATCATTAAGTCATTTTTCAAACAAACTTTAGTTCATTATAACCGATAAAAACTATTGTCAGAAGCAGCCCATTTTATGCAGAAAATGAGTATGGTTTTTTAAAGGTTACTATAAAAGAATAGGAAGCTTATGGCACTGCTGTGCGATGCAGCCTGTTTGCCTGTTCACTAGTAGTTCTGCAGCCTTAACATATCCTGACACTGTCTAACAAAGGTCATGGATGTTAACATCATAGTGGCACTAGCAACTTTTACCCTGATTTTAATTGGGCAATCTTTATCAGTTTACTCTGTCAAAAGGTGCGTGTTCAGCTTTCAAGACAGATGCTATATTTCAGATGAAATGCCCCAGATCCATTAGCTACTGTGCAAAGAAAAGAAACATAGCCTTTAAGCTGCAACATAGCTATAGACACTTCACTACTGCTGACAGTTTCAGGATGGAGTTTTAGGGCTTTCTGTGCTTGTTTCAGTTTTCAGCATTTTTGTTTTCTTTTTATCATCATGGCACAGTTTTGCTTTCAGACTTGAGGTCAGTTGCTACTCACCCAAAGCAGTCAAGTAGATGCTATTAAAAATGTATTGTGAACTTCATTTGTCGTGAAAAGAGGATTTTTAAAAAAGTTTTCCCTACTGACAGGAATCAGTGGTACGTAACTAACATTTGCATTGGATCTGTGTGTGGCCTTCCAATTTGACCGTTAAAGGACATTTTACACAGCTCAAACATACATTTACAGCTGACATTACCACTAGCTGAAGTTTTCCACATGTAGCATAAATATCAAAGAAATTATCCCGATTGAACCACTCTGTCTGCCACATATATAAACCCATCCAGAAGGACAAGGCCAGTGGCTTCTTGGGAACACCACCACCTGCAAGTTCCCCTCCAAGCCACATTACATCCTCACTTGGAAGTGTATCGCTGTTTCTTCACTGTGGCTAGGTCAAAATCTGGGAGCTGTCTTCCTAACAGCATGTGGGTGGTCCCTATACCCCAAGGACTGAAGCAATTCAAGAAGACAACTTTTTACAACCCACTGGAAGGCAATTAGGGCTGGGCAATAAATGCTGACTGAGTCAATGCCCACATCCTGTGAAGGAAAATTAAAAAATCACTTTTGAGCAAACGTCACTTGGCAGTTGCTATTCTATGGATCAGGATTTGTTTCCAGATTGCTCATACCCTGCACACGTATACCCCTGCACACCTATAGCATCCCCTACCTTCACACATAAATACAAACATTGTTTTCAGCATAGGAACAAACCACTTGACACGTTTGTGTTTATGCTGCAATGATCCTCTTCCTACACCTCAACTCCTTTCTCCCGAATATATTTACCCAGATTTCCCTTAAATGCAGCATCTACACTATTCACTTGACTACACCTTGTAATAGTGAGTCCCATATTCTCACTACCTTCCTGTCAGTAGAGAAGTTTCCTGGCCTCCTTGACCTGTCCGTCTTCCCTTGACTGACCTTCCCTTTGACTGACCAACCCCCATCCTAACTCCCCACCTACACTCACCTTTACTGGCTCCATCCCTGCCTCCTTGACCTATCCTTCTCTTCTCCACCTATCTGCTCCTTTATCCATCTTCCATCCGCCTCCCCCTCTCTCTGTCTATTTATTTCAGAATCTCCTTCTCCTCCCCCGTTTCTGAAGAAGAGTCCAGACCCCAAAACATCAGCTTTCCTGCTCCTCTGATGCTGCTTGGCCTGCTGTGTTCATCCAGCTCTACACCTTGTTATCTAAGGTTGCATAATTAGTTGTTTCTCTTGAATTATTTAACCAATCTGTTATTACTAAAAAGAATTACTAAAAGATTTAAACCAGTTTCATACTGTAAAAATACCTCCCCCCACCCCCCTTATTGCATAGAGGAATGCGGGTTGAACATTAAGGCGAAAACCACACAACTTTGTCGGAACTGATAAATTTCTAATTAATTGGCAGTACTGGCAAATGTTAGTTGAATACTGTAAGCCTCAAGGAGAAAGATAAGAAAGTATATCATGAAGGACCATGATTGGGCCACGAGCCTTTCCAACTCCGTGAACATCCTGTACGAGAGAGCCAATTACAAAAAGATAATTCAGCTCCACTGACCAATAGTAATTGAAGGGAGCTGTTTGCGCTCTAAGCTAAAATGTAAAAGTTTAGATATTTTAAAGCTTTGTGTGTGCTTTTTGCTATATGCTGTAACTGAGCTATAAATTGCAAATAAAGGTCACCTAAATCCGCCCGTGACTCAGAGTCTCATTGAAAACATGAGATCTAACATTCCCCCTGTACATTTTATAATGTACGCCAAAAAAAACTATGATAGGTGATAGGTACTGCCATAGAAAACATGAGAGATATTCAAATTATAGCATTGATTGTCTTAAATTTGATATTGAAGTATAACAACATGGGAAATGATTTTCATTGACTGCACTTCAAAATAATTGCTTTCGTGTGTCGTGGTGTCGTGGTGAAATGAGGTCAGAAATCACACGACACCAGGTTATAGTCCAACAGGTTTATTTGATTGCACAAACTTTCGGAGCCTATCTCCACCTTCAGGTGTTAGTGAGGGAGATAGTACCAGACACAGAATCTTCAGGTAAACGTCCTCCAAAGTGGACTTTGGAATACACAACAGCACAGAGTCGCCCAGGAGGGGCTGATAGCCAAGTTTGGTACCCATGAGGACGGCCTCAACCATGATCTTGGGTTCATGTTGAACCACATGTGACCCCACTGCACTATAAGCTCTCACACAAATGCATACACTCATGCACACTGTCTCTCTTTCTCACACACACACACACTACCTCTCAAGCACGCATATACACACACACACACAGATCCTGTCACATACACACACTGTCTCTCTCTCACACATACACATATGCACGCACGTACACACACACACGCACACAGACTGTCACTCTCACACAGATCCTCTTTGATACACACGTTGTCTGTCTCTCTCACATACACACACACACACAAACACACCACCCTCTCCCACACACTTTTCCACATGCACACGTGCACATACACTCTCCACACACTCTCTCTCTCTCCCACCCCCACATGTATGCACACACACACTCTCTCTCTCCCCCCCTCTCACACACACAAACACAGTCACACTCTCTCTGTCTCTTACACACACACGCACACACACATGTGAATCTATGGGGTGAATTTGTATTTGCAGATACATTCTATTTTGTTCAAAAAGCACACAATTTATAGACAGTCAGTCAATGTGGCATTTTATACATTCCTACTTTAGAAATAAAACCAGTCTGACTTCAAACCAAAGCACAAACAGATTCTAAACAAGGTCTCACACCTAACATGCATTGTCTGACCTAAAATGTTACTTCCTCTTTACACTGGTAAGACCTTTATTTCTCTCAGGATTGTGGCTTGAAAGGAATTTGGGGATTTACATATACATATTAATCAATTAAAATCTTATAACTCATTAAAGATTTAACAGCGTCTTAGGTTTGTTTAATATATCCTCATTAGTGGTGTGACCCTTTGATCTTTTACTTATAAATTCTGTGCCTGGTACTACCTCTCTCACTAACACCTGAAGAAAGAGTGAGGCTCTGAAAGCTTGTGTTTTGAAATAAACCTGTTGGACTATAACCCGGTGTCGTGTGATTTGTGACCTTGTCCACCCCAGTGCAACACCAGCACCTCCACATCATCGTGATGAAATGAACTATTCTGCTGCGCTATTGGATGTGCCATATTTCAATTGAAGCTCTCTCCTGCCTGCTGAGATGAATATTAAAAATGATGCTATTTGAAAACAAATCCAAATTTCTCTTGACATTCTGACCAATATTACTCCTTCAAACAACAGCACATATAATGAAAGGAGATAGCTGAATTACCAACCTCATCTCCGCCAGTGGTCTTTCCTCCACACATTCTCATCCTGTAATTTTTCAACCTTGTCTGCCTCACTTTTACCTCCTTCTCAAGACGATAAACAGAATTGTCTTGGCTTATATATTATTTCAGTCTGTTTTTGCCCAACTGAACCTTGACTTTATTTTATCTGCGCTTATCGTGTCTCATGACTCTTCTGATGTCCTTTATCACTTTAAAAGTTCCAAATACCTGGCCTTGATCTCTCCTCTTCACCCTGGACATCCAATCAGTCTACAGTTCTGCTCCCCACTAGGTCAGCCTTTTCCACCTAGTCAAACATTATTTCATTGAACAAACTTTCTTTTAATTTATCTCACTTTTTTCAAGTAAAATATGTTGCTAGGGCACCCTATGGGTCCCAGTTTTGCTTGTCTTTTTGTCTGATATTTTAACATTTCTTGTTCCAGTCCTACTGAGGACCTCTCCCTAAATTCTTCTTCAGGTGCATTGATGACTGTATCAATTTTGCTTTCAATTTCCACTCATTTCTCAAACTCTTCACTTCTCTTCCTTGACCTCCCTGACTCCATTTGAGTCTGAGGCTATCAAATAGTATTCATTGTGTAGATTCCCAAAGCATGACCCACAGCTTTCTGTACCCTGTCAATTTAATTCCCATCTTGCTCTCACTTTAGCATTTCTGACCTTTGCTTAGTGTACTGTTTTAATGGAACTCAGTGTGATCTTGAAGAACAGCACTTCATCTTTCAGTTCAGAACTTTACAGCCGCCTTCTAGACTTAATCACACTTCGGAGTCTAAGCTTGACACCCATTTTGTTTTGTTTTCTTTTGCATGTTTCAGTTTTTCTCTTAATATTTTACTTGCGGTCAGTTGAACAGCTGTTCCAAATACATCAGGGATAGTAAGAACTGCCGATGCTGGAGTCAGAGATAACGCAGTGTGGAGCTGGAGGAGCACAGCAGGCCAGGCAGCATCAGAGGAGCAGGAAAGTTGATGA
>NC_063340.1:27258152-27281060 GCF_021869965.1 Rhincodon typus | reverse complement strand
GGAGATGGAGGTGCGGCTTGAGGTGGGAGGAGGGGATAGGTGGGAGGAAGAACAGGTTAGGGAGGCAGGGACGAGCTGGACTGGTTTTGGGATGCGGTAGGGGGAGGGGAGATTTTGAAACTTGTGAAATCCACATTGATACCATTGGGCTGCAGGGTTCCCAAGCGGAATATGAGTTGCTGTTCCTTTATGTGAAGTTTCTTTATGTGAATGCTTACAGTGTAAAGGATGGAGCCACACCAGGTCAACCATCTCATAAGCAGTCTCAGTCATCTGTGATAAAGAAAAAGAGAAAATGCTGGATTTCTCCTGCATTTTCTTTTTATTTCAGATTTCCAGTAGTTGCAGTAGTTTGTTTTTTTATTAGTTATATTCTGACTTGCTTGTTGTACTTAAAATACTTACAATGTAAGTGATGAAGGCAGATTGGCCCACTACCTTGCTCAAGCAAGTCTGCCACACTGGCTGGCCACAGCAAACCTGAGTGGGGCAAGCAAATGAGGCTCGACTGAAAAAGGAGTATAAATGAAGTGGTGTCCAAAATGAAAAGTGGACTCAACTGTAAAGGTTTACTGAAAGTTGGGCTGAATAGAAAGGAACAATGAGTAATATAACTTAAAGGACATGGTCATCAGGGACAAGACAATAATCCTGGAAAGAAGAATGTGGTATAAAGGTTGTTAGGAGTTAAAAGGTTCTGAATGAAAGCTGTCATTGAAGTTGATGAAAATCAATGAAGCATTATTTGATGTGTGTACCTTAGATACCTGAAAGATTTTTATCTCAAAGTCATCTTTTGTGGTAGTGTCCTCGTTGCATACACCCTTTGATTAATTAGATGTGCACATTCTCCTAGTCATGATGACAGATCAGTGAGCTGATGGTACACGAGCTGCTCAGTTTTGTAGTTCCTTTTATGTTTTATGTGTGAACTCAGCAAATGTGTGAGAAGCAGGAGCGCTGGGGTGCAAATAGTGCTTCAAGTAACTATAATGAATTGACATGCATTGATTGCACATGAAGTATCTGATGGAGATGTCTGGCACCCTGTGTGTGACAGTCTTGTGCAGTGACAAACTTACAATGTTAACTCAGACTCATAATACATGAAGCATCAACAATGGTACTTACCCTGTCACTGTGCAGTAGATCATTCATCCTCTTGCATCACTGGAGTCAGGTTCTCTTGAAATACCAACCAGTGCAGTCACCTCTATTTTTCATCAATCAGAATGGCCTGTTGTTATAATTCGTAGGGAAAAGCACTTCCATTCTCTTCTCAACACCACCTATTAGACTACAGGGGTACAGTGAAAAGTTTACAGAGTCACCGCTCACTGGTGCCATCTTAGAATACAATAGTTGCCACCACCATGAGTCTTGATCTGGGCTCACCAGCTCTGCCTGTACTGGATCCACCAATACCATGGTGCCACTACCGCTTCAACCACTGTTTCACTGCTGCTGATGCCATCGCCTTAAGTCCTGCAGCTCACTGCCGCCTGTACCAGACCCACCATTGTCGAAGTCACCGCACTCAAGCACCATTATTCACTGCTGGGCCCACCTTGCTGACGCTGCCACTATCATGGAATGAATTGAAGTATCAGAGTTTACGACCTTCCTGAACAAATGCAGGGGTGTAATCGTTTGAACCAGTGCTGACATCAGAGGCATTTTCGATGCCAGTGCCAGTGCTCCACTTCAAATCCTGTGCTGTGCCCACCGTTGTCAAAGTTGCCATGCTCTGCCGCCATCTCTTACTGCTAGGCCCACACTTGCTGCCGTCGCCATTCTGCCGGTTCTGCATAGCTGAGCTGCCAAAGGGCAAAAGGTCATAAAGAACTGTGGAGAAAAGAAAAGCAAAAAGAAAAAAAGAAAGAGATAGGAAAAGAGAAATGGATGGAAGAAAGCAACAAATGAGCAAGAGCCCGAATGCTGCTACTCTGCCACCGCCATCCTGGAATTCTTTTGCCTGTCCTCCCAAATTTCCAGCGTACCTCTAAGTGTGGTGAGCAGAGGTTGAGTGCTACTCCCGAGTTGCAAAGAGTGAATTGTTATCCAAGTGCCTTTTAAATATGGTTGGGGCAGAGAAGGTCCCTTGTTGGGGTTCAGGTGCAGTATGTCCAGCCCAACTGCTCAAAACATTTTGGTGTTTTACCTGCACCTGAATGTCCAATGACCGGAGAAGAAACATACTCATGTGAGACTGCCAGATCCATCCCTGATTGGAAGTACCTCCTACTTTTTGGCCAGAGTCTAAGCAAAGTCTCCATACCTGAAGATTCTGTTCAATAACTTTGTTTCTTTCCACAGATGCTGCTAAGTATTTTCAGTTTTTATTTCAGGCGACTGATCTATTAGAGTTATATTGATTAAAAAATGTGTAGTAAGTTTAATGTTCCATTTTTTGCCCTTATTTCTTGTCTTCTTCTCCTGAGGATGTTGTCTCTTTTCCTGTGGTACCATTCCTTAGGTAGCAGTTATCTTTTGGATGCTTGTGTAAATTGTCTTTACCACATGTGACCCATGCCAGTAAACTATACAACCTTGTAGGATATCGCAGTAAAACACCACCTCACCCTGGCCCAATGTCAATACATGCAATCTTCAAGAAGGTAATGATGAGTCGCAGGTTAATTTTCCCTTCTCTGTCCGAGATACTGGAACTGCTGCCAGCTGAGATCACCTAGCTCAATGAAAACTAGGAAACAAACTGAGTTGAGTATCATTTTTGTTCAGCTGGTGCTACCCTTGCTTCTGTATCAGAAGGTCCATGATTCAAACCCAATTTCAAAACATGAACATTATTTACGATGATATTTCTGTACATTGTTAAGGGATCATGACATTTACATAGATGTTGTCTTTCTGGTGGAATACTAACTTGAAACTACCCCTTATTTGTTTTGAGGTGAATGCTAAACATTGATGAGTAATTATTAGTTGCTTGTTATTAAGCTTGGCATACGAAAGGGTTTATAAACACAAAGCTTCATAGCAGAATCTATGCAGTTAATTTTGATTTGAAATGCAGTGACTGCCTTTTGCGAGTTTCCTATTTCTCTCCCTTAATCACATTATTGTTAGTCATAACCTCAATTGCTGGATATCTCCCTCCACTCTACCCCCATTCTGGTACTTCCTCTTTAAAAATCCACCTTAAAACTGATCTCTTTCGGTTTCCTTTTCTGTCTTGGGTTTAAGTATTTGTAGAGTGCTCTGCGATATATTTCCGTGTTAAGGTTGCTGCGTAAGCAGAAACAGTGATACTAGTGGTAAGATTACCTCTAGGTAGGATTCCTATACTATTAACTTTTGCCTCCTCTACTAATTATTTGCAGCATGCTGTGAGGAAATTTTGACAAAGACTTCATTTTGATTTTTTTTGTTTTGCCATGATAGCAGGCTGCTAGTATTCTAAACGTTAATCGTTAGTTGGGCAAAACTGGGCAGGTGCCATTAAGCATGGTGGCTCAATGGTTAGCACTGCCACCTCACAGCACCAGGAACCTGAGTTCGATTCCACCCTCACTGACTGTGTGGAGTTTGCACATTCTCCCCCTGTCTGCATGGGTTTCCTCCGGGTGCTCTGGTTTCCTCCCACAGTCCAAAGATGTGCAGGCTAGGTGGATTGGCCATGCTAAATTGCCCACAGTGTTCAGAGATGTGTAGATTAGGTGGGTTAAAGGGGGATGGATGAGATGCTCTGAGGATTGGTGTGGACTTGTTGGGCCGGAAGGCTTGGTTCCACACTGTAGGGATTCTATGATCTTCTATAAATATATTCAAAGCAAAATAGTGCAGTAGCTGGAAATCTTAAACACAGAAAATGCTGGAGAAACTCAGTAGGTCTGGCAGCATCTGTGGAGAGAGATACAGAATTAATGTTCTGAATCTGGTATGACTATCCTTCAGAAATGCTATGTTAAGGGCACTATATAAACAGAAACAGTGATACCAGTAGTGGGTGCCAATAATATTACTTAACCACAGCTCCTTGTAATAGAATGACACTTGTAAAAGTACTGCTTAAGTTTTACAAGCCGAATTAATGACCAAGAGGACTCTCGATAAATCAGATTTCTTCCTTCTAAGGCAATAATGAGAATCCCTTATCTATAGGGTTATCAACTGTCATTTAATGTATTTTTCAGGTCATATTGATCTAGAAATGATGTAGTTGTTCATGTCATTGACCAATTAAGTACCGCTGTTTATCCAGCTGACAGCCTGGTTCTGAACTAAAGATTAATACAACTGTTCTTTTGAGTACATTCCAGCACCGTACAGCAGTAGCATCACACTTAATGTTAGCTGGTTAAATGATAAGAGCTTTTCTTGTTTTGTAATGAATCCAACTTTGAACTTGCAGATGTTGATTTTTGAATCCCAAAATCAAAATTCTTTACTTAGAGTCATAGGGATATAAGCACGGAAACAGACCCTTTGGCCCAACTCGTCCATGCCGACCAGATATCCTATATGAATCTAGTTCCATGTGCCAGCATTTGGCCCATACCCCTCTAAACCTTTCCTATTCATGTGTCCATTCAGATGCCTTTTAAATGTTGTAATCGTAGCAGCCTCCATCACTTCCTCTGGCAGCTCATTCCATAAACACACCACCCTCTGCATGAAAAAGTTGCCATTAGGTCTGTTTTATATCTTCTCCCTCTCACCTTAAACCTGTGCCCTCTAGTTTTGGACTCCCCCACCCCAGGGAAAAGACCTTGTCTATTTACCCTATCCATGCCCCACATGATTTTATAAACCTTTTAATGTCACCCCCTCAGTCTCCGATGCTCCAGGGAAAATAGCCCCAGCCTATTCAGCCTTTCCCTATAGCTCAAACCTGGCAACATCCTCGTAATTTTTTTCTGAACCCTTTCTAGTTTCACAACATCCTTCCTGTAGGAGGGAGGCCAGAACTGCACTCAATTCTCTACTTGATGCAAATTTCTTTGATCAAGTTGACTCACTTGTGAAACCCATGTCACATATGTATGCCTGTGAGCATTTACATATGCAAAATGTATTGTAAAAGTTTCTCGTTTTATTTGTTCATCTTATCTAGAGGTTGGTGAGTCCAATATATTCCTTCCTCACTTCTTAAATATCCTCCAGCATCAAATTCTTGAATTCTGCATTAATCCGATATCCAATTCCTTGCATTCCCTCTCCTTTCATACCACTATTGGTTTTTGTGCCTTCAGCCTATAAAACTCTCCATAAATTACAATTATCAGGTGATAGTTTCACTTGTTATTTATATGATTCTGTGAACTTGTTATATGAAAGTGAGTTGTCATGTTTGCCAGTCTAAGAACAGTGACGATTTTCAAAAGTGATCAATTTCTGGTAATGTACTTCACGACATGCTAAAGATCAAGTTTCTTCTTCTGAACTCTTCTGTTTCTATGGCATATGTGCTACATGTTTGTTTAAATGTGATAGTTTTTTTTTGCATGACTGTCAATACAGAATGATTTAAAGGGAATATGGCTAAACTATAATAATAGCTGTGGAGCTAATTTTAATGTGGGTTTAGATGTGAAATTGGGGGATGAAATCTGGGAAAAATCTGAGTGCGTTGAGCAGCCAGCTCTATTCTGCCAATTTCTGCATTTCCCCATGTGGGAGAAACATTCACAGTTTTAATATAATAATTGCAAAGTTCGAATTCTGCAGTTGATCTTTAGTTTCAAGTATTTCCTGGGCTTCTTAGAACTTGAACAAAAACAGAAGTTGCTGAAAAAGCTCAGCAGGTCTGGTAGCATCTGTGAAGAAAAAAATCAGAGTTAACGTTTCGGGTCCGATGACCCTTCCTCAGAACAGCTTGCTGCCTGTAAGCCTTCATTTCAACAGGACAGGAAGATAGAGAGCCCTACATAGAAGGCTCAACTGTTGCAAAGGGTATAAATCAACAAATAATAGGAACATGTAAAAAATAGAGCAATAATTATGGGTGACTTTAACCTACATGTTGATTGGGTCAATGAAGTTGGAAAGGGTAACTATGACAATGATTTCATAGAGTGCATTAGAGATAGTTTCCTAGAGCAATATATCATGAAGCCAAGCAGGGAACAGACTATCTTGGATCTTGTAATGAGGAATGAGGCACGTTTAATAACTGGCGTCAGAGTAAAAGATCCCCTAGGAAGTAATGATCATAATATGTCAGAATTTATTATTCAGTTTGAAACACCTGGGTCAAACAATTGTGCTTAAATAAAGGAAATTATAATGAAATGAGGATCGAGTTAATCAAAAAAAATGAAAGAACTGCGGATGCTGGAAATCAGAAACAAAAACAGAAATTGCTGGAAAATCTCAGCTGGTCTGGCAGCATCTGTGGAGAGAAATCAGAGTTGGCCTGCTGAGATTATCCAGTAATTTCTGTTTTTGTTTGTGATAAAGTTCACTAAAGTGGACTGGGCAGATAGATTAGTAGGAAAAAACAGTACAGTAGGTAAGCAGTGGTAATTCATAACTCTCAACAAAAATATTTCCTGGTAAGGAGGAAAGATTCTAAGAGAGTGATAAACCAACCATGGTTAATCAAGGAAGTTAAGGAGAGTATTAAAGTCAAAGGACAGGCACATAGGGAGGCAAAAGTCAGTGATAGCCAGAAAACTGAGACAAATTCAGAATCAGAAGGAGGACTAAAAGGATAATAGAGAGAGAAAATAAACTATGGGGGCAAACTAACAAGGTATATAAAAATTAATAATAGAGATCTTAAAAATATAAAAAGGAACAGAGAGGTCAAAGTGAGCATAGGCCTCTCAGAAAAAGAATCTGAGGCAATAGTTGTACGGAACAAAGAAATGGCAGAGGAGTTAGATATTTTTACATCAGTCTTTACAGTGGAAGATACTTCAAACATGACTTAGTCCAAACCAACCCTCACAGCACCCTACCCAGACCCATCCCCCTATAACCTACCTAATCTACAGGCACACTACAGGACACTACAGGCAATTTAGCATAGCCAATCCACCTAGCCTGCACATCTTTGGACAGTGACAGGAAACCAGAGTACCCGGAGGAAACCCATGCAAACACGGGGAGAATGTGCAAACTCCACACAGACAGTCACCCAAGAGTGGGATCGAACGCAGGCGCCTGGTGCTGTGAGGCAGCAGTGCTAACCACTGAGCCACCGTGCTGCCCCCAAACATCCCATAAATACTAAAAATATGGGGGAGGGATTAAGTACCATCACCACCACTAGAGAAGTGGTACTAGACAAACTAATGGGGCTAAAGGCAGATAGGTTCCCTGATCCTGATGGCTTGCATCTCAGGATCCTAAAAGAAGTAGGTATAGAAATAATGGATGCATTGGTTGCAACTTTCCAAAAATCCTTGGATTCTGGAGAAGCACTGACACTTGCTTTCACTGCTGCCCATGTGAGACCTTTACTTATAAAGGGAGTAAGGCAAAAAGTGGGTAACTATAGCTCAATTAATCCAACATCTATTGTTGGAAAAATGTTGGAATCAATTATTAATAGTAATAGCAGCAGATTTGGAAAATCTTATTCTAATCGAGCAGAGTCAGTGTGGCTTCATGAAAGGGCATTTGTGTCTGACTAATTTATTAGAGATTTTTGAGGCAGTCTCAACTGGAGTAGATAGAAAGGAACCAGTAAACGTGTTGTATTCGGACTTCCAAAAGTTCAACAAGATACCTCGCAAACGATTAAGTCATAAGATAAGAGTCTGTGGTGCCAGAGGTAATATATTGGTGTAGATCGAGAATTGGCTAATGGGCAGGAAACAGTGAGTGGGGAGAAGGGATTTTTTCAAGGGTGGAAGCTGTAATCAGTAGGTTCCACAAGGATCAGTGCTTGGACTGCAACAGTTTACTATATATAGCAATGACTCAGAGGAAGGAAACAAATGTACTGTAGCCAATTTTGCAGACAACACAAAAATAGGTGGAAAGGCAAGTTGTGAAGGGAATACAAACAATTTACAGAGAGAAATTAATAAGTTAAGTGGGCAAATGAGTATAATGTGGGAAAATGTGAAGTAATTCATTTTGGAAGGGTGAACAAAGGAACAGTGTATTATTTAAATGGAGAAAAACCAGAGAAGCCCGCAACACAAAGGGATTTGGGGGGTGGAGGGTACTTGTGCATGAAATATAGTAAACTAGCACATAGTTGCACGGATAATCAGGAAGGCTAATATAATGTTGGTCCTTATTTCAAGGGAGTTGGAGTATAAGAATAGGGAAGTCTTGCTGCAACTGTCCAAAGTGCTGGTGAGACCATATCTGGAGTCCTGTGAGCAGTTTTGGTCCCTTTATTTAAAGAAGATACCATTTTATTAGAAGCAGTTCAAAGAAGGTTCATTAGGATGATACCTGGTCTGGAACAATTGTCTTATGAGCAAAGGCTAAACAGGTTGGGACTCTAATTACTGGAGCTTAGAAGAATGAGAAATGATTTCATTGAAACATATAGGAATCTTAAGGGGCTTGACAAGGTAAATGCTGAAAGGATGCATCCTCTGCATGGAAAGGCCTCAGACCAGATGGCGTAAGGAGAAATTTCTTCTCTCAGAGGATTGTGAATCTTTGCAAATCCGTGCCACAAGAGCTGTGGGAGCAGAGACCTTGAGTAAATGTAAATGAAGGGATAGATAGATTGTCAATCAGTAGAAGAATTAAGGGTTACAGGGAAAAGGCAGGAAGGTGGATGTGTGGAATGTTGGAATGTTGGATCAGCCATGACCTTTTCAAATGGTGGAGAAGGTTCGAGTGGCCAAATAGCCTACTCTTGTTTCTATTTCTTTTAGTCTATGAGGAATGAGTAAAAAAAGTGCAATTTCGAGGAGGCCAAACCTGTCACACTGGGTGCACAGGCAGGGGATAAGCTACCTTGACATGTCAGAGTGTCAGTGACTCAGAAAGCTCAAAGTGTCACATCAAATGGTAGCAGATATAGATAGCTTGCTAGAATAAGACCTGTAACCCACTTGCCACACTTTACCAGTAGCTATTAAAGCCAGTGTTACCCTCAGCATTTTTGCCTCTCAATCCTTCCAGGGCCATTATGAAAAGATTTGCAGGACTGCACAGTCAGTGACACACAAATGGATAAGAATGGTAACTACTTACTTGTTTGCCGTGGCATTCTATTATGTAAACTTTACATGTGTAAATGCAGTAGCTCAGGTTTGCAGCTCAGATTGATTTCCCATATGTCCCATGGTGTCATCAATGCACGCATTTTGCAATTAAGGCCATATATACCAATTGTTTGCTCAAAGACTGATTTAAAATATAATTGCTGACCATTTGTGAACCCAGGAAATAAGGCTCATGAATAATATAATGAATACTACATCAGCACCAGATATTTAATTGAACATATAATTGATGTAGTGAAAATATGCCATAGATGACTGGACAGATTTTGAGATAAGGCTGTTTCACCAACATGCAGATCCCCTGCATGATGACGGCATTGTTGAGATTCAACATTAGCTCTGCCAAATCAAGCACCCATATAGTCAGAAATCTAAGCACTCCCCATCACCATCCTCCCTCCCCAAGGGTTTCAAGCAACACTTATCTCAATTGATGTTGATAATGTAATAAATGTTCATGCTGTTTGCCTTCCAGTTTTGTAGCACAAATTTTTGGATTAACAGATCAGTATGCTGCAGGGTTCC
This sequence comes from Rhincodon typus, assembly GCF_021869965.1. NCBI lineage: Eukaryota > Metazoa > Chordata > Chondrichthyes > Orectolobiformes > Rhincodontidae > Rhincodon > Rhincodon typus. Next base: position 27,271,368 of record NC_063340.1, on the reverse strand, counting down.
TTCCTTCTTCACTGGTTCAATGATCTGCTGTGCTTTCAGCAATGTATTATGAGCTCTCTACCTGCCTGACCAATTGCTTCAAACCCTGACATACTGAATGTCATGTCTACACATTTTACTGTGTGGTGTCAATTATGGGATCAACCACACAAACTCTACAGCTGATGATAGGTCCCCTAATCTTATTCTAATCACTGACTTTGAGGCAGATACCTGAGCTTACTCCTGATATTGGAATGTTGATACCTGAATCAGAGCCATTGTCTTTACCACTTACTCTAGTCTTGCAGTGCCCAGTACACGCCCTTATTCTAAAGCATCTGATCCAGTCTTATACTTCCCAACCCAGCCTTGACCACATAGCAGTAGGGTATTCTTATACATGGCATTGGTGAAACTTCACCTAGTGTACTGCACACTGTTATGGCCTCCTCACTTCAGGAAGGACATACTTGCTTTGGAAGCATTTCTGAGAAAGTTCCCGAGGTTAATTCCTGGGATGAAAGGTTGTCTTATGAGGAAAGGTTGAACAGGCTAGGCCTATCCCTATTTAAGTTTAGAAGAATGAGAGGTGATTTCATTCAAACATAAGATTCTGAGCAGGCTTGGCAGAGTAGATGCTGAGAAGTTGAATTTCATCTGTCAAAGTGGTGACAGTCTTTGGAATTCTGATCCCCCAGAAATATATCACCAAATATATTTAAAACTAGGTTAGACAGATTTTAGTTGACAAACAAGTCAAAGGTTATGGGAGGCGAGCTGTAAAATGGAGTTAAGGTTACATCAGATCAACCATGATCTTATTGAGTTGAGGAGTCGGCTTAAGGGGCTGAATGGTCCAATTCTGTTTTGTAAAATTTTCATATAGTCTTTGGGCATATTTGTTCTGGAGTTCATTTTGAAGCAAGCAAGCTTTTTGCATTTTTTCCACTTGGTTGTTTGTTGGCATTGTTGAGTTAATATAATAAAGAAAGAAAACAGTCACACTCATATACTATTACCCCCTGGTGGCTGGGGGTGCTGTTTCCAAGCAGGTGTGGCATTTTGCATTGGTTCCTGTGTTTCTTGATCTTGTGGTTTAATGCTCAATATTTTCACCTAAACACAGTCAACATTATGATCCAGTTCATGTGCCAACCTGAAGGTGAACACAGCCTTTGGACATAATGATTTTAAAAGGTTGGAGAAAGGATACAACCATAATAAAGCATATAAACTTACCATTCATTACAGCCATTAATCCTCTCAAGATGAAAGAGCTCTGAGTGGTCCTCTAGCTTTGAGAGCCTACAATTTCCATGCCATAAGGGGACACCATAAAAATTACAATAGGCGAATGTTCTTTCCAAGGGACATATTCAGGACCTGGATACACTCTGACCTTTATTTCCTGCCACCAGAGAATCGAGGTCTTCCAGTAGAGTCATAGAGTTGTACAGCATGAAAACAAATCTTTTGGTCTAATTTGTCCATGCCGACCAGATATCCTGAATTAATCTAGACTCATTTGCCAGCATTTGGCCCATATCCCTCTAAACCTTTCCTAATCATGTACCCATCCAGATGCACTCATCTCCACTACTTCCTCTGGCAGCTCATTCCGTGCACACACCACCCTCTATGAGAAAAAGTTTTCCCTTAGGTCCAATTTAAATTTTTCCCCTCTCACCTTAAACCTATGCGCTCCAGTTTTGGACTCCCCTATTCTGGAAAAAAGACTTTGGCAGTTTAACCTATCATCACACCCCTCTTGATTTTATAAACCTCAATAAGGTTAACCCGCAATCTCTGATGCTCCAGGGAAAGTAGCCCCAGCCTATTCAGCCTCTCTCTTCAGTTCAAACCCTCCAACCCTGGCAACTTGTAAATCTTTTCTACACCCTTTCAAGTTTAATCAACTCATCTGGATGTTATTTCTGGAACTGATTGCTTTTGAAGTGATTTAAATTGCTAAATAAAATCTATTGATCAAATACTTTCAAATGTCCATGTGTCCAGAAATTCTGAGAGTGTGATAGACCAAGTTCCTCTCCTTTAAAGGCTAATGATTGTGTTATGAAGAGGTGTGATTCAAGTATTAGTCTTTAAAAGATTATGCAGACCCATTAAATAAGGCAGTGTCTTCTGATATGCGGAACCAGGGGCAACTGCACATACGCACAATTCTAGACACCTTATGTCATCACATAAATATTTGAAGGCCTTTTGATCATTCACAGCCCTTCCTCTTCATTCCAGGCATTCTTCTGTCAGCTACCTTTCCCCCACTCCCTGCTTCTTCCCCACACCGGTTCATTATCCCAGGCCACCTCTCCCTACCTTGCCTCGTCTCTCTATCCCTCTCTCTCCCTAGCTGCATCCTGTTTAAACCCAAATACGTTTAAGCAGTGTGTAGTGTTTATGTGCTAGGTGGTAGACATGGCCTATAAATCTATCTTGAACTTTTAAACAAAGGACATTTGGTAAATTGGTGCAACAGCAATAATGTTGCATCTGCAAGGAACAGAAAGTGCAGGTGGAATAATTCAGTTGGGAGAACTTTCAGAAAGACACCAGATGGCCCAGTCTGTGAATGGTTTAAGACCATTTCATTTTTGAATGCAGAGAGAATTTATGACCTGCCTGAGAAACTACATTTCATTGCTCCTCCTCTATTTCTTTGCAACTCCTCTCAGCGAAATGTGAAAGCTGTAAACACACCAAAAGTCACCTTTACCATTTCAGGGAGAATTTCAAAAGAGGATTTCCTTGAACTCTACACCGTTGTCTGAAAGAAAAGGAATTCAATCAACTACTGTTCCAGAAGAAAGCCCAAGTGTTTGCAGCTTGTGTAGTATAGTTTTGGAATCAGGTCATCCTTTCGGATAATCTGTGACTTATCCATTTTTCATGACTTTAGCTATTACTCAGTTAAAACAGTTTAAAGTTAACTGCAGAATTTTTATCTTTTTCTTTCTCCTCAGACTTGTGTCTTAATATTTTTATGGGCATATATAGTCACAATTTAATTATTTGTCAATAATGTTTCAATCTTTGTTTGATTAAGCCTGTTTTTGGTAATAAACTTGTTGCTGACTAAAGAAACTTGGCTGAATTGTTAATAAGAATGAACCTGGCACCATCTGATGCTTGTATAATTGGCCATATCACTAAGCTGGTTTGATTTAAAACTTAGATAACAAGGTGTAAAGCTGGATGAACACAGCAGGCCAAGCAGCATCAGAGGAGCAGAATGGCTGATGTTTCGGGTCTGGACCCTTCTTCAGAAATGGGGAAAGGGAAGGGGATTCTGAAATAAATAGAGAGAGAGGGGGTGGCGGATGGAAGATGGATAAAGGAGCCGATAGGTGGAGAGGAGAAGGACAGGTCAAGCAGGCGGGGATGGAGCCAGTAAAGGTGAGTGTAGGTGGGGAGTTAGGGTAGGGGTTGGTCAGTCCAGGGGAGACGGACAGGTCAAGGAGGCGGGGATGAGGCTGGTAGGTAGGCGGTGGGGGTGGGGGTTGAGGTGGGAGGAGTGGATAGGTGGGAGAAAGGACAGACAGGTTAGGGAGGCGGGGACGAACTGGGCTGGTTTTGGGATGCGATCGGGGGCAGGGAGATTTTGAAGCTTACTATCTCTGAATTGATTTAAAACTTGTTGTGACCTGTGGAAGAGTGAGACTCAAAGGGAACAGTGCATTGCACCAATCTCAGTTGTAGCAATTGTTATAATAGCAGATAAGTTTTAAATAGCATTCAGTATGAATCTTCTTTCCTTTCAGGGGGCAATTTGTACCCATAACAGTTATGGAAGTAAAGAGTTCTACATAAAAAAACAGATTCATGCGGCAAACATGCAATTCTTGATGCATCTTTAATACATCAATGTAAAATTGCTAAGACCTACATTTATTGTAGAAAAATACAAAGTTTAAATTTAAGCGGGATGAAAGAGAGACCAAAGATGCAGAGTATTCTCAATATTGGCCATTTGTGAAAAACTTGCTCTGCAGCAATTCCTGGAATTTATAGCAGCAATGCTATAACCAACCACAAGATACATGAAAAGTACTTTGGATGGCACAGTGATAAGTGGATTGTAACATCATTACTTTATCTCTGAGATGTAGAGAAAAGACCCTCTGAATTTCCTGAGATGTGTTCTCAAAATGGAATTCCAGCCTAAATGTATCATAAAACATGATGGAAGCAGTAGTTAAGTTGAATACTGGAAAATCGTAACAGGACTGATTTATTTAAACAAGATAGCTGTTACCAGTGATAGGAGGATAGCATTAAGGGCTAAACTCAGATTTATTATGCTAGTGGACTATAAAACATGCCATGGAATCAAATTTTTGAATTGTTTAAAAAAAATTAGATTGTCTGTCTTGTTTAAGTATTTGTGCCTCACTGACAACTTCAAACACACTTATATAACTGAAATTTAAAAAAGCCTTCTTCCACATGTCACCATATATATATATAAGCATGTGTCATGGAGTCATAGAGTCATACCTCATGAAGACAGACCCTCTGGTCCGACTCGTCCATGCCAACCAAGTTTCCTAAACTAAACTAGTCCCACTTGCCTGCGTTTGGTCCATATCCCTCTAAACGTTTACTTGTCATGTACCAGTCCAACTGTCTTTTGACTGTTGTAACTGTACCTGGCCACTTCCGCTGGCAGTTCATTCCACATATGAACCACCCTCTGTGTGAAAAAGTTGCCTCTAAGTCCCTTTTAAATCTTCCTCCTCTCACCTTAAAAATATGCCCCCTAGTTTTGAACTCTCCCACCGCAGGGAAAAACCTTTGCTCTTCATCTTATCTTCCTCTCATGGTTTTATAAACTTATATAAAATCACCCTTCAGTCTCCTGTGCTCCAGTGGAAAAATGTACCAGCCTATCCAGCCTCCCCTTATAACTCAAACCTGCCAGTCCTGGCAACATCCTGGGAGTGGCACAGTGGCTCAGTGGCTAGCACTGCTGCCTCACAGCACCAGGGACCCAGGTTCAATTCCAGCCTTAGGTGACTATCTGTGTGGAGTTTGTACATTCTCCCCATGTCTGTGTGGGTTTCATCTAGGTGCTCCAGTTTCCTCCCACAGTCCAAAGATGTGCAGGGTAGGTGGATTGGTCATGCTAAATTGCCCATAGTGTCCAGGGATATTTAGGTTAGGTGGGTTAGACATGGGGAATGGGTCTGGGTGGGATGCTCTTCAGAGGGGTGGTGTGGACTTGTTGGGCCAAAGGGCCTGTTTCCACACTGTAGGGATTCTATGACATGAAATCTTTTCTGACCCCTCTCCTTTTTAATAATATCCTTCCTATTGCAGAGCATTGCATAAAGATTGGTGTGGCAGGAATAGGTTTCAATTCATGGGGTATGGACATCAATAATCAGGGAAAAAGAAGCATGCTTCACTTAAACCCTACTGAGTCGAATAAACAGGGCTGTAGTTTGGTGTATCCCTCACTTGACTTTCTTTATCTTCATTAAATGCAGGGTCTCTTTGTTGGTTGGGAGAAGATTGATCTTCTCATTTCCTTACAGCTAATGGATGAGGATACATTTACGAGTACAAAATACATTTGGGATTTGAAGAGGTAATATAACTTAAATTTATTATTAATACTCATCACTGACAGGCAGAGATAGGGTGTCACAATTAATTGTGTATGTTGTCTGTGATCGGGGAATGAGGGAGTGAAGCAACTATCTCTGTTCACAATCATTCACACATAGTTAGGTTGTGGTAGAACACAGGTTCCTCATGAAAAATAGAACCTCATCACTGTTAATTGGTCAACTACCGACAGAGATTATACCAAGAGCAATCTCTCACTTTTCAAAAACCCCGGGCGTTGGTCCCAGTCATAAATTGGTATTCACCAATCAAGTTAACATTGAATTACTGTGATTTTTGATCTGCCTTTAACTATGGGGTGGCATGGTGCTCAGTAGTTAGGACTACTACCTCACAGCACCGGGGACCTAGATTTGATTCCACCCTCTGGTGACTTTCTGAGTGGAGTTTGCACATTCTCCCCATGTTTGCATGGTGAATCCCATAGCTGTCACCATCTTTTATTAGGTGATTTGATGCAACACTATGAGTGTGGGTTCAAGAGAGGCTAATCGAAGCAAAGGAAAAGTCAATAACTGTCTTCATGCTTAGACTGCAAAGTAACACTATTTATTAAACATTAAGGCTAAATACTGCTGTACGTGGTATTTGATTTGATTTGATTTATTGTAGTCATATGCACCTAAGTACAGTGAAAAGCTTTGTTTGTGAGCAATACAGGCGGATCATAGTAAGCAAGGACACACAGATCATAGGGTGCTTAGACAGAGTGAGGCATACAGGTTACAGTGCACAGGTGGTGAAAGAAGCAAGATCAACATTACCAAGATCAATCTTATTTGAAGTTAGAGAGTCCATTCATCAGTCTAATAATGGCAGGGAAGAAGTTGTTCTTGAACCTGTTGGTGCTTGTGTTCAAGCTCCTGGAACTTCTGCTTGATAGAGGACGTTGTAGGAGAGCATTACCAGGGTGGGAGGGGTCTTTGATGATGTTGGCCGCCTTTCTGTGGCAACAAGAAGTGTAAATGGAATCCATGGATGAAAAGTTGACTTCTGTGATGGTCTGGACTGTGCACACAACCTTCCTGGGCAGAGCAGTTGCCGTACCAGGCTGTTATACACCCAGATATAATGCTTTCTATGGTACCTCTGTGAAAATTGGTGATGGTCCTTATGGACATGCCAAATTTCCTAAGCTATCTGCGGAAGAAGAGGTGTTACTGTGCCTTCTTGACCGTTGCATCTACGTGGAAAGTCCAGGACTGGTTGTTGGTTATTATCACTCGTAGGAACTTGATGCTCTCAACTCTCTCAGGCTCTGCTCCCTTGATGTAGATGGGGGTGTGTTCTCCTTTTTTTCTGAAGTCAATGATTAGTTGTTTTCTCTTGCCAACATTGAGAGAGAGGTTGTTATCATTGCACCAAAACACCAAGCATTCTATTTCCTTTATGTATTCTGACTCATTATTGTTCAATATTCATCAACAAACTTGTGCATGGCGTTTGTTCAGAATTTGGCTACACAGTCGTGGGTGTACAAGGAGTACAGTAGGGGGCTGAGAGTGTTGAGTGTTGTCATGGAGGGGGTGCAGATGTCTATCTCCACTGATTGCGGTCTATGGGTCAGGAGGCTGAGGATCCAGTTGCAGAGGGCGGAGCTGAGACCAAGGTCTCAGAGTTTTGAGATCATTCTGGAGGGGATTATGGTGTTGAAGGTGGAGCTGTAGTCGATGAGCAGAGTCTGACGGAGGTGTCCTTGTTGTCCAGATGTTCCAGATGAGTGCAGGGTTAGGGAAATCATGTCTGCTGTGGACCTGTTACGCCAGTAGGCAAATTGCAGGGCATCAAGGCAGGTTGAGAGACTCGAGTTGCTGTGGATCATGACCAGCCTCTTGAAGCACTTAATAATTATGGAGGACAGAGCCACTGGGTGGTGGTCATTAAGGCAGGTTGCATATGTTTTCTTTGGTACTGGTGGTCTTCTTGAAGCAGGTAGGGACTTCAGCTTGTAGGAGGGAGAGGTTGAAGATGTCAGTGAATACCTCCACCAGGATTCAAGTGCACAGCTGGGATTCCATCCAGACCCGTTGCTTTCCTTAGGTTGACTCTCAGGAAGACTGAACGGACACGGTGGCACAGTGGCTCAGTGGTTAGCACTGCAGCCTCATAGCACCAGGGACCCCGGTTCGATTCCAGCCTCGGGTGACTGTCTGTGCGGAGTTTGCATATTCTCCCCGTGTCTGTGTGGGTTTCCTCCGGTGCTCTGGTTTCCTCCCACAGTCCAAAGATGTGCAGGCTAGGTGTATTGGCCATGCTAAATTGCCTGTAGTGTTCAGGGGTGTGTGGGTTATAGGGGGATGGGTCTGGGTGGGATGCTCAAAGGTTCGGTGTGGACTTGTTGGGCCGAAGGGTCTGTTTCCACACTGTAGGGATTCCATGATGCTATGATATCTGCAGCAGTGTTGGAAGGAACAGGTGCATCCAGGGCTGTCAGTGCAGGTGAGACTGTGCCACTGACATTCTGCTTGAACTCAGCATAGAAATCATTGAGTGCATTAGGGAAGGATGTGTTTTCATCAGCTATCTTGCGTCGTTTTGTTTCCCGTAATGTTGTTTAAGCTTTGCCGCAGATGGCCAGTGTCCGTATGGTTGGTTTGGGTGTCTGACTAGATCCGGTACTGCATCTTGGCATCTCTGATGGCTTTGCAGAGGTCATATCTGGATTTTCTGTATGGGTCTCGTTGTCCAACTTGAATGCTACACGCCTGGTCTTCGGTAGGCAATGGATTTCTGTTTCATCCAAGGTTTCCAAGGAGCACCTGGATTAACTTCATCTGCATGCAGTCCTCCACACATTTGCTAATGAATCTGTGATTAATCATAGATTTTCAACAATTTGAGTCATAGATTAGTCCTTCATGTGTTCATATCCATGTTTTAGCCTGGTTCAGTGCGTCTTTCAGACAGAAATATCTATCAGCTTTTCTATGAATAGCATCCCATAGAAATCCTAAGCCAAGTCTTATAAAGTGGTACCCATGTGCAACCTTATCCCACACTTTGTTTTATCCCACTTTGGCTGCAGCCCACTCATGCCCATTTACTCAGCATATTTCATCCCACTCTATGTTGTCCTCTAAAACTGTAGAAAGCCTATCTGTGGGATAAATGAGACATTTTGGGGTTTCATGGTAGAAATTGTCTAAGAGTGGATTTACTGTCTAATTCAAATATATAAACATTTTGCTCATCTTCTTTAATTTCATGCCCGTGTAAAGCAAAAGAATATTAGACAGTTCGATATGTATGTTTGCTGTAAGTTTTGTATGTGGAAGGACACGTAGAGTAGTCTAGGTCTAGCTGGCAGCCTTGTGATGAGGGGGCAAGTCTGATTAACGAAGTGTTACAATGTAGAAGGAGGCTATTTGGTTCATCATGTCTACACCGGCTGTTTAATGACTGTTTAATCATTATCCAGTGCCATTCTTTGCTTTGTCTCCATGCTACATAATTTTCCACATCATTTCTATACAAATAATCATCCAATATCCTATTAAATGCCTCAGTTGAACCAGCCTCCACCACACTTCTATTATGTTTGTGGCTCACCAGGTAGGCAGAGGGTAAACTTGAACAGGGAATACTTTATTGTAGGTCTCTCAATTCTACAGTTGGTTTTTAGACTGCCTCCGCTAGCGCCTGCCTCCAGGTCACCTGACCTACTCTCTTAAAGAGGCCAACACACCCAACTATATATGTAACACCCCTTCCCCTTTATTTCAATACTTGTCTTAACAACATAAAACGTCCAACAATTATAACTATTATACAAGCATTGTAGCTATCATATGTACACTGTCTGGAATATTTTTAAAAAATACATAAAAAGAAAACAATCCTTTCATAGATGACATTGACATGATCAGTCTCTAAGAGAAATGGTGATTCCTAGAAGACTGTCTCCTCATCTCAGGAACCTTTTCCAGTGTAGTCTCCTGGGCTTCAGGAAGCTCCTGTTGTTCCACAGATAAACCTTCTCTGGCTGTTGTTGCCCTATGATGCTGCTGTTGTCTCCTCCCTGGATATGGCCATCCTGGCTCAGAGACACATAACTCAGTCATCACTAATGGTACCACCTGGACTGGTTTGGTACTTTGAGGGACATCCCTCCCCCACCCCACTCCTCCACCCATCCCCACTGGTGAGGTGTAGAGACCAGTTAGTCCACTTGTCTCCTCCAGACCAGTTCATCCCTCGCCCGCACTGTATTTGACAATGATCCTGTTTGAGCCGCCACCAATGCTGGGATCCATTTTTTTCCCAGATGTATAATTCCAGGCCAGCATGGTCTCTCCTCTTTGGAATATCCTCGACCATGAGGGTTTCGCCCATCTGACCATCTGTCCTTCTTGATTTTGCTGTACTACCTCTCTGCTCTGTTCCAGCCACAGTAAGTCAAATATGGTTCTTAGCTGGTGGTTGAACATTAAGGACACCAGTGAGCAGTGGGTCATTGTGTGCGACATGTTCCTGTACATGTTGAGGAACTTTGTTGATTCACTATCCTAATGACTCTGTGAGGCCTTTTAGGCCTGTGTCAACATTTGTACAAATCTCAGTGCCTGGCCCTTTGTCACTGGGTGATACAGAGCTGATCTCACAAGTCTGACACCATGATTTCCCAGGTACTCCTCCAACTCTTGAGCCACAAACTGTAGACCATCGTTACTCGTGACTTGTTCGGGGTTCCCAAATTGCCAAAGCATTCATCCAGTTAGTCTATCATTGCTTTTGCTGGTACTGACTTCATGACCACCACCATGGGCCACTTGGAGTGGGCATCTACAACTTTGAGTGATATCTGTCTCTCTATTGGTCCCACAGAATCAAGGTGAATCTGTTGCCAAGGTGATTTAGGCCATTCCCATGGGTGAAGATGGTGACGCCTTTCTTACCAATGCGCAGAATTTGCATGATCCCACTTTCTCCTCAATCTGGGAGTCCACATTCAGCCAACAAAAATAGCTCCTGCTTACTTCTTTCATTCACACCATGCCTGGGTGCCCTTGGTACACTTGATCCAGAACATTTCCTCTTAATCGGGGAGGGTTAACAACTCGCATTCCCTACATTAAACACCCATCAGATATGGACAACTCCCAACTCCTGGACAGATAAGGGTATAATTCTGGGCGATTTCTATGACAAGTCCTTCCTCTCAGGACCAAGTCCACCACTAGGCTCAAAACTGAGTCATTCTGGGTAGTGTTCTGCATCTGACTCACTTACACTGGTATCTTGTCCTCCTGGGAAAAGTATATAAATTTCAGGTTCCAGTCAAGAAATCTTTATTCCTGGTAGTGGTAATCTTGATGGAGTTGCTGTACTTCTCTGCCTGTTGATATGTGATTTTATATGAGTAGACTGGCACAGCCAGTACCCATCTCTGCAGGCATTGATATTATTACTGTATATGCATCAAAAATGGAGGTTAGCAGCCTGTGTCTGTCAGCAGCATGAAGTGCCTGTCGTAAAGGAAGCGAGTAAACTTCTTAACACCGAACATGATGCCTAATCCTTCTTTTTCTACTTTGGCATACTTTTCTTTCATTTTTGTTAGTGGTCTCAATGTAAACACAATGGGCCTTTCCTCTCTGTTCAGCAAGATGTGTGACAGTACAGCACCAACCCCATAAGGTAACCTGCCACACATTAACTGTAGTGGAAACTTCTGGTCCGCCTTTCTTTAGGTCTTGCTTCACCTCCCAGTAAGCCTCCTCACATTCCTGGATCCTCTTCCACAGCCACTCTTTTACAGCAACCAATGCAGGAGTTTTAGCATGGTTGCCAGATCAGATTCAAACTTGCCATAGTAATTTACAAGTCCCAAAAACAATCTCAGTTGAGACACATTGTCTGTCTAGGGGCCTCCATGATGACTTCCATTCTCTTGGGCGCCTTGTGTAGTCCCTGGCCTAGGTACTCTACGGAGCTTTTAAAAAACTTCTATTTCTCCCGTTTTACTTGAAGGCCGTGTTCCTGCAAACATAGATCATAGATCATAGAATCCCTACAGTGTGGAAAATAGGCCCTTCGGCCTAAGAAGTCCACACCGATCCTCTGAGCATCCCACCCAGACCCAGACCCAGACCCATCCCCCTATAAACCACCTAATTTACACATGTCTGAATGCTGTGGGCAATTTAGCATGGTCAATCCACCTAGGCTGCACATTTTCGGACTGTGGGAGGAAACCGGAGCACCCAAAGGAAACCCATGCAGACATGGGGAGAATGTGCAAACTCCACACAAAAGTTGCCCGAGGGTAGAATCAAACCCGGGTACCTGGCACTGTGTGGCAGCAGTGCTAGCCACTGTGCCACCCATTTTTCTTCTAGGTTTTTCAAATGCTTCTCTTCAGAGAATCCAGTGACCAAAATATTATCCAAATAGCACTAGCCACCTGACAATACACACAAAAACTGGTCCATTGCCCTCCGGAATAGAGCCAGTTTGACATGATGCCAAAAAAATGTTGCTTGTAGTGGGACAATCACCTGTGTGTCACTATCATCAGCAGTGGCTGGGACTCCATTGTGACCTCCATCTGTAAGTTAGCCTGAGAAAGATTCATTTTTGAGAATTTCTTTCCTACTGAGCAGATTCTCAATGAGTGGAAGTGGGTATTGATCCATACTCAGGGCTGGGCTGACTGTGATCTTAAAGTCACCACAAATCCTCACCTTGCAATCTGCTTTTACGACTGGAACACTTGAAGTGGCCCATTCATTGGTGGTTACTATTTCCAATGATCCCAGGTTCGCCAGCCATTCCAATTCCGTCTCCATGTTAGGCTGGCTGGTGTACAGTGCTGGACAGTGCCTTCAGGCTTCTTAGACAAGCTTCCTGCTTCAACGGAGTTTAATTTCTATTCCTTTCATTTACCCCAGGGTTCCTTTGAAGACATCTCTGTTCCTTCCAAAATCACTTATAAACTTGGCCGGCATATTAACCATGCCCCAATTTAACTTTAATTTCTGTAATCGGGAACATCTAAATAATAAAGTAGCCTTTCACTCCATACAGAAGCAATTTTGGCAACTGGTCCCTTAGCTATACTTATACCAGCACATAGTTCTTCAGTGGCACCACTTGTTCCATGTGTGTCCGTAGGGTAATCTAGACAGGCTTCAATGGTAGTGCCTTTCACCTTTTCCTATATCTTGATTCAGGAACCAGTGACACTGCTGCACCCATATACATTTCCATTTTTACTGTCTTCTTCTCTAACTTGGGAAGAACCCAGAAAAGATTAGCTTCACCTTATACCAACAGGATGTTTAATGAAAACTCTGCTGACTCTGGGCCTTCTGCTTCTCCCACAGACCCAGCTGACACCTGGTCTACTCCCTGGCTGGTGGAATGGACCTTATGCCTTGTGTTTTGAATTGTCTCATTTAGACCCCCTTCTTTTGTTTGGGTTGTGCCCCACAATTTTGGGCAATATAGTCTACTCGCTTGCACCTCCAGCACTGGGATTCTTGAATTCAACACATTGCCACCCATGTGGCAAGAGGACCAAAAGAGTCATTCTCCAGTTGGTACCACACTGTGATAACAAGGTGTAGAGCTGGATGAACACAGC
>NC_063340.1:27176880-27253152 GCF_021869965.1 Rhincodon typus | reverse complement strand
GGCCTGCTGTGTTCATACAGCTCTACACCTTGTTATCCCATGTCAATGGCAGGCTTGCTGCAGATGCCAACAGTACACTTGGCAAGCACACTGCATATGCTTCAAGAAAATGGCCCTGTGTGAAAGTCAAAGAGAAAGATTCTTTAGTTGGGTGAAAAGGGTTTACAGTTAGTTGGGGATGACACCACACTCATTGTGGGGATCATCTAATTCCAGTCTAGGGTGTTCATCACGGCCAATAGGCACTTGGTGCTACGCAAGTCCAGGCATCTGTGCCTTTGTAGTTACGGGATTGAGCCACAGTCAGCCCTGCAGGTCAAGTGGATGCAGTCCATATGTTCCTGGTAAATCAGTCTGGGCCTGTTTTTAGACATCAGTCCAGGTCATGATTTGTTGGTTCCATCTTGCCAAGCCAGTCCAGGAGGTAGGCCATACTCAGTCCTGGGGACAGGTTAATAATGGATTGGGGCTTGTCAAGGGACTGACCGTAAGTTTTGAGGAGAAATGGGCACATCAAATCTGGGGATGGTTTCCTTATGCTGGGTTTCTAAGGGAATGATGACAGTGATAGAGGGAAATTGGATACAGTAGGTGAGATCTCATAGTGAATGGGATGGGAACTGGTTGCTCTGGAAGGGTGGGGGAATGTGGAATTGAAATAGGTATCGGTAACTCTGGCCTATATGTGCAGAGGGTGTAGAGCCAGTAAGAGCATGGAAATTTCCAGTCTTGGGCTCTGGGGTAAAGGGAGCACAGTAATGGGGCCCAACTGGAAGTGGCATTGTGGTGCTTAAAGGCCATCAAGGCCACAGGGACAGCAACACAAAGGACGTGGATGGTACATGCTACAGGAAGAATCTGCAAGTCATTCGTACTGAAACAAAGTTGGAATTTTGCCTGTCAGATCATACACTAACAGCACAGTAACTCATACCACATACAAAATATATGGAGTTTCTTCTTTGGGGGGTCGGGGAGTAATACTCTTGAAATTGGAGGCTCTGCCAGGGGCAAATGCAATAACCGTGCTTCCACTGATTCAGTAATGCCATCCAGCTGGCTTAAATTTGCACATCACAAGCAGGTCATGCATTGTTCAAGAAAGCAACTTAAAAATTATGGCCTCAAGCAATCATGACCTTTACATTGTGCAAGCTAATTGGCTCCTTGTGATGTCAGCTAAGCAATTGTAATAAGAACAAGGCACTTAAAAGGAAAGACAGAAGTTCCTATTCCATAATCACATTCTGCAGCCAGCACCAGAAGGTGATGCTTCACTGCTGCCAGATTTGCGTACTGAAATATAAGAATGCAATAAAATTGTGTGTTATATACAAGTGTTATTTTTTTAGTGCGATGCTATCATGGTGGCTTTCTGGCAGAGTTCTACTTCCAGTGTAATATAAACATTTGGGTAAACCTTTGGATAAGATCACATACCTCAGAACTCCTCCCTCCTATCTCATTGTGATCATCTTGGGAAGCCCCTATGCCATAACATGAGGTTTCATTATGATGGAAGTGAGTGCTCAGGAATTCCTTCAATTAAAGCATGCTATCTTTCTGACATTCTCACAGATTTTCTGCTCATGAATCTCACATAGAGAATGCTGTGGCTGGAGTCATTGTGGTCTTGGCAATACTCCAAAAACAACGCGCACAGAGATTACTGCTTCAGCAGTAAGCACAACAATCTCCAATTGCAGCTGAACAGCCTCCAGAGAGAGAAGCAACAGGTGAAAATCCATTAAACAAATGATAAGACTCCAGATCTACAAGCCTCACTGTCACTTTCTTCAACATTCCTTTTGTTTTTATTCATTTGATGGATGTGGATGTTGCTGGCTGGCCAGCATTTATCGCACATCCCTAGTTGCCCTTAGGAAGAGGGCGATTCACTGCCTTCCTGCACCACTGCAGTTTACACGTGCTGTAGGTTGACCCACAATGCCATTAGGCAGGGAATTCCAGCATTTTGAGCCAGCGACGGTGAAGGAACGGCGATATATTTCCAAGTCAGGGTGGTGAGATGATTGGAGGGGAACTTGGTGGTGTTTTCGTGTATCTGCTGTTCTTGCCCTTCTAGAAGAATGTGGTCATAGGTTTGGAAGATGCAGTCTAAGGACCATTGGTGAGTTTCTGCAGTGCATCTTGTAGATAGTAAAACTGCAGCTCCTGAATATTGGTGGTGGAGAGAGAGGATGCTTGTGGATGTAGTGCTTATTAAGCTAATTTTATTAAGCTGTTTTGTCCTGAATAATGTCAAGCTTCTTGAGTTTTGTCGGAGCTAATCTCATCCAGGCAAGTGGGAACTTTTCCAACACACTCTTGTCTTGTAAATGGTTGACACGCTTTAGGGAGTCAGGATGTGGTTACTCACTGCAGGGTTCCACATCTTTGACTTGCTCTTGTAGCCACATTATTTATATAGGTAGTCCATTCCTAATTTTGGTTAATGGTAACCCTCAAAATGTTACATTGATAGGCATTCAGCAATGATAACCCCATTGAATATCAAAGGGTGATGATTAGTTTTTCTCTTGTTGGACACGGTGATTGCCTAGCACTTTTGTGATGCAAATGTTGCCACTGATCAGCCCAACACAGATATTGGATTTGGGACCGCTTCAGTGTCTGAGGAGTTGTGAATGTTACTGAACATTGCGCAATAATCAATGAACATCCCAATTTCTGACATTTGACGGAGAGAAGGTCATTGATGAAGCAGATGAAAGTAGTTGGGCCTGGGACACTACCCTGTGGAACCAAGGGCTCTTGTGACAATGTGAGGAGCCAGGAGGCTCCTTTGAACCAGGAGGCCTGGGTTCAAGTCCCATCTGTGCCAAATGTGTGTTGTAGCATCACTGAATAGGTTGATTAGAAAATATCTACCCTGACGAACTCTTGCAGAGATATCCTGGAGCTGAGATGACTGATCTTCAACAACAACGAGCTTTCTTTGTGCCAAATACGATTCTAACCAGCAGAGAGTATTTCCTTTGATTCCCATTGACCCTCATTTTGTTTGGGCTTCATGATGCCATTCTTGGTCAAAGGCAGTCACATTCAGCTCATCTCCAGAATTCAGTTCTTTTGTCCATGCTTGAACTAAGGCTATAGTGAGGTCAGGAGCTGAGTAGTCCTGACGGAACCCAAATTGGGCATCAGTGAGCAGTTCTTGCTAAGCAGGAGTTGCTTGATAGCACTATTGATGACACTTTCCATCACTTCACTGACGTTCAAGAGTAGATCAATGGCGCAGGAATTGACCAGGTTGCATTTGTCCGGGTTTTTGTGTACGGGACCATACTTGGGCAATTTTTAACATTGTCAAGTCGAAGCCATTGCTGTAGCTATACTGGAACAGCTTGGCTAGGGGTCCAGCATGTTCTGGAACACAGTACTATTGCCAGAATATTGTCAGGGGCCGTAATCTATGCCACATCCAGTAACTTCAGCTGTTTTTTTAATATCATATGAAGTGAATTGATGGAATTCCTGTTTGGTAGTATCAGCAGGTTGACACCTCATATTTTATATATACCTGGTTCTGAACCTGCCATGCTCTAGACCTCTCTTCATTGAACATAAGAACATAAGAACTAGGAGCAGAAGTAGGCCGTCTGGCCCTTCGAACCTGCTCCGCCATTCAATAAGATCATGGCTGATCCTTTCGTGGACTCAGATCCACTTACCCACGTTCTCACCATATCCCTTAATTCCTTTATTGTTCAAAAAAAACTACCTTTTTTTTAAAAGCATTTACTGAAGTAGCGTCAACTACTTCACTGGGCAAGGAATTCCACAGATTAACAACCCTCTGGGTGAAGAAATTCCTTCTCAGTTCAGTCCTAAATCTGCTCCCTCTAATCTTGAAGCTATGCCCTCTTGTCCTAGCTTCACCTGCCAGTGGAAACATCCTCTCTACTTCTATCTTATCTATTCCCTTCATAATTTTATATGTTTCTATAAGATCCCCCCTCAATCTTCTGATAATTCCCCATCTTTTGTCTACTTCCCTTTTTAAACAGTGGCGTCACATTTGCTGTTTTCCAATCTGCTGGGACTGCCCCAGAGTCCAGCGAATTTTGGAAAATTACCGCCAGTGCACCTGCTATTTCTCCCGCCATCTCTTTTAGTACCCTGGGATGCATTCCATCAGGGCCAGGAGACTTATCAATCCTTAGCTCCATTAGCTTGCCCAACACTACTTCTTCCGTAATAATGATTGTTTCCAGGTCCTCACCTACCTTCGTCTCTTTGTCAATTACTGGCATGTTATTAGTGTCCTCCACTGTGAAGACCAATACAAAATACCTGTTCAATGCCTCAGCCATTTCATCATATCCCATAACTAAATTCCCCTTCTCATGCTCTAAAGGGCCAACATTTACTTTAGCCACTCTTTTTCGTTTTATATATTTATAGAAACTTTTCCTATCTGTCTTTATATTCTGCACTAGTTTTTTCACATGTTCTATCTTACTTTTCCTTATAGCTCTTTTTGTGGCTTTCTGTTGACCTTTAAAGTTTTCCCAATCTTCTAGTTTCATGCTGTTTTTGGCCACTTTGTATGCCTTCTCTTTCAATTTGATAGCCTCCCTTATTTCTTTAGACACCCATGGCAGATTACCCCTTTTCTTACAGTCCTTCCTTTTGCTGAGCACTTTGAAAGATTGCTTTGAAAGTCCTCCACTGCTCGTCAACTGTCCCACCATAAAATCTTTGTTTCCAGTTTACTTTAGCCAAGTCCTCCCTCATTCTATTGTAGTTCCCCTTGTTCAAACACAGGACCCTGGTATTGGATTTTATCTTCACACTCTCCATCTGTATTCTAAATTCAACCATACTGTGATCACTCCTTCCAAGAGGATCCCTAACTATGAGGTCATTAATTATTCCTGTCTCATTACACAGGACCAGATCTAGGATAGCTTGCTCCCACGTTGGTTCCATTACATACTGTTCAAGAAAACTATCATGGATACACTCAACGAACTCCTCCTCAAGGCTACCCTGACCGAGCTGGTTCGACCAATCTACATGTAGGTTAAAATCCCCCATGATAATTGACGTACCATTTTTACAGGCATTAGTTATTTCTTTGTTTATTGCCCGCCCCAATGTGATGTTATTATTTGGTGGCCTATAGACTACCCCTATCAGTGACTTTTTCCTCTTAGAATTTCTAATTTCCACCCAAATGGATTCAACCTCATTCTCCATAGAACGTATATCGTCTCTCAGCACCGCCCTGATGGCGTCCTTGAATATCAGAGCTACACCACCTCCCTTACCTTCCTGTCTGTCCTTCCGAATAGTCTGGTACCCTTGGATATTTAACTCCCAGTCGTGACCATCCTGTAACCATGTCTCCGTAATGGCTACCAAATCATATTCATTCGCGATGATTTGTGCCGTTAACTCATCAACCTTGTTACGAATGCTACGAGCAATCAGGTAAAGTGCCTTTATGCTAGCTTTCTCACCCTTATGATTTCCAACATCTCTAATAATATCTCCTGAGTTATCCCTCCTTTTTGCTTCTTTCATAGTCTGCCTTGAACTTAAACCCTCCTGCACACATGCTAACCTGCTGCTTACCTTTTTATTTACCATCATACTCCCGTCGTTTTCCCTTTTCCTTCCCCCCAACTCACTAATTTAAAGTCCCAGTGACCACCCTATTTATCCTTTTCGCAAGAACACTGGTTCCAGATCGGTTCAGGTGGAGACCGTCCCATCGGTACAGATCCCTCCGGTTCCAAAACTGATGCCAATGCCCCATGAAATGGAACCCCTCTTTCCCACACCACTCCCTTAGCCACGTGTTTACTTCCCTAATTTTCTTATCCCTAAGCCAATTTGCACGTGGCTCGGGCAGTAATCCGGAGATTATAACCCTCGAGGACCTGTTCCTTAATTTCATTCCTAGTGCTTGATAATCCCCAAACAGGTCCTCCATCCTAGCCTTGCCTATGTTGTTAGTCCCAACGTGGACCACAACAACTGGATCCTCCTGCTCCAATATCCTTTCAAGCCGGTCAGAGATGTCCTGCACCCTGGCACGGGCAGGCAACACACCATGCGGGACTCCCAATCCAGCTTGCAAAGGATACTATCTATCCCCCTAACTATAGAATCCCCTATAACTACCACTTGTCTTTTTGCTCCCCCCTCTTGAATGGTCTTCTGCACCATGGTGCCGCGGTGAGCTGGCTTATCCTCCCCGCAACCCTTTTCCTCATCCACACAGGGAGCAAGTATCTTGTACCTGTTGGATAAGGTCAAAAGCTGAGGCTCCTCCACTCCTGAACTCAGGATCCCCCTACCTGCCTCACTTGCAGTCACACCCTGTTGTCCCTGATCACTAACTGAATTTGAATTACTTAATCTACCAGGTGTGACTGCCTCCTGAAACAAAGCGTCCAGGTAACTCTCCCCCTCCCGGATGTGCCGCAGTGTTTGAAGCTCAGATTCCAGATCTTCAACTCTGAGCCGGAGTTCTTCCAGCAACCAACACTTGCTGCAGGTGTGGTCACTGCCGTTCACAATGGGATCAGCCAGCTCCCACATCATACAGCTACAGCACATCACCTGCCCAGCCATCTCTACTTAGTTAATTACTTTATTACTTTATCTCAATTTATGAGTTAAATACTTTCTAATACTTCTCTGCTATGGTCCTTTCCAGGGTTAATCTCCAGGTTTGGTGGTAGTAGTAGTGTGGAGGGATAAATGAGAAAATGAGGTTACAGATTAAGACTGAATACAATTCTGCTGCTGCTGATGACCCACAGCATCTCATGAAATCTCAGTTTGGATTTGCTCAATTTGTTCAAAATTTATCCCATGTTACATAGTGAAAGTGTGACACAATATGGTGAAGAGTATCCTCAAAATGAAGACAGAACTGTCTGAAAGAAAGTGCAGGCACCAAATAAGGATATCTTTGCTTGTCATCTCTGAACGTTGTTGTCTGCTGGAGGAAGATTTGTGCTCCAATGGTCTGGGTGGCAATTCCATCTTGTCGAGGTTGCAACTGCACTGATTTATTAGGCTAGTGGCTCCTATGCAGGAGCAAATAAGGGACATGCGGCGTCTTCCGATCCTTAACACATAAATACATCTGGATGTAACTGATGCCATTTTCTCCAGAGCACAACTCTTCATATTCTACCCCTTTGATGAGAAGATTTGAGCAGCTTGGGCAGTGGGATTCTCCACCATTGCTGGCTTCCTCCAAATGCACGGCACCACAGACTGCACCCACGTTGCTTTGAGAGTGCCGTACCAACAACCTGCAGTGTGTCACTCAGAAGAAGGCTTTCACTCCATGAATGTTTAAATCTATTCTGACCATTGATACTACCTTCCTGAGGTCTGAACCAAATATCCTGGAAACTGCTACGACTCACTTATATAGAGAATTCATATGTTGCTGTCTCCTTCCAAGGCCCTTGTGCCATACAGGAATGGCTGCTGAGAGAAAAAGGTACCCTTCCAACCATAACTCATAACACTTTTAGGGAACCTTCAAACCGACAGAGAATGAAAATATAACATCATTCACACTTCAACTAGGACCATAGTAGAACAGACCATAGGCTTCCTTAAGACGAAGTTTTGATACCTGTTGGAGCTTGCAGTATGGCTCAGAAAGTATGTGCTGCATAATTGTGGCATGGTTTGTCTATCAAAACTGGAACTGACAAAGTGGGTACGTCCTGGATGCAGAACAAATGGAACAATGAAACAATTTTCTGAGGATGAAGATGGGACTAAGCATCAGGACATTGACCAGGAGAGCCATTGCAGATAGCGTGGCAGAGCAATGTATCATCAAACCTGAAAGACCAAAGAACACCTAACTGAAACCTGCTTCTAGGATAAATGAATTGTTTCGACCTCTTAAATTTTTAGAATCCCTATAGTGTGGAAACAGGCCATTCAGCCCACAAGTCCACATTGACTGTCCAAAGAGCATCCCAACCAGACTCACCCCCCGCTACCCTATCCCTGTACCCTGCATTTCCCATGTCAAACCCACCTAGCCTGCACATCCCTGGACACTCTAGCATGGCCAATCCACCTAACCTGCACATCTTTGGACTGTGGGAGGAAACCGGAGCACCCAGAGGAAACCCACACAGACATGGGGAGAATGTGCAAACTCCACACAAACAGTCATCCGATAGTGGAATCAAACCCTGGTCCCTGATGCTGTGAGGCAGTAGTGCTAACCATTTTGTTAATATTATGGCAAACAGCCTGATTCATGGCAAAGGATGTGTGGACTTTGTTATTTTTGCTGACCTTAACCTCTTGTGTTGCTGATTTAAAAGTCTTGCTATCAATATGTTTGATATCTTCATCTGATTTCACTTAAGGTTTCTACACATAACATTCTGTTGACCATTAGGGGCAAAGCAGCAGTGAGACAATGCACTAACATTCGCTACATGGGGCTAACTCTTAGTTAACTCTTATGGCATCTGTCAGAATATCATATCAAAATGTTGTGTAGCGAAGTCTGTCACGCTGGTCAGGAGGCTGAGAGGAATCCTGATAAATCTTCTTTTGACCCCTCCATCATTGGTACACTTTGATGTTACAGGGTACGTGTAGACTATTGATGCCTGCATATCCTCTAGGACAACCTTGAGCCTGAGAGATCGGGTGAGCAGCACTTTGCAGCTCTTCTTGGTAGACCGTTGCATTATGTGGGAGAATGAACATACGAGCTGCTCATTGTATATCTTCCAGCTCTGATTAGCAATGAATTCCCCTTAGAAGCTGATAGATGAATCAAACCTTTTCCTGCAGTGATGTGTAGAATCATCACTTGTTCCGTACTCTCACACATAAGGTGGGTATAAGTATAGAATGATGGGTGAGGCCCTAGTACATTCCCTGCCTCAAAGGTTAATTGTTGTGCATCTAGTCAATTGTGATTTATGTTAATATCTTTAATTTTGAAGCTTGGGTTTTGAACCCAGTGGCATGTGGGTTTCAGTCTTTGCATATGAAGGCGTTTAATAATTAACTCATCAGGTTTTCTAAGCAATGATTTTAAACCAGCACATGTCAGAGAGCAGCTGACTGGAGGCCCTCCTGGAGTGATAATGTGAGTTTGTTTGTACTGTGACAACAAGGTGCAGGGCTGGATGAACACAGCAGGCCAAGCAGCATCATAGGAGCAGAGAGGCTGACGTTTCGGGCCTAGACCCTTCATCAGAAAAGGAGCTTTGTAATTGGAGAGAGCAACCACTTAAGGTGTTAGATAACACAGTTTGGAGCTGGAGGAACACAGCAGGCCAGGCAGCATCAGAGGAACAGGAAAGCTGACGTTTTGGGTCGGGACTCTTCTTCAGAAATGGGGGAGGGGTAGGGGGCTCTGAAATAGAGAGAGGAGTGGTGGGGCTGGGGAAGGTAGGTGGGGTGGTGATAGGTGAGTCCATGTAGGCAATGGTGGGGGTTGGTCAGTGAGGTGGGAGAAGCAGATAGGTGGGAGAGAAGACGGACAGTTCAAGGAGGCAGGGATGAGAGGTAGGTGGGATGGCGATAGGTGAGTACAGGTAGGCAATAGTGGGGGTTGGTCAATTAGGTGGGAGAGAAGATGGACAGGTCAAGGAGGCGGGGATGAGAGGGAGGGTTGGTCATGGGATGAGGTCAGGGGTGGGGAGATTTTGAATCTAGTAAAGTCCACATTGAGACCATTGGGTTATAGGCTCCCAAGGCGGAATATGAGGTGCTGCTCCTCCAGTTTCTGGGTGGCGTAGTTGTGATACTGGAGGAGGCCCAGGATGGATAGGTTGTCCTCGGAGGCGGAGTTGAAGTGATTCGCGACTGGAAGGTGTTGTCGTTTGTCGCAAACCGAGTGCAGGTACTCTACAAAGTGGTCTCCAAGCCTCCGCTTGGTCTCACCGATGTAGAGGAGGCCACATCAGGAGCAGCGAATGTAATAGACTACATTAGCATATGTGCAGGTGAACATCTGTCTGATGTGGAATGTTTTTTTGGGGCCTGGGATGGAGGTGACGGGGAGGTATAGGGACAGGTGTAGTACTTCCTGCGGTTGCAGGGAAAGGTGCCGGGGGTGGTGGGGCTAGTGGGGAGTGTGGAGCGGACGAGGGGTTTTAGCTGCTTTTGTTTTAGGAGAATCAGGAATTAAGTTTTGCTTAGGAAAAGCTGTTGATTTAAAGCTTATACGGGCAGTTCACAGAAGACCTTGTTAGGGTCAGATTTGGTTTCTCCTGGAGAAAGGAATTAGTTCAGAAACAGTAAGGAGATAGATCACCGCAGTCAAAGGGCTTTGGTTTGAAAATGCTGAAAAGTGTTAGTTTAGAAACCTAAAAGGGCTATTTAATGCTAAAGAAATTGTAAGTTCAGTTGTGTGAATATCAAGGAACAGGCTATCAAACTCTCGACATCAGGAATTGGAAGAAACAGTTAAGTCAAACCTATAGATCTGATAGAGAAAGGGACTCTCACCCTGATTTTTGTTTACTGTAAAGTGATGGTACCGGGAATAGATGGAAATTTATTTTGTCATGTGTTTTGAAATCTTTCAAATTGTGTTATATGTAATTAACTGGTTTGTTCTATTTTATCAAGTTTTGTTTTGTGAAATTAATTTCTGTTTCACCATTTAAACCAAATCTGCAGCATCCTTAGGTTTCAGTGAAAGACCACCATTTTTATATAAAAATATCAAAATATAAATAATATATATAACAATATAAAATGAAAATATGATCCATAAAGTCAGATTTTAATCTGGATCTGACTTGTCCAGTATTACCACAAGTGGGGATCATAACAATATTAACATAAAATGCCTTGGCTGCAGTCCTAAATGTCACAGTTCAATGATCTTTGATATCTGAGTCTATCCACAGTCAAGGAGTCAGCAGCTCGTGAGAATTAAGCAGTCCTTGTTTATTACTGTATCTTTTGTCCTTAGGATGTCTGAAAAGGTTGCTCATCTTTCACATGAATGTTAATTAACTAGGTCCTACAATGAAAGTAATACCACAGCAGACAGTGCATAAATTTACAAAAGTGAAAGTTTATATAAATGCCGTTTCACCTATGTGTCCTCATTAAGTTATCTTCTTCAACTACCTCCAATTAGTCTATGTCCAGTTCCAATTCCTCATACGGGGTGAAGAAGCCTGGTCTGTGGCTGGCCATATTGTCATAGAAGATTGGAGGAGCCATTCCCTGGTGTCTTTGGGCCTAGAGGATCCTGACACTTTGTGAGATTCTTGTCCAGATGCAGGCTTACGCTACTAAGCTTGAACTGTTGCAGTCTTTAGTATCACAGGCAGAGGGGAGAAATGTAGCCAGGCACTTCTGGAGGCACAATAAGAAGCTTCTCTGGATCCTTTCTGTCACTCCTCATCTCTATGGGTACTTACTAGCACCATCCTGTCAGTGGGAAAGAAAGGGTTGCCTGGAGTGAGGTCATGGTCCTTAGTGCCCCTCACACCCACTGTGTTTGTAGCAGATGCATGCTTGCTGGTACATCCTCTGTCAGTTCACTTGCTTCTTCCTCAGAGGTGCAAGTGGAGCTGAGGGTCTCCAGTGCTGGCCTTTTTGTGGAACTTCACTAGATGCTACTAGTGACTGCATAAGAGGGGATTAGTTGTCAAAGATGCACAAAAGCTTGCATGAATTAAGAAGGAGTAAATACTGGCAGCAATACGAGAAACATGCAGCACAATGAAGTTTATTTAGTTGGTTGTCCATTAAGATCTGTTCACCCTCACATGAACAGTTGTACACTTTTTCAGCCAAATCCAGAATTTTCTCCACATAAGGAGTGAAGAGTCTTATATCTGCAACTCCTTCTGGTCTTGTACTTCTTGGCTTGGTTAAGATTTATGCTTTTCTCACCTTATTTACATGCAGCTTTCTATAAGATCACTCTCTGTGAGTCAGCTAAGCACTGAGAATTCTCAAAATAGAAGTCAGAGTGGGTACCTGGTGATCTCAGCTTGCTTCTGGATTTGAAGAACCTCCATGATTTTACCATGCAACAGCATTTCCGGGTATGATCTATGGACACCAGCCGCATGTTTGCATCATTCATGGACATTGGGACATAATACTCGCCAACCCCTCAGGATTCTTATGGCACCTCTCCTCCAAAACACTAACAGGACACTTAGAACCACAGAACTGCGTGGCATGCCAACATTGAACGGCTGCTCTAAGTACACCTTGCGTGCACAGATAGACTTCCAGTTCACAGATTGGACCAGTCTGCATCTCAGGGCTGCTTGCTGGCTCTCTTTGTACTCACTCACGTAGTGTCTACCTGGACGCTCACAGCATCCCTGCTTTGCTGTGCCAATTCGCGCAGTCACACAACCAAGCAACTTGCCTTGCTGGTCAGAAATCCTCAGTCAAGGATGCACACATCTTGCTGTATGGCAGTGTGCTGCATCAATCACACAGCTGTACCATATGCCAATAGCTTACACAGCAAAACGTAAGTATGTCTCAAAGTCTTAGGAGAGTAGTTTTCCCCAAAGTCTGTGGAGTTACCCATCATTCCAGGATCCCGACATAGTAAATCAAGGTCAGTCTCTGATACCAAAACAGTGGATTGGCCATGGTCAGGCTTCAGTTGGAGTGTTCTTAGTCGGGAGGTCATGCCTCTGCAGCCCTGGAAATAGGTCACAGTCAGGCTTGTGGTTTCATAGTGGCCAGTCCAGCAGCTAGGGCTAGCACAGTAAGGGAGATGTATAACCATCAGTGAAGGTCTGGGCAGTACTGACCGAAGCTGTCTGTTTAGCGCCATGGTCAGATCATGGGGTTCATCCTAAGAAACTAAGAGAAGAGAGGTGATTGAGAAACAAGGGAATTGCTGCTGTGGGAAGGAGACTGTGGAACTTGTTCATTGTGGTTGAGGGCTGTGGAGTGGAAGAAAAGGGTAAGCAATTGTGAAGGTGGCAATTATATTTGTAAAGGGGACATTCAGTAAATCATGGATAGAAATGGGATCATGAAGGAGGGTGGTTCATCTGTAGCCAGGAAGACTATATGACCACACATGGAATGGGCCCTAGTGGGGTGGGACCTGTTCGGCAATGGAGTTTGTTGATTTGGTTGGGTCACCCTAGGCATATTTGTCTCTAGATGATCCAGACATGCCAAAGGTCCTCTTGCCAGATCCATGTAGACCCTCATTGGCTTGAACTTCCAATGATCAAAGAATGGCAGGCAAGGTGGAAGTGAAGATGGATAGTCTGGCCACCTCTGAGTGTCCTGAGAAGAGACTTCTGAGGGGCCTATGTGAGGTTCCTCTTCTAGCTGGGTACATCATGAGGACCAGAGGCTGGATAGATCCAGTTTAGGTGTGTGCGTGCCTCTCCAGCAGACTATGAGAGTTCTGGACCTGGTTCTCCATGGCAGCAGCCAAGCTATGTATGGAGTCTGCTGAGTTTTTCCCTCCTGGAGGCAGCTGCATCTCCATCGTGTAGCGGCATTCCTGCAGCCTTTGGGCTATGAGCACCACTGTCTCCCACATACCTGTCTGCCAGTCCTTAGCCTCCTTATGCATGTGGATAAAGTTCCTGATTGCATAGGATCCTCTCCTGCCTTGGGCTTTATAAACATGATGTTTCCACTGAGCTGTCCGTATCTGAGCTAGAGGGGAGATGCAAGAGGAATAGGGTGCTTCTGGCTGTGCAGTCTGTTTCTTTGCTGAGGTTATAGAGTCATAGAGTCATACAGCATGGAAACAGATCCAAAATTACTCCTTGTACCATACTCATACCAGAGAAGAATCCCTTTCTCTAACAACTGAATAAGTTTAATTTAATTGTGATTTCACCACCTAGAATAGAAAATCCGATAGCCTTTTTCCTGGAACTTTCATATACCTATTTTCTCAGCTTTAAATGACCCATTTATGATTTTATTCAAACACTTCTGGTTTAGAAATATTCTGAAACTCCTTGTCTAAGGGAATATATTTTTACTATTTGTCAGGAGCACACCTTTATGCATTCATCATCATCCAAAGATCTCTGCAGATCTCCCTAAACTGAACTAAAGAACATTTTCTTTTCAAGCTATGGGTGTTTCCCCTAAATATAAAAGAAAGCTAAATCCAGAAATTTCAAACTGAAACCCTGATGCATATGTATTTACCTTGCTCAGTCATAAACTCTCCTAATGTACAAAAAAAAATTACATCTGAAAGCTCCTTCGCTATCAAGTTTCTTTAAAATAAATCACCATATCTACAGAAATACTCACAAGTTAATCATTAAGACCTTCAGACACACGGAAAAAATAGAAATGTCACTAATTTAAGATTTAAACATTCAAACTCGACAAAAAGATACTCAAATTTGTATTAATCACAAACCCTACATCACAATTGATCCATTGTAGCTGCTTAAATGCTATTAATAGGATAACATTCTGGGTTGAGTAGGAAACTTAGAGCTACAGACTACCATCAGTTGGAGGTTTTCTTACCAGGCAATGAAAGATTACTGGTAAATAGTGCCTCACATGCTTTTCCAATTGGTGAGGTTAAAATAGCTATTTGATATCAAAATTTGATATT
Source organism: Rhincodon typus (assembly GCF_021869965.1). Lineage (NCBI taxonomy): Eukaryota > Metazoa > Chordata > Chondrichthyes > Orectolobiformes > Rhincodontidae > Rhincodon > Rhincodon typus. The sequence goes on along the minus strand of NC_063340.1, from coordinate 27,238,562 downwards.
CAGAGAATAGCTGTGCCTATTGCTTGACAGAGAAAATAATACAATTCAAAAAAGCCACCAAAGTAAGGCCGTCCAATAGTTCCCAACAGCAGTCATCTATCCCAAATGTAGATGGCACATACTATTACTACCTATACCAAGGACCCTGTTTTGTGGAGGCAAAAGGGGTTTGTGCCTACATTTCATATTTTGTATAATGATAGGGTAATTGACACTGCCAATTCTTGCTGAATTATCCATTGGAATACCCTGAAAAATCACAGTCTACCCACCTGGTCTGATATTAATCAGTTGCTAAGATTAGCAGTAACACATTCTACTGCATCTCGATACAAACCATAATCCAACTAATTAGCATCCTCTCATGTTGCATAATTTGGTATTCCCTTTCAAAGTTTGGTTTCATGTGTCTTGGTTCTGATGAATGCAAGACAAACAGCTTTAACTTTTCGTCTTCTTAATAATGTTTAAAGTGGCAGGTCAGATGATTGATTGGAATATAAAGAATGGCAGAGAATGACACAAAGGTTAAACAGGAGGAAGAAGTTAGAGTATGAGAGGAGATATTTAAACAGGAAAAGAATGAATAAAGTCATTGTTGGTTCTCAAGAGAATGAGAATACTGGTAGAAAAGAAGGAAATCGTGGATGAAGTAAGCAATTAATTAATTAATTAGCTATTATAGGTGCACCTGAGGAGATGGAAGGAAGTGGGGAACTTGGCATAATCACCAATAAGTAATGCTCAACAAACTGGTAGAGGTTGGTCATGATGGACTTCATCCTAATGTGCTATTAGAGTATCTAATGAGGAATAGGAGCATTGGTGTTAATTTTCTGAAAGTTGCCAAATTCTGGAAAGTTTCTTTCAGACTGGAAAGGAGGTCTTACTGGGCAACTTATTGGAATTCTTTGAGGGCTCTTGAGGAGCCCACTGATGTACTGTACTTGGATTTTCAGAATGGATTTGACAAGGTGCCACACAAAACGTTATTGTATGAAATAGGAACACGTGATCTAGGGATTAAGCACTAGCATGGATAGAAGATTGGCTGGTCAGAAAGAAACAGAGACCATGCTTAAAAGTGTTTTTGTCTGATTGGCAGGATGTGATCAATAGGTTCCCACAAGGGTATGTGTGGGCCTCAACTTTTTGTAATTTATTTAATTGACTTAATTTAAATGGTGTGAAGACAAGAGTTAAATTCACAGTGACACAAAGATATGTGTGTTGTGAATGGGACACAAGAAGGTTGCAGATCAATAATAGATAGATAGGTATAATGTTGGAAAATATAGTGCATTTTTGCACGTAAAATGAGAAAGCAGAATAATTCTTAAATGGAGAACAATTGCACGGGGGAAGAGGAAACTAGGTGTCCGAGTGCATTAGCCATAAAAGTTAAGTAAATACAGCAAGTAATTAGGAAGATTAATAAAATGCTATCCTTTATTATGAAAGGAGTTAAATACAAAATAAACAACAAATAAGTATGTAACAAACAAATTTGGAATTGAAAGAGTTATACTGAACAGCCTACTCAGAAATTGAATCAGAAACTATGCTTAGAGCTATTACTTGCAAAACAGAGTCTTAATCAGGAAATGGAGACCACATTAAATACCAGTCAAAGAGGAATAAGCAGCGGTCCGTCTGGTTCCATTTGAATATCATAAATGAAATTTTACGAATGGGTCACAAAATTCCAATGACAGATCACTTAGGTCATAGGAAAACATGAGCTAAAATATTAAAATATTTCTATGGCCAAGATTAGGGAAAGCTGTAATTTAATTTTGCCAAACATGCCACAGATGTCAAGTAATGGGGAAACCCCAACATTCAATTACACCTGCATTTTTAAATCCAATACTAGCTTTCAAAGAATCATTTAGTAGGGTTTTATAGATTTTGTAGGATCCCTATCTAAAACTAGAAATGGGAACCAACATCTTTAATGGTTACAGATGTTTCCACAAGATTTCCCGAAGCAATACTTTTAGTAAAAATTACTGCAAAAGTGATGAGAACGTAAAAACTAGAAGTAGACGTAGGTAATTCAGCCTCTTAAGTCTGCTCTACCATTTGAAATGATCATGGCTGTTCTCATCTTGGCCTCAACTCCACTTTGCTGCCTGCTGTCTGTAACTTTTCAACCCATTACTAATTAAAAATCTATCTATCTCCTCCCTAAATTTAGCCAATGTCCTAGCGTCCACCACACCCTGGGGTAGTGAATTCACAGCATCAGGATCCTTTGAGAGAAATAACTTCTCCTCATCTGTAATTTAAATCTGCTACTTTTTTCCTTTCATATAATTACAGAAGCTTTTGCTATTGATTTTTACATTTTGCATTAGTTTTCTTTCATAATTTACCTTTGTTCTTTTTATGACTGTTTTAGTAACGCTGTTAAATTTTAAAAGTCCCCAGTCTCCTAGTCTCGACTTTGCAATATGGATTGCCTTAGTTTTGTCTTTTTACTATCTTTAACTTCTTTGCTTAACCATGGATGTCTTTGCCCTCTTTTACACTAATTCTTGCTTTCTGGAATTTATTTTAGTTGGGAGTAAATGGGTAGTTCCTTAAACATCTGCCACTCTCCCACCTTTTAGTCTTCCTGCCCAGTCCACCATGGCCAGATCTATGTGGTTATCTTTGTTTTAATCCAGAATGTTAGCATGGGCTCCAGCTTCACAGCCACCAATTCAACTTGAAATTCTGGCATACTGTGATCTCTCTTTGTAGAATAACCTTTACTATGAGATCGTGAGTTACTTCCACCTCACTACACCATACAAAATCCAGAACAGTTTGCTCCCTGATTGGTTCACCAATACATTGCTCCAAGAAACAATCTCTAACAAATTCAACTCTCCCTCAATGCTAATCTTGCTAATTTGATTAATTCAGTCTATTAGCGCATTAAAATCAGTAATGATTATTGCTGTACCTTTCTTACTAGTCCTCAGTATTTCCTGGTTTATATGGTGCCCCACTCTGGGACTACTAGAGATTTGATTCTGTTTTGTAATTTAGCACCTACCTGCTTATATTCCCTCAGCATAGTTTCTTTCCTTGTTTTCCCTCTATTATTGGTATTGTGGACCGTGACAACTGGATTTTTCCTCTCCCACTCCAAGTTCCTCTGCAGCCCAGATGAGATATTCTGAATCCAGGCACCAGGCAGGCAACACAGCCTTTAGGACTTTCAATCCTGGCCACAGAGAACATGTCTATTACCCGACTATACTATTCCTGATTACAACTACATTTCTCTTTTCTCCCTCCTCTGAATGGCTCACTATAAAATGGAGCTATGGTCAGTTTGCTTGTCTTATATAGTCCTATAGTGACCAATAGTGACCACTTTCATATGCACTGGGAGCAAGAATGTGTGGACAAGGACAAGGGCTAAGGCTCCTGCAGCACTAATTCCTCAATCCCTCCACTTGTATTGCTCATAGTCACACCCTCCTATCACTGACCACTGACCAAATTCAAAGTAGTTAACCTAAGGGTTGTGACTACCTCTTGAAACACAGCATCCAGGTAACTGTCCCTCTCCCTGATGTTTCGCAGTGTTCAAAGCTCAGACTCGAGTTCATCAACTCTGAGCCAGAGTTTCTTAAGTAACCAACACTTGTTACAGATGTTGTCACTATGATCCACAATGAGGTCCACCAGGTCCCACAGCTTGCAGATATAACATATCACCTGAGCCTGCATCTCTTTTTTTCCTTAATTTTTTTTTCATCTTAATTTTTAAAAAATTTCTCACTGTTTTTTAGCTTTTAATCTGTAAAATATGTCTCCTATTTACTTTTAATCAGAAAGCAACTTGAAATAGATAATCAAATTAGTCAAAGCAATGAATGTACGTTTTTCCTGTGGTGTCACTCTTTGTTTTGTGCTGGGTCCCTGATCGTAAGTTTCAAAAAAATGACTTTACAAACAGTTCAATCCCCAGACTGCTCCAAACTTAAATTAATTAAAGAAAATTTGGTAATCAAAAGCTCAGAAATGATTCTTTCGGTCTGTCTCTTAAATTTCCCAGAGAAACTGACCAAAGCATATGAGTTGGAAAAATTGATTGTTGGATGCTCAACAAACAATGAAAATTAGGACTGAAAAAAAGCCAAAGTTCAAAATGTTGTTGCAGGAGTTAAGTGACTGAGTCTTCTTTTTTTTGACTAAGTGCAAATTAGATCACTATTTATGGGGAGATTCTCCCACAAATTTTTTTTGAGATTTTTCATGAGATATCATACCAAACATGCCTATTTGATGACCTACTCTGTCCCTATGGTGTTCCACACATCTGATTCTAGCCCAATCTTACCACACACTCTTCCCAGAACAATTCACCACTCAGCGGATATATGCTAAAAGACTTGCATCCCTTGTGCCACATCATCTTTGAGAGCACTTTGTGCACCCAGACAAGTATTGACAATCCGGTGTTTCCACTGAATGGTAGCAAACTAGCACAGCAGCGACAAAGCCACACTACCCATGGTGCATAGTCAGCTTGGCTGACACTTTCTTGCACATACAACCTCAATCTCTCATCTTAGTTACCATTTAAACACCAAGCCACACATTTTACCTGTCCTTAGGTGCATCTCATCTAAACACCTTCTCTAACTTCCTGATACTCTTTCAGTTAGCTCTGTTGGCTTGACAGCTACTTTGCAATGCAGCATGATGCCAACTGCATGGGTTCAATTCCTGCATTGACTCAGTTTACCATGAAAGATCACTCACATCACCGAAGTGTGGTGATCTGCAGGTTAAATGATCACCAGTCATCTCTCTCTAATGAGTGAGCAGCCCTGTGGTCTGGTAGAGCTATGGAGCCTTTACTCTTTCCCCAGTCCCCAGGGGTCACCCTTATTTTGCCATTGGGCTATGGAGGAACATCACCTACAGGCAAACATTCAGACAGATCCAAAGATGTTTTATTGATAGCTAACAACAGAAACATAAAGGAAACAAATACAGGCTACGGTTCATACCCACAATTTCAACCAAATGCTGGCATCTTGACCTTGATAGTCCATGATGCTTTTCTGCACCTATTTACTGGAAACAAATGTCAATCAGAACCTGTCTGATGCATCTGAGCTCTTTCATCCAGATGGAGAGCTACCTTGAGCTCAATGTCCTCATCCTTCTCCTTGGATGAATGCTTCCATTCTCCAAGATCTCCATCATTTTTCACATCATCTTGTGGCCTGCTCCAATTGTGCAGACCACTGTATGCCAGGATGGTGCAGCACACCCTGTCTGGAGGACCCCTTCAGTCAGCTCCAAGCTGGGGAGCCATTCTTTCAGCAGCCCTGTCATCTGCTCCACTAAGGCCCTGATCACAGCATGTGTACCAATTTGGTGAAGGTACTAAATTGGCTCAATGACCAACACAATACATGCAAAAGGGAGTATCTGCTGTGCTCCAAACATCTTCCCATCCCAGACTCACCTCAACCATTCTACTTTTTACTGATTTCATTTGAACCCATCATCATACTTTCACCACTGACAAAGCGACAGTGTTCCCCTTTTCTCACAGCACCCTTGGAAGTTCCACAATGATGGAAGACTTTTGCCACCATTCATCTCTTTTTATTTTACTGCCACTAAATTATGCATGATTGGGATGACAATGTTATCTTAGCTAGCACCATTAACCTTTGAACAACACACATGCATTGTGTTTGCTCATTTGCATATGTTTGCAAATGAAGTATATGAAGAGTTTGCAAACCCATGCTTTATGTATTTGCCCCTTCAATGTCCTAATAACCAGCAGATATTATCTCATATTTTGGCTCTGTCAGAAGTGCTAATGTACTAACTGGCATGACATGGCAGGCAAAGCAAGGCATGGATGCTCTGAGTACACTAAGTGAGCGTATGTTAAGAGAGCAAGTGCGCAGCAATCTGGCCCCACCTATGCATTGGGTCCCTGTACACATGTCCTTGCAACAGTCTTTTAATTCTATTTGCTGGTGGGCCCTGCAATGCAAGGCTGTGGTTCCTAAGGGGCCTGCAAGACAACCAGAGAGGTGCCATGATTGTCATGAGTAGTTGATAAGTGTTAGATGCTAATGTCTATGGATGAGGGCAATGTGCAACTAGTACCTATGAATCATGCCCTGAGATGTTGCTTGGTGCTGAGCACAAGGAAGGTTTGCATTACCTGCCTTGAGCTGAAGCCACCAGGTACCCACTCTGACTCCATGTCAAGAATTCTCAACGTCTAGCTTGTTTGGCATATTTGGTAAGATGGGTAACGGAATATTTTTGAGGCAAAGTGCGCCATTAATATTTGACAAATTGCCACTGCCTAGCAAGAAACCCACTGTATCTCTTGGCAAAAGCATAAAAAAATGGAACAAAATGGTCTCAACTTCAAGATTGGCCTTCCTGGACTTGTCCAATTCTACCCCAAATTTCATATAATCCACACTACTCACACCCCTCTTAAATTCCATCTAAGATGTTATTACTGGTACCTGCCTCTGGAAAACCAGCAAAAGCTAGGTTCACTGGACACTGATTTGGTTTGATTTGATTTATTATTGTCACATGTGCCAAGATACAGTGAAAAGTATTGTTTTGCTTGCTAAACAGACAAATCACACCTTACATAAATACATCAAGGTAATAGAACAGAATGCAACATTACAGCTGCAGAGAAGGTGCAGAGAAAGATCAACTCTAATATATGAAAGGTCCATTCATAAATCTGATAACAGTGGGGAAGAAGCTGTTCTTAAATCTGTTTGTTCATTTTTTCAAACTTTTGTATCTTCTGCCCAATGGAAGAGGGTGGAAGAAAGTATAACCGGGTTGGGAGGAGACTTTGATTATGAGGCAGTGAGAATGTAGACAGAGTCAGTGGAAGGCAGGCTGTTTGCATGATGGACTGGGCTGTGTTCACAACTGTCTGTAATTTATTGTTGTCTTGAGCAGAGCAATTACCATAGCTGTGATGCATTCACATAGGACGCTTTCTAGTGTGCATCTATAAAAATTGGTAAGAGTCATTGCAGATGTGCTGAATTTCCTTAGCTTTCCGAGGAAGTAGAGGTGCTGGTGTGTTTTCTTGACTATAGTGTTTACTTGGATAGACCAAGACAGATTGTTGGTGATATTTACTTATCAGAACTTGAAGTTCTCGACCCACCTCCACCTCAGCACCATTGAGACAGACAGGAGTGTGTCCTCCACTCTATTTCCTGAAGTTGATGACCAACTCCTTCATTTTTTGACATTGAGGGAGATGCATTTCACATTGGCACTAAGCTCTCTATCTGTTTCCTGTACTCTGCCTCATCTTTGTTTGAAATTGACCAGCTATGGTGATATCATTAGCAAATCTGTGAATGGACCTTGTCAATTCAAAAAGAAACTCAGTGATGTGAATTATGTAGTGAGTAGTCCAGACAAGAGAAAGAACCTGCAAGTAGCCATGTTAACATGTTGAAAAGTTATTTTGATAAGAATAATAGTCAGGAAAAATCATGTACTTTCGGCAGTGAAAAAAATAGACAGTGAAATAGAAACATTGAAACAACTGGAGAATGAATAAGAAATGGCAAATTCAGAAGTTGAACTTCCAACAATCGGATTGACAAAAGAAAAGTTAGATACTGTTGTGTTTTATCTCCTAGAAGACTATTGAGTAACTTACAAAGGTTAACACAGAACTATGAACCAATATGTAGGAATAGGCCATGAAAAAATGGTTTTAGTTGTTCATGATGTTAATGTAGGAGATAAGTTAGCCATAAAGCAACAACCGTAGAAACTCAATCCAGAGTAATAACCTCAAGTGACAGAAGATTAATTTCATGTTGGACAAAGCACATTATTGAACTGAGCCATAGTAGCTGGAGCTCACTTATCGTAATGATGCTGAAACTGAATGGTTGACAAAGATTTTGTATTGATTACTGCAAGGTCAATGTGGTAACAAAAGTGGTTCTTTATCTTACTCATAGATTGTAGGATTGCATTGAACAAGTTGGACATACGTGAATTATCAAAAATGCTAAATTGCTAAAAGGATATTGGCAGGCTCCACTAACTGAGAGGGGAAAGGAAGGATCAGTTTTTGTTACACCGGATGGATTTTATCAGTGCAAAGTCATGCTGTTTGGAATTAAAGAGGGTTCTCATCATTAGAACCCATCAGAGCCACTGGACTCGAAATGTTAACTCAGCTCTCTTCCCACGGATGCTAGATATGCTGAGTTTCTCCAGCAATTTCTGTTTTTGTTTCAGATCTCCAGCAATAGCAGTTCTTTGTTTTATTTTAATGTACATTACGGTTCTCGTTAGAAATGAATGGACTTGACTTTTTTTAACATTAAGGGCAATGCCCATAGCTTGCAAATACATTTCTTTAAAAAATGCAGTTTGGGGCAATTCTGCAGAGGACCTTGGATGATAATGGATGTACAAAACAGTGCTCCTGACAAATGGAGAATATAGTAAAAATAGATTTCCTTAGAGCAAGGAGTTTAGTAATGGTTCGAGACCAGAAATGTTGAATAAAACCCTGAAGAAGTTGTTTGAAGCTGAGAATGTTTAAATTCAAACACATCTAAGCTCCATGAAAAGGCTATCAGATTTTCTAATGTGTTAAATTTAACCAATGGAGATGTTAGAAAAAGGGATTCTTCTCTGCTAGGTACTGTACACAGGGTAAATTTGAAGCTCTGTAAAGTAGCATTTCTGGAATTGATAGGATTACAATTTACCAATCATTTCAAAATGTCAGAACTTGTGATATATGTAAATAATTTGAGTTTCTTCTATCTTCAATTGTTTTATGAAATAAATTTCTATTTCACTGTGAAAACCAAATCTGCAACATTCCATGGTCATCTTTCGGTGACAGACTACCTCATTAAAATAACAAAAACAAAATATGATCTATCAAGCCGGATTTCATTCTGGGATCTGACTTGTCCAGTAATAACATCAACTGGGATCATAACATAATAAAATTCAGCAGTTAGTTTGCTCATTGGCAATCATGGGAATAGTAAAATAATATGTGTAATACATTTTAGAAGTAATTGTTCATAAATGTAATCGGAATGCCTTGTATCAAACCAATATCAGAATTGTGCAAAATATGGAATTACATTGCTGGATAATAATGATTATTAAAATGCTGTCTTTGTATGACAGATATCCAGCAAATTTTAGATTCATATCTTTCATTACTGCTTATAATGTAAACAATATAGTGAGATACCATTTGCTTGGAATTATAGAAGCCCTGCAGTGTGGAAGCAGGCCATTTGGCCCATCAAGTCCACACTGACCCTCCAAAGAGCATCCAACTCAGACCCACCTCCTACCCTATCCCTGTATTTTCCCATTCTATACAATTCAGCATAGCCAATCCACTTAACCTGCACATCTTTGGAGTGTGGGAGGAAACCCATGCAGACGCAGGGAGAATGTGCAAACTTCACACAGTCAGTCACCCAAGGCTGGAATCGAAACTAGGTCCCTGGTGCTGTAAGGCAGCACTGCTAATCATTGTGCCAGACACCTGTTCTCAAAATGTTGCTTTTTGTCCTCATGTCACTTAGCAAGAGTTATTGGTTTCTGAATAGACACGTTGAAAAATCTTCACGTTACTACTTAATCTTTATCTCAGGTATTAATGTAGGGTACTCACCCATTGACAGGAAAGGTAAAGGCAAGAATTGATGATATAATCTACTTCTTTTGTGCTGATAAAATTACATCAAGCAAACTTGCTATTGTCACAATCAGTTCAGTCCGTGGAAGTTGTAGTGATAATATTTGACAAGGATGGCAACCGAATAGTCTTAACAATAAAGGCCACATCATACAAAAAGAGCAAGAGGTGATCAAGATTTGTTGTCCAGTGTTTCCAAGCTGTTTTCGTGAAAAATCTGTATGTTATTTATCTGATAGGCAAACTAATTGATAAATGTCCTGTATTTTATTGTGAGCTTTGGGACACAAACATTGGGGAGAAAGGCTTGGCCTGAATTGCACACGCTGGCAAAAGAGCCAACTCAGTAATTTTATCAGAGGCAGCCTCTGAATTAACTAAATGCATAGCTTCTGTCCAATTAAGAATGACAGGCAGCCCTTGATGCTCTTGAACTAATCAGAGGGCTGGCAGCTTGGAAATCTTAGTAGACTTGCTGGTAGAGGTGGTCTCTGTCAAGACAGGTAACATTGAAAGCTGGGCCAGGTAAGTTTAAAGAAAATCAGTACACTGGCCATAGAGAGGTGAGGAGAACTCTGCAAGAGACTATTTGGGCCATGGAAACTACCTTCTTGCTAGAAGTCCCCTACTTTGGGCATTGTGCCTCTGGCTCCAATGGCATCTGAGGATACTACATTGAGAGGCTACATCTATTTAGTTAGTGATTGTTCAAGATAAAGGGGCAGGGAGAGGTATCACCTCACTTGACAAAATGCTAGTGGTTCTGTAAACAGCTCCTTTTTGGGCCTTTAACTAAGCTAATCGGCTTCACACTTTCTTGAAACTCCACATCAGTACTACCACTGGTAAAATGCCCAACAGCAGGATCGTGCTGAGGAATCATCCCAATATGGCTCCATACAGTTTTACCGCCCACCTCCCCATGCCTCTCCTAGATATGTAGGCAAATTTCAGAAAAGTGTAAAACTAATAAGGTAGTGATAGTAAGGAATTTCAACTTCCCCAACATTAATTGGAGTAGTCGTAGTGTGAAAGATTTAGAGAGAGGGAAATTCTTAAAATGCATCCAGGAGAGTTTTTAAGCCAGTATGTAGTGTTGAGTTCCCTTTTAGGAGATTCCGTCACTACAGAGTTCTAGGGGACGAGGGGTCGACTGAGTGACAGGTTAATGAGAGAGATAAAGGTAAATCTTACCTTGTGGGCCCATCCGTCTCACGTCACCGTCACACAGGCGATCACTTATTCAGTCTGTCTAGAAGTTCCGTATATGTTGAAATCCCACCACTGCCACCAAATGTTGAGTTCCCTTTTAGGAGATTCCTACGCACTTGATACAAATGCAATACGCCAACTTCTGTGAATAGCCACAGTTTATTTAAGCAAGTACAAGCTTTGGAGGATCACTTAACAATCTTCGCAGGGCTTGCGGAGCCGTGTCAAGCGATGCCCTTTGTAAGGGAACCGTCCTCCCTTTATATAGGTTTTTACAGCACAGTCAGACATGCATACAAGATGCAATTTTTTCTCCCCCATAATCACGTAACTTAATCATCTAACAGTAAAACAAAGGTCAGCCGCCCAAAAACAATGTGTAAGGCTAGATAGTTCCTTTATCCTTTTAGCCTTAATTCAACATTTACAGAGAGCAGGGTATATTTAGATTACCACCTTTTGTCTGCAAGATCTTTTTAGCCTTAGTTCAACATTTACAGAGAGCAGAGTATAATTAGATTACCCCATTTTGTCTGCGAGACAGGGACGCCCACGAAGCACCTAATTTCTTATGTCAGCAGAACAGATATTAACCCTTTAATATTTCAGTAGGAGGTCTTACAAGAGAGTCCTGGACTTAATTTTAGGTAATGAAGCTGGGCAAATAGTTGAAATATCAGTGGGGGAGCATTTTGCAGACAACAATCGTAACTTCATTAGATTCAAGATTGTTCTGGAAAAGGATAAGAACAGGCTTGAAATCAAAGTTCTAAACTGGGGAAAGGCTAATTTTAATAAGATCAGGTATGATTTGGCCAGAGGGCACTGGAAGCACAGTGGGATGCATTCAAGAAGGTAATCAGGCAGTGCCAACATTGTTTTGTCAAAGGGAAATCATGTTTAATTAATTTATTGGAGTTCTTTTATGAAGTAACTTGTGCTATAGATAAAGGGGAACCAATGAATATATTGTACTCAGATTTCCAGAAGGTATTTAATAAGGTGCACATCAAAGGTTATCATTGAAAATAAAAGCTTGTGGTGTAGATGGTAACTTATTGACATGGGTAGAAGATGGCAGGCTAACAGGAAGCAGAGAGTAAGAATAAATTAGTCTTTTTCCGGCTGGAAGGATATCATAGATGGTGTGCCACAGGAATTGGTGCTGGGCCTGACCTCTTTGCAGTTACATAAATGATTTGGGTGAAAGATCAAAGTTATATTTCCTGATGTTACAAAAGTAGGTAGGAAAGTGAATTGTGAAGACGATATAAGAAGCCTAAAAAGGGATGCAGATAAGTGAGTGGGAAAAGATCCGGCAAATGGAATGCAACGTTGGAAAGTGTGTAATTGTCCATTTTGACAGAACAAATTTTTAAAAATTATCTAAATAGTGGGAAGTTACAGAGATTGGAAATACAGAGACATCTGGGTATCCTCGTGTATGAATTGCAGAAGGTTAATATGCAGGTATAGTAAGTAATCAGGAAATCTAATAGAATGTTATATTTTATTGCAAGGGGACTTGAATGTAAGAATAGGCAGGTTATGCTTCAGTTATATAGGGCACTGGTGAGATCACATCTGGAATACTGTGTACTCTACGGGTCACTGGACTTACAAAAGGATTCTAATTCATCAGAAGGAGTTTACGAGACTTATACTTGGAATGAGTAGATTGCTAGGCCTGGATCTTCTGGAATTTAGAAGAGTGAGAGGTGGCTTAATTGAATTATATAAAATCCTGAGGGACTTGTGCAGATGTAGAAAGGATGTTTCTTCTAGTGGGAGAATCTTGTGCCAGGGGTCATAGCGGCCGTGATGGAGTAGGCAGTGTCGAGGCTCAGCCCAGGGTTCAGTTCACTTCTCTTTGTTTTTCCTTTTCTCATTCTCCTCTTTTTAAAATTTTTAAAGGTTTTTTTTTTAACTTACTTTGTGGAGAGAGTGGCGGTGATGGCATCGGAATATTGCAGCAGCTGACTGCCCAGAGCAGGACAGTTAGCAGGCCCAGAGCAGAGTGGACAGCCAGTAGTTGGCGGGCCAGGGCGGAGCAGAACAGTCAGCAGTTGGCGGACCACAGTTGAGCAGGATGACTGGTGGTTGGCAGGCCAAGGCAGAATGGACGGTTAGCGGTTGGCGGGCCAGAGCGGAACAGGATGACCAGCAGTCAGCAGGCCCGAGTAGAGCTGGATGACCAGCGGTTGGCAGGCCAAGACGGAGTGGACAGCCAGCAGTTGGTAGGCCAGGGTGGAGCAGGGCAGCCAGCAGTTGGCAGGCCAGGGTGGAGCAGGACGGCCAGTGGTCAGAGAGCCAGAGTGGAGCAGGATGACCGGCAATTGGCAGGCCAAGGCAGAGCGGAATAGCCAGTGGTCGGCCAGCCTGGAGCGGAGTAGAGTGTGGCCAGCAGGCTGGGGGTCCAGAGCAGGGTGGGTGATGGTCAGCAGACTGGGGCTTGATGTGGTCAGCCAGTACCACATGATGGTCGGTGGCTTCCAAGCCCAGTTGGGATTGCCCCAGCGTGGGGAGAACGAGACCACTTATGGAAAGCGCCTAGCATGAAGTGACTGCAAGCTATTGAAGGATTGTAATGTCTATCATTTAAATTTATTTCTTTATTTTCTTAATATGAAGAACTTTAGCTTTTTTCTTTATTTCTCAATTTTGTACCTAATCTATTTTAGCACCTAAGATTTGTAACTAGGTACTTTGTACCTAAGATGGCACCATGTGTGGTGACATTGTATACTTTGAACTGTACTCCTATACTTTTGTACTTGAGTACATGTGACAATAAAACTTAATTCTCAATAACCCTAATTCTCAATTAGTTTAGAAATAAGGGATCATCTATTTAAGATATGAGGATTTTTTTTCCTTCTAAGATGGTTGTGAGTTTTTGGAATTCTCTTCCTTAAAAGGCATTGAATGCAGAATCTTTAAATATTTTTAAGGCAGTGGTAGATCAATTCTTGATAATTAAATGGATGAAAAATCATTCTGGATATGCAAGAATGTAAAGTTGAAGTTACAATGAGATCAGCATGATCCTATGGAAAGGCAAAAACGCTTGGAAGGCTGAGTGGCCTACTTTTGTTCCTTGTTTGTATGTTCCAATGATCATACTCCTGATTTTGTTTCCTGTTAGCCAATCCTCTGTCCATACTAATATATCACACTCTACACTATGAGCTCTTTTGTAATCACCTTTTAGATGACACCTTATTGAGTGCCTTTGTTGAAATCCAAATCCAAAGCATCTTCTGGTTCCACTTTATCAATTCTGCTTGTTGCAGCCTCAAAGATCTTTAATAAGTTTGTGAAGAACTATTTCCCTTTCTAAAAAAAACTATTTTGATTTTAATTGTATTATGATTTTCCACACAAATCTCCAGTGTCTAGGGAATTCTGGAACATTACAATCAACCCATTTGTGATGCCTGCAGCCACTTCTTTTAAAACTCTGCGAAGCATGCCGTGGGATTTCTCAGCCTTTAGTCACATTAGATTCCCTTGGACATTTATTTCTCCATTGATGGAAATTGTTGTAAGTTACTCCCTCCCTTCTTTATCCTCCTTGAATTCCTACACTTCTTGGGATTTTTTAGTGCTTTTTTTGGACTTTTTCAAACTTTCTGCTGTTTCTTTGTCTCCCGTTATTAACTTTGCAGTTTCATTTGCTAAGGGACCAACACTCTCTTTAGCTACTCTTCCTTTTTTTAATAATATAAAACATTTTAAAGTATTTCTCAATAGTTTATCATCATATTGTAATTTCTACCTTTATTATAAGCATCCTTTGATGCTTATTTTATTTTTCCTCTTCAATCTTCCAGTCTGTCAATTATTCTCAGCTTTGCAGAATTGAGCGAAGGTAGAGGTGTTCAATTTGTAAGGCTTAATGTAGTTGACGAGATAAGGAGATGAGGAATAGAAGAATTTGAACAGAAGGGAGAACGCTTTGAATCTGAGACATTGAGGAAATGGGAACTAACATTGGCCAGCAAGCACAGAGAGGATAGATGAATGGGACCTGCTGCTAGTTGAGATCAGTGCAGAGCTCAGGATGAATCACTGGTTGATAATGAGGTATTGTGTACTGCCTGAAATCTTAGGTGGGTCTTAAAATGCAACAAACACACATTTTTGCCCCAGCTTCTCTCTTTCTCCTTTTCTTCATGTTAAGCCCAGCAGAATAGAAATGAATTTAAAGTTTGAGTCCCATTGCAGCCAGAAAATACCCATTGTAACTTCCCCAGAACAACACTGTCGAGTTTGGGAGCAAATTACTGCAGATGCTGGAATCTGAACTGAAAACAAAAAGATACGGGAGATCACAGCAGTCAGGCAGCATCCATGGAGAGAGAGCAAGCTAATGTTTTGAGTCTAGGTGACTTTTCATCAGAGCTGAAATGAAGTGTGGAGGGGGCAGCATTTATGCAATAGTGTGGCGGGGGCGAGGTTTAGAGTATTGGGAGAGAAAAAATGTTGATAGTTCACAGCAGCGGGACTGTCTTTTCTTTCAAGTCTACCAGTTAGACGCACCATTATTCTGCATTTCTCATATTCCGATCACTTAATCTGAACCATCAACATCCCAGCACTCTTGCATAAATGCTGCCCCCTCCACACATCACTTCAGCTATAATGAAGAATCATCTAGACTCGAAACGTTAGCTTGCTTTCTCTCTATGGATACTGCCTGATCCGCTGTGATCGCCAGCATTTTTTGTTTTCACTGTCGAGTTTGGAATGTTTTATTGACCAGTTGAATGCTTGCTTGTTTGGAGTGCAGGGGCGTATGAACTTCTGCAATATTTTTGACTGAACAGGTTAACACTGATCTCTAATTCTGAGAGGTTCAGAAACTAGTTCTGACCTGTCAGCCGTGTCCAAGGAATTAATTAGGGACACAGCTCATCATATAAATATTTTTCAATTGTAGGCGTAATGTTCTGGCCCTAAGTGTGTTTTCGGGAAACTCTAATTAAACGGCGTAAGTATTTAACTGGGCCAAAGGAAATAAATTCTTAAAACGGAACTTCCGAAATAACATTTTAAAATCAGTAAAATGTTAGTGGATTAAGTTCGTTATAATTCCCGAGTTTCGTACAAAGGTATCGCAAATGATACTTACTCGTGAATAGAAACCACGGGTGATCTGTATCTTTATTTTGCTTGGGAGAAACGCAGGTTTTCGGCGGAATTTTCTGTTAATTGCCATTTTTGCAGCAAAAAGGTGTGAGTCTTGATTAACGTCTGACATCATTTAGATGACTGTATAGGGCAAGGGAATACAAGAGATTGAGATCTGAGGCGCCGGTAGACTTGCAGCCTAGTGAAGACACATGGATCTTTCCCGTGCCTTTAATGTGCCCAGTAACGAGTCCATTCTGCGGCTGGCCTCATTTCACATTCGTAAAGTGTAAACGAGAAAGAAAAAAAAATCCAAAAAAGCAAAGTAGCGAGAAACAGAAAAGTGCCGATACAAACAGTTGAAATGTAAACTGCAAGGGAATTTATTACAGGAAAGATTTGGATCAAATTTCTCTTCACGCTGTCCGGGAGCCCTTAGGTTTTATCCTAACTTTAACGATTCCCGAATATTCTTCATTAGGATTAGTGAATGGTATTTCCCTCCTGGTGACGTGTACTGACATCTCCAAGTAAAATATCAGACGCAAGTTGCATTCCCACTGAGGTAGCGTTGCAGCTGGGCTAAACTGTAAACTTCAAAGTGTTCACAGCCACTTTGAATAACTGCAGAGGGCTATCGACAAGCGCCTTCACTGTAAATAGGGAGAAGGAAGCAGCAGTTTGTAAACAGTTTAACAATCCACACAAGTCCAAAATATCCATTGGCCTAACCACTTATTCCACTCCCGCGCCCCGCCCCCCCCCCCCCCCCCCCTCCCATAGCATAGCGTTCTAGATTAACGTGTGAATGTTGGTGCTTTTGTAAATCTGAGGTAAACCTCTAAAGGTGCGAGGGACTTCGGAACATTGCGGAATTTGATTTGTGTCTGTCAGCATTTCTGCTTTCAGGACAGAAAGGAACAATTGGGTGGTGGTGCTGACAGGACGGTGGAGGTGGTGAAACGTACAGAAGAATACTAGTCAACTGCCGAAAAACGAAATCATTTCACCCGAATCGGCTCGACAACCTGTGTACATCAGCCTGTCTGATAGCCATTTCCCCAACGCAGCTGATCGAGAGTGGGAAGGAAAGCTGAAGGAATGCCAAGCAGCACTATGACCCAGAGGAGGCGCTTTGTCCTGCGTTAGGACTCGAAGCTGAAGGACTGGTTCAGTTTGGTCAGACTCCGTCTCCGTGTGGGAGGGATGTTATAAAACAATGCGAACATGCGGACTGGACACATTTCTGTCCAAGCTGAGCTCCCTCCTGGTGCTTTTCAAGCCCGAAGAGAGCAGCGTGACTGCACGTGAGCCGAGGCAGTGGGAACCGCACCGAGAAACCATAGAAAACATCTCCAAAAGCCAAGCAAATCAAGAAACCTGAACTTGATGGAGCCTGGGCTTCGTCAGTATCTAACATAAACATTCCAGATGAAGTATTTTTATCCGGAGGTGGCAAAACAATCATTATCTCGGTTAAATAAAAAAAAGCCCAGGGTGAAGAGTTGGCAGGTAAAAAGTCAATGGCAGCAATTGTCCTGAAGTAAGATGTGAATGAAGGAACCAGCAATGATGAATTTGAACATGAAGAAGTTTAAATCCTAAATCAGATTCCTGGGCTGTCCTGCAGCCGTAACGACTCTTTGGGAAAGACGAGGTGCTGCACATCTTAGCGATTGCGAACACACTTCGTGCAGTGAGTCTGAAGCGCCCTGACTTGGTTTCCTGCCTCGAAGGGGCAGCCAGCAATCGTACCTGAGCGGGCCGACTGCTCGGATCTGGACGAGTAATGCACGTGTGGCCCGAGCGGCGCCCGTTACTGTTTGGGTTCGGTGGTGTGCCTTCCAGGAAAGATGATGAACCAGTCCGCCGAATGCCTGGCGCCAAATAGCGTGGAGCTGCAAGCCAACTCGAAGCATGTAAACTGCAGCACCAAAGTGAACCCTCCTGGCGGGGCTGGCATCACAGCTTGGGGGATCTCTGCCTCGGTTTTCCTGTGCCTCATCACCCTGGCGACGGTGCTGTCCAATGGGTTTGTCATCGCCACAATCTACCAAGCCAGGAAGCTGCACACTCCTGCCAACATTCTGATCGCCTCGCTGGCTATCACTGACCTCCTGGTCTCCATTCTGGTCATGCCCCTCAGTATTGTCTACACTGTCAGTGGGACCTGGAGCCTGGGGCAGGTTGTATGTGACATCTGGCTATCCTCAGATATTACCTGTTGCACCGCCTCTATCCTCCATTTATGTGTGATCGCTTTGGACCGATACTGGGCTATCACGGACGCGGTTGAGTACTCGATGAAGAGAACCCCGGAAAGAGCCGCTGGGATGATAGTCACTGTCTGGGTCATCTCCATTTGCATCTCCATCCCCCCTCTGTTCTGGAGGCAAGCCAAAGCGGGAGAGCTCATGCACTGCACTGTCAACACTGACCAGATCTTCTACACCATCTACTCAACTTTCGGAGCCTTTTACATCCCCACGCTACTGTTGATTGCCCTGTACGGGCGAATCTACGTGGAGGCCAGGTCCCGGATCCTAAAACAGACACCAAAGCAGACCGGCAAACGCCTGACCAAGGCTCAGCTGGTCACCCACTCCTCGGGATCTTCTTCCCTTTCCTCCGTCAACTCCCGGGTGAACGAGTTTCCCACCGAGACCGGTTCCCCGGTTAACCTCAACCACGTCAAAGTCAAGGTTTCCGACGTGTTGTTGGAAAAGAAGCGGATCTCGGCTGCCAGGGAGAGGAAGGCAACCAAAACCTTAGGGATAATCCTTGGGGCCTTCATTGTGTGCTGGCTGCCCTTCTTTATCATCACCCTGGTTTTACCCATCTGCAAGGAGGCGTGCTGGTTCCACCATGCCATCTTCGACTTCTTTAACTGGCTGGGCTATCTCAATTCCCTCATCAATCCCATTATATACACCATGTCCAATGAGGATTTCAAGCAGGCTTTCCACAAACTCACTCGCTGCCGGTGACTGTGCATTCTGAGATACTTGTACAAGTCAGGCCAGCCCAACGCCACCATCCCCCAGTCTCCCCTCACTCTTGTGTTTCCGACCGCTACCCAAAAGGATGTGTACCAGCTCTTCGCTCATATGTCGGCAGCTTCATCGGGCATCTGGAGCGTTTGACTTGGCATTTTATTCAGCGAAAAAAGGCGAAGACGCCGCGTGTAACTTGGCGTTGATCTCAGAATAAATTGGACGAGTGCATCGCAGTTTTTCTTGACCTCAATCAGATTGACGCGATCAGAAGTTAAAGACAGAAACCCTTCCCCGTCGCACTCAGCATTGAAATCGTTTACAAGGTGGTTATTTTCGAGAGGCCCTTGATGCTCATTCATTTCGGTGAGACGGATAGCTGGGACAATCTAGACCTGAAGCATGTGGTATATTGGACTAAGCTGAAGGCAAGTTTCTGAGTCTGTTTATGGATCGACATCACCAGTGCCCCGCGCCCCCAAAACTGCTGCATCTGGATTGGCTTTGGCCGAGTTAGACGTTGCGCCTCTTCAAAGCTTAGCCGTCTTTTTATAACTGAAGTTTTGGTTGTTTGAACATATAGAATTGAAGGCTAACAAAAGATGTTGCAGCTTAGAAACACTATTAAATTATTATTTTTCCCGTTTATATTGCTTTGATCGCACATGCCAATTGAACAGGTTTTTCAGTATTCTGCTGTTAAAATGCACATCATTGAATGCCAGTGTGTGACGAATTCCCGATCCTAAACAAGCTTTATAAAGCCGCCTGTAATCTCAATGTGTTGTTGCTACTTGGTTACTTGTAGTTTCAAGTGGAAAAACGAAACTGAATTCAACCACAGTATTTTTCCCCCATCAGCACTGTTTTTTGATGTGTTATCTTCCGTATTTAGATGAATGATGTTATTTGCAGGTTAAACTGACGGTCCAAATAAAGCATTTTTTAAAAAAAGACAAATGATGCCGATTAACGCTGCGTTTTTGATAACACTTGTTTTTAATTCTGATGAGCCAGTGTTCGTTAGCAAAGTTAAAAAGAGGAAGACAGCTCCTTAAAAGTTTTCAAAATTGTGAGCAGAATCCTAGACAATCTCTTTACCAAGTTACAGATTTCATTTTCTCTCCAATAAGCTGAACAAATTCAATTTTTTTACATCTAGTGGCAAACCAATGTTTGAAATAAAATATACCAGAACAGGTGAAACCATCATGTTAGAGGAAGGGACATTGAGTGGAGTTATTTGCTTGAAGGATTACAGCACAAATCAATGAAAAATACATATTTTTAAAGGGTGATACATTATTATAAGTTTTATAATAAATTTATTGTTTTGTAACTATGGTAAAGTTAAAAAAGGGTTATGTGCAATATCCAGAAAATATGAATTCATTCTAAAATCGTCAGTCAAAAATTATCCTTGTACACATTACTTTACAAACACAAGACTGTAAAGTTCTGCATGTACACAAGGAACAGCAGCTACTTAATAAATACTGAGAAAACAAGCTTTAATTGGATTTGTTACTGATCCCAATTCATGAACTAAAAGGACCAGTTTAGTGGTGACAAAACAACCAATTATAACATTGTAGACCAGACATTGAAATTTTTGTTATTGTCTCATATGGCCAAACACTTTCAGTTTAAACTAGAATTACATGGGGATAAATTGAATAGCTTCAGCAAACAGATGTAGAGATCGCAATATGTCATTAGTCTGCATCCTTTCAATATAATGCAGCAGTATAATAATTTCATCCTGCCTGCTCATGATTGCTGCATGCAGCCATCAGAGACTGCACCTTTCATTGGATGAATACATCAGCTGGAGTCCCAATATTGCTTTCTAGTACTTCTTAAATTTAGCCTTCTCTGCTTAAAGCAGGTCTGCACCATTTAAACAGAAAGCACATAGTTGCCGCTGGAGGTGCTGACATCATTTACAACTGTTGCTCTGTAACAAAAAGTGGCTGTCCATGAGAGAACATGCACACCAAGGCTTCTTGATGCAATGCTATGAGTCTTGATAGAATGGATGAAAAGGAGGAACTATGTTCTCCATCTGCACAGGGAGTAGCAGGCCATCCTGATACACAGTGAGAAACAATGGGAGCAGAGACCCTTGGAAGTCATTGTCAGGGCTTTGGCCTCCAAAACTTGGAAGCAGTGCTGATCTTACAGAAATGGCTAAGGTCAATGAATGCACCTTCAAATACCATATCCAATCAATTGCACAGTTAGCTCCAGTCTTTGTTTAACACATGTACGTTACTGACCGACCAAGAGTCTACATCAATCCAGAGTCACAGCTGACTTTTACATTCCTCCTTTCACGTTTGTCACACACCTTGTATTTTTGCAAGGTCCTAAGCACACAATTCTAAGCTTGCCATCTAGTCAACTATAGCAGCCACATTACCTAAACAGGTTGAACAATACAGATTAAAACATTACCCTCTCCTTTGCTGGAAAAGATGGTACACAACTAAAAGCAGCAGTAACTACTTGCAGGGTAAATGAGCACCTTTGTATTCTGACTACTTATGCAATATATGATGCTGGCCATTTTGGAATAGCTATTGTTCAGTTCATGGCCAGTGTCTGTGCAGAATCCATTGAAAATGTTTTCTTTTCAGAAAATTCTCCTCACATTCTCACAACTACAGATGATGTAAGAATGCACTTTTTTTAACTTTCAACTCCCCTCCTTAGCATAGTCATACCATTGTGGCTTTTTCCTTGCAGATACTCAAGAAATGCAACCAAGCCAAACAGGAACAACAAGAAGATAGTGACGATCTGGACATATTTTCATTTGATTTCACACTTACAGTCACCAGCACAGGTACTGTCACTGTGAGTAATTTAGAGGATAGTGTAGAGATGGCATATGGACCTGGTGACACAATGGACATGGGAGTTCTGTAGGTAAGGGTGAGGATGCAAAGAGAGGGTAAGGTTTAGCTCACAGGAGGTAAAGGGCATACCATAGGGCAGCATCGTGGTTCAGTGGTTAGCACTTTTGCCTCACAGTGCCAGGGACCCAGGTTCAATTCCAGCCTGAGGTGACTGTCTGTGTGGGGTTTGCACATCTTCCCTGTGTCTGCGTGGGTTTTCCCTGGGTGCTCTGGTTTTCTCTCACAGTCCAAAGATCTGCAGGTTAGGTGGATTGGCCACATAAAATTATGCATAGTGTCCAGGGATGTGCAGGCTAGGTGGATTATCCATGAGAAATGCAGTGTTACAGGGATAGGGTAGGGGGGTGGGTTTGGGTGGGATGCTCTTCAGAGGGTTGGTGTAGACTTGATGGGCTGAATGGTCCACTTCCACATTGCAAGGATTCTATATCAATGATAAATTTGGTATAGAATGTTTATTTTTTGGAAACTTTTATTTTTCCACGTGGTTAAGACATGATGGTCAAAGTGGTCAATTAAGGCACAAAGAAATATTGGTGAATGTGTAATTTAATTCAGGTTATTTGTATCACATTGAATTAGTTCTTTTCAAGCAGTAAAGGCCTATGTCATTTTTTTTATTATTCACGTCTTCCATGCCCTGTTCTCCTTCCTCAGTTCCTCATATTCCTACTCCTCAGTGTCTTGGCTGCTAAGTGATGGCAAGGGATGTCTCCTCATCCTGCCTTCAATCGCTGGGAAGTTTGAGACCTGCTCAGCAATGTGATAATGACTAAACAATTGGTTTTATTGATTTTGGTTGTAGTTAAGTATAAATATTGGACTGGAGTGTGGAAATATCTTTGCTAGTCTTCTTTGAGTCTGAACATGGAATGTTTTATGCCCACTGAGGGGCAGACAAGACCTCAACTTAACAGTATTTGTGAAAGATGGTGCAATCATCTCCTAAAATATCATCTGCTTCATCACAATTCACATGCAGTGTGAGTGGCATGGTGGCTCGGTGGTTAGTATTGTTGTCTCATAGCACCAAGGTCCTGGGTTTAATTCCAGCCTTGGGCAACTGTATGTGTGGAGTTTGCACGGTTTCCTCTGGGTGATCTGGTTTCCTCACACTGTCTAAAGATTTGTGGGTTAGGGAATTAGCCATGTGAAATTGCCCAATGATCTACAGGCTCTGTGGATTAACTATGGGAAATGCAGGGATAGGGTAGGGGGGTGGGTCTGGGTGGGATGCTCTTCAGGGGGTGAAATGAGCCAAGTGGCCAGCTTCCACACTGTAGGGATTCTAAGACTCTCATTGGATACAATAATTTGTGCATTGGAATCATGAACTGTGTGATGAGGAGATATTCTTTAATAGCTACCTTTCGGTTTGGTATGATGCTGAAATACAGTTGGCACAACACTGCTGTAGAATGAAGGGACAATGATCACTGCCAGTGAACTAGATATTAATCTGCATGTTGCACTGTGGTCATACACTTGCTGGGTGTGTAGGAATGTATCCATTTCAGAATTGGTACATGGAAAAGTTGACAACCAATGCTCTCAAACAATGTGCATGCAGCTATGACCATCCTGCACCATGGGCGGCCCGTCATTAAAGCAGATACTCATATTTGCTCTGCCTACTGCCTCTAGGAAAAAAGAATATTTGGTTCTCTTTGAACAGAGCGTATTAGTGACCTCCTTATGCAACAGCATGCTGCAATCTAGAAGCTATCACTCATATTCCCGGATCAAATCTGGGAGGAGCAAGAACATAGCTGTTCATCAACATTACAAATCACTAACAATAGAGTCCTTGCTGATATCTGAAATCAGAGTGATGGTGCAAGCTAGTGCCAGAACTTACTGATGACCTCTATACTGAAGAGCAGCCATCTCACACATTGTTCATAGAATCATAGAATCCCTACAGTGTGGAAACAAGCCCTTCGGTCCAACAAGTCCACACCGACCCTTGGAGCATCCCACCCAGACCCATCCCCACATCCCTCAACACTATGGGCAATTTTCCATGGCCAATCCACCTAGCCTGCACATTTTTGGACTGTGGGACAAAACCAGAGCACCCGGAAGAAACCCACGCTGACATGGGGAGAATGTACAAACTCCACACAGACAGTCACCCAAGGGTGGAATCGAACCCGGGTCCCTGGTGCTATGAGGCAGCAGTGCTAACCACTGAGCCACTGTGTTCTTCCCTTAGTTTCAATTGGGAGACCATAAGATCATAAGGCCATAAGATCTAGGATCAGAATTTGGCCATTTGGCCCATCAAGTCTCTCCACCATTCAATCATGGCTGATATGTTTCTCAACCCCTTTCTTCTGCCTTCTCCCCATAACCCTTGATCCCTTGACTATTCAAGATCCTATCTACCTCTGTCTTAAATACATACAGTGACTTGGCCTCCACAGCCCGCTGCAGCAGTGTGTTCCATAGATGTATCTCTCTCTGGCTGAAGAAACTCCTGCCAATCTCAGTTCTATAGGGACCTCCCTTCACTCTGAGGCTATGCCCTAATCCCTTATATTAGTGGAAACGTCTTCTCCATTCTCCATGTCCACTGTAGGCAGGCCTCTCAGCATTCTATAAATTTCAATCAGATCCCCCTTTATCCATCTAAACTCCATTGAGAACAGACCCAGAGTTTTCAACCATTCCTCATATCACAAGCCCTTCATCCCTGCGATCATTCTTATAAACCTCCTCTGGACCCCTCGAACATCAGCACATCCTTCCTTCAATAATGAGGGCCAAAACTGCTCACAATATTCCAATTGCAGTCTGACCAGAGCCTTATATAGCTTCAGCAGTACATCTCAGCTCTTGTATTCTAGCCCTCTTGAAACGAATGCTAACATTGCATTTGCCTTCCTAACAGCAATTGAACCTGCATGTTAACCTTAAGAGAATCATGAACTAAGACTCCTGAGACCCTTTATGCTTCAGATTTCCGAAGCCTTTCCCATTCAGAAAATAGCCTATGCTTCTATTCTTTCCATCAAAATGCATAACCTCACACTTTCCCACATTGTATTACATATTATTTGCCCACTCTCTTACTCTGTTCAAGTCCTTTTGCAGCCTCCCTGCTTCCTCAACACTGCCTATCTGTCCAATTATCTTTGTGCCATTTGCAAACTTAGCAACAATGACCTAAGTTCCTTCATCTAGATCATTTATGTATAATGTGAATAGTTGTGGTCTAAATATGGACCCCTGCAGAACTCCACTAGTCACTGGCTGCCATCCTGTAAAAGATCTCTTTATCCCTACTCTCTGCCTTCTGCCAATCAGCCAATCTTCTACTTATGCCAGTACCTTGCCCCTAACAAGGGCTCTTTTCTTATTTAGGAATCTCCTTGTTTCCTGAACACCTTGGGTGAATGTGCCCTCCAGCTGTGAGCCCTTCTCCAATGCCTCAGGCCCCCTGGTCCGTCTCCTCTAAGTGTCCTGACAACTTGGAGTCCTCATGTCCTGCTTTAAGCACTTCCCTCATTCTCCAAATCATGATCTATTCTAAGAGGAGGGCCTGTTAGTATGCCCATGTCTGAGAGGAATTAGTTTGTGCAGATGCTTATAGGTTTTTGAAACACAGAACAACTATGCACAAATGCATGCAGAATAGCAACAACCAGAAGGAATCAGCCATAAACTAACCTGTAAGCAATTGATGATCCATTTAACTTGCTCAAAAGCAGAACATGGTGAAGGCTGTTCCCTCCTCCCGTTCATCTGTGTGAGTTTACAGCAGGGTGTCACCTAGACTGTTAAGGTGAAAAAAATGCTGTTTGATATTGTGAACTATCTGGTCTGCAATTTTTATGCCCTTCCTACACCTGTATCAAGAAAATATCCCACATGTTTCATGTCATAGATGCCATTTTGGAACTCCAAAGGCATTCATGGCATCTGAAAAAGGGATACCATTGAGCCTCAATTTCATGTCCTCAATCTTTGCACAGCATTAAACATTAGGAAGGGAAAACAATTAGTGACAGAAACATTGTGGGAGTCCCTAGATCATAATTAAATGCTCTGGGGGATATTCAAAGTGATGGGTATCAGATCAAAAGGTAATGATCAAGCCCAGTTGCATTATACTGTTTTTACTGACACTGAAGTTGATTTGTTTTCACTTGCATGTCAGAGGTGAGGGTGACCTGATAGAAGTTTACAAAATTATGAGAGGCATAGAGAGATAGTTGGAGTTTTATTCCCAGGGTAGAAATGGCATTTACTGGGGGATATTGGTTTAAAGTAAAAGGGGAAAGTTTAAAGGAGATGTGAGATGCAAGTTTTTTACACAGTGGGTGATAACTGCCTGGAGTGTGCTGCTGGTGGAGACAATAGAAGCAGATACAATAGCAATGTTGAAGAGACATCTTGACAGATACATGAATAGGCAGGGAACCACAGACAGGCAAATTGTTTTTAATTTTGAAAGGCGACATATGTTGGCTCAAGTTAGGTGGGTTGAATGGCCTGTTCCTGTTCTGTGCTATGTTCTTTGATCGAGGCACATGTGCAGTCTTCTGTCATGAGGATAAACTAGTTGAGATCACAATTTGCTTTTGAAGCATCACGTGAGATAACCAGCAACGAAGAGTGTGATGTTACTAATAAAGAGGGAACATCTTGTGTCAAGTGATTACAATGTTGACACATCGAAAATAAAAATAATGTGAGGGACGTCCATAAAGGAGCATGATTTATGATAAGATAACTGCATTGATAAAAATCCCATGGGCACATTAAAGTCAGCAGATATACAACAAAGTAAGGATTTGAATTTGAAAAATGAGGATATGCTAATGGAATCATTTTTAAAATACAAGAACAATTAATTTCTTGAATAATTAATTGTTGAAATAAAAGAGTAAAACCAACGTGAGAAAGACGTTATAGAAAAGGGTAGTTTTGGGATATTCAGAAACTCAAGTAATGAACCCTGCACAGGTATCTACAAAGGTAAGCTGAAGTTTTCAAAAAATGCTAAAAACTGCAAAGAACAGGTATGAAGAAAATAAAGCAGAAAACGGCAAGGCAGCAAAGCCTGATAATGCTTTTTGTTGGAGACTAACAAAGAGTAACAAAAGAAATTGCACTATTAAAAATCTGGATTGGAGGATCATTGTGGAAGCAAAGAGTTTGCTTCAGCCGGAATTGTTAAAATGCTGGACTTTTACATCAGAAATAGTATTACGATGAGAGAAAGAGAGTTTATACTTAAAATTTTCACGGCTCATGCAGGCTTGCTACTTTCCTAATTATAAAAGACTGGATATTAACTACAGGAGGTGGGTAAAAGGTCTGTTGAACAGTCCTTTCTCTAGTATTTTAAACAATTGAGTATGTGCATTACCTAAATAAAAACCAAAAGAACTGCAGATGCTGTAAATCAGGAACAAAAACAAAGTTGCTGGAAAAGCTCAGCAGGTCTGGCAGCATCTGTGAAGTTAACGAACAGAGTTAACGTTTCGGGTCCGGTGACCCTTCCTCAGAACTGATGGTGGCTGGGAAAATGTCAGTCTTTTTGCAGAAAATAGGGAGGTGGGTGGGGTAAGGAGTAAATGATAGGATAGAGCCCTAACAGAGATCGACAGTTGGACCAAATACCTGGTCAAACACCAAGAGTGACAGTGAAATTAAAGTCGGTGGGCAAGAAGAGAAATTGGAACGGAAATCCCGTCGGAGAGAGGAGCGGGAATTCTTCAAGGTGGGCATGCCTGGAAGAGATGTGGCAGATGCTGCATTACCTCATCCTGTTCTTTAACATAGTATGATGTTACAATATTTCAGGAGCTCAGGTGTTGCACGTCTAGAAACTCTAAATGCAATGCCTACCTTTGAAATTGAACTCTAAGGCAAGACATCCCAATTTCATGTTGCAAGTCTTCATTTTTGTAGTAAAGTTGCTTGAAATAAGCAAGTTGATCAAGTATATGGTGTAAGTTATAGGGAGGCAGTTCCTTTTAGAATGGGGGGTTTGTTTGACAAACTTAATGGACATTTTTTGATGAACATACTGACCTTAGATAGAAACAGAAAGTGTTGGAGAGATTCAATGGGTCTGTTAGCATCTGTGGAGAGAGAAATAAAGTTAATGTTTTCAGTCGAATATGAACCTTCTTTCGCAGTGTTTCAAGAGTATTGGTAAATGGTGGGAAGTAGAGCACAAATTCCCAACATGGCAAGATGACTCTGTAATTAAAGGATGAAATTAATACCGTAGTGAGAGATGACTAGTTCAGAAGATCAAGATGTGAGTGGAGGTAAGAAATAACAAAGGAAATAAGTCACTTGTGGGAGTAATTTATGGCCTTCCTAACAACACTGTAGGACAGAGTATACAGGAAGAAATAAAGGGTACTTAAGGAAATAATCGTGAATGATTTTAATCTTCATACAGACAAATGAATTTGGCAAAGGTAGCCTGGAAGATGATTTCATAGGATGCATTTGGGAGAATTTCTAACAGCAATACATTCTGGAACCATGCAGGGAGCAGGCTATTTCAGACCTGGTAATGTGTAATAAGACAGGATTAGTTAATCACTTCATAGTAAAGGAGCGTCAAAACAACAGTGATTAGCACATGATAGGATTTCACATTCACTTTGAAAAATGTCCGGGGGGGTGTGTAGCTTAAATAAAGGCAATTGTGAGGATATGAAGACAAGAGTTGGCTAAAGTGGTTTAGAAAAATGTTAAAATAAGGGACAGTAGGGTAGCAGTGGCAGGCATTTAAGAAGAAATTCCCTAACTCCTAGCAAAGATATATTCCATTAAAAAAGACAAGAATGATGCACATACATTGGTAACTAGGGAAGTGAACGTTGGTACCAAAGCTCATGGTGTACCACTTTCATCGCATGCAACATCTTCCCTCATTTGATCTCACCCACCCAACTCTCCAAACTACTCATCTTGCTGCCCTCTGGGGGCATCTCATCCCTTTCCATCTTATCATCCATGTGCACCAGCCCTGACAGCTATACCAGACACTTCACTCAGTCCCTCCCTTTGACTTATTGCAGGAGAAAGTGGCTCACAAAATGGGGAAGACACCCATGACTTGAGGTGCCTGACATTTGACTCCTCAAATCCACCATCGCCCCACCCATGAGGAGAGGATCCTGGCCCTGGACAGAAAGGACCGAGACCACTTGTGCAGACATTCCAAACCATCTATGTTCTGGCAACCAAGTAAGAAGCATTCTCAATGCCATGTTTCTCTTCTATTATCACCAATGTGTAGAAGTGCTGGTGTTGGACTAGGGTGGACAAAGTCAGAAGTCACACGATACCAGGTTATATTTGAATTCAAAAACTTTTGGAGCACTGTTCCTTCAATAGGTGAGACTTCAACTGATGAAGGAGCAGCATTCTGAAAACTTTTGATTTCAAATAAGCCTGTTGGACTATAACCTGGTGTTGTGTGACTTCTGACATTATCACCACTGTGAACCACTATCTCTTAATAAGCCTGAACTTCTACTCGTTGTTCTCAACACATTCTCTCTTTTGTTTCCAGCAGGAACAAGTGGCATCTGCACAGTCTCAGCAACCAAGAAGGCACCGAATTTCCTTCTCCATATCTGCGGAAGAAGTCACAGATCCCTCAGAGGATGCCCTGGCATGGCTGACTCCTGCACCCCTCACCAGCTTAGATACTAATACCTCACGGTAAGCACTAGCAAGCTTAAAGTCAGGAGGACCTGCTAGTGAGCAGATCACTGCCACATCTCTGCAACTAGACAAGGAAGAAGTGTCCCGGGTCACTGGCACTCAGAGAATGGCTGGAGACCAGGCACCTGCCCCACCC
Organism: Rhincodon typus; assembly: GCF_021869965.1. Classification (NCBI taxonomy): domain Eukaryota; kingdom Metazoa; phylum Chordata; class Chondrichthyes; order Orectolobiformes; family Rhincodontidae; genus Rhincodon; species Rhincodon typus. The sequence continues at coordinate 27,208,733 of NC_063340.1, read as the reverse complement.
CAGCCAGGAGATGTTCCTGTGATGTTGGCAATTAAGAACTTCATAAAAATGCACAAGCAGATAGAGGAGAAGGTGGCAGGTTTGTCGGGTGGGCTGGGCAAACTGACACAAAAGTTACAAGATTACACCAACGCTGTTTGGACCTCACTGCCTGTGGCATGCAAGCACTGGCTGTTTTCTCAGACAGATTGTGGCTGCCATGTAGAGCTGGGACCAGTAGTCTCAGTGTCTGCTGGATATATGCACATGTTTACACTCCATTGCTCTAGCCATTGCACCAATGGCAAGGCAACAGGGGACAAGGGGCCTTGTCCTCACTGTAGGTGATTCTTCATCACAAGGAGGCAGGGTGATGTCAGTAGCCTCATAAGGAGGCATCAAATACTGCCACTCACTCTACAGAAGTTTCCTCTCACAACATTCCAGAGGTGGCTGGATCTTCCACCTCCACTTTGCCTGCCACACTCAGTTCTGTGGAAGTTCAAGCCAAGGAGGATGCACCTTTCTCTAGCATACTCAGCATGTCTTTGCTCTGTAGCCCATGGGATCATCCAACCAAATCTTCAAGGCCAATGTGTTCCACTGTAGGGTAGGCTCCCTTTACACCAGCTGTGGGCCCTCATCACTACATCAAGATATATTGGGAGGGAAAGGAAGAAGAAGAAGAAGACCTTCTGAGGGCACATAAGTAGCTCAGTGGAAACTTCATTGTAAAAATATTTTCTCACATAGGTTCACAGTTCATCAGTTCATCAGACATTCTGAGTGAATATCTGTCTATCTGTGACTACGTGATTGAAAGTGCAGAGCCTAGCGATGTTTTTTTGGTCTAAGATGTGAACTCAGCAGTTCCTACACAAGGTGCAATCTATCGGATCTTGGAAGGTAATTATTACTTTGGCAATTAAATGAGTCTTTCCAGGCTCCATTTCATTGCTTGTGTATCACAGCCATTAGTGAGATTGATTCCTGATGCTGCACAAAGAGGTCCAGCTTTCTTGGGGCCATGATTTGTGTTCCATGCCATAGGTTAATGCCTAAGATACCCATAGGCTGTAGCACTAGGTTTCTGTCACCTGTATGGGAGTCTGTGTAATGCTGTTTCCTTTGAAGACCTCACATTGCTCAAAAATGAACACCCCTCCCTTACAGAACAAAATACTTGCCTGGCCAAGCTGGGTCTGCTGGCAGCATTTTTAGCTTCATTGAGCAGTAATTATTTGCATTATGATGGATGGAAACCACAGTCACACTTCATATAGTGAGTCTCAAGTTCAGCCTCTTAGCCTTGGTGAACTTCCAAATGCATATATTCCCTTTTTTGTAGTCAACCCCATTAGCTTTGAACTCCTCCACATTCCCACTCAACCAACCTATTTAACACTTCATCTCCCCACTTTACTCCCTCTGATCCAAGCATAGCATGTCAACATGCTGGATACCTTTCCTCAGACTCAAAATATTAACACTGCTTTTCTCTCTATAGATGCCACCAGACCTGTTGATTTTCTCCAGCACGTTCTGGTTTTGTTTCAGATTTCCAGCATCTGCAGTTCTTTCTTTTATGTTAGATCTAGTATTGGACTGTACCCCCACTAAAGCCAGAGGGCTGCTGACTGTCAATAACTTCCCTACTCTGGCATTATCCCTTTCCCTTCCATGATTTATTGATTTTCCCTTCATATATTAAGTTGTCTTCCTCCACAGTCATTATACTTTTCCATCCCATCAGGCTGCTTTCAATCCCCACAACTCAGCTTCCCTCACACAGCAGTGGCTCCTAATAATTCCCTACTTGATTTTCATGAATGGACATCGAGAACTGATCGTGGCTCACACACTTGATTGACTCGAATGGACAGTCCTGACTGATAATTGACCAGACTCCTGACTGATCTCTGTGCATCTCCCTGAGTGAATTCCCGTGATCCCGCAGACTGGTTGGCCCTGTGGGCCAACCATTGTCCACTCCCTGGTCTATAAAGGTACAGGTCCCCTGACCCCGACCACCCCAAGTGGCTGACTGGCTGTGCCCAATCCCTGTACTGATATCAGAGACTGCCCTTGAATTACTGTGCCAGAACACCCTGACTGAAGGTTGTTTCAATTGACTTGACTGAGTAATACTTATTACACAAAGATAGGTAGAAAAGGAAGTGTGAAGAGGGCACACAGATGGAATCTTCCCTGTTTGGTATGTTGAAAGCAACAGCAAGAAAGGTGGGAAAGTCCAGTGAGAGTAAGAAAATCAGAATCTCAATGTTGAGAATTTTTTTTAGCATTTTCCCTTTCAACAGTAAGTGATGACTTCAGAAGCTTGCCATTTAGTAGAACTGCAGCAAACCTTATTTTTACCAGCACCTTATGAACCAACACCCTTGATAAAGGGAGTCAGTTACAGCAGTAGGAGAGGTCATAGGTTGAGAGGGTCATTAAATGAGACTTTGTAGGTAAAACTAAGGAATAAAAAGGGGCAATCAAATGTTTAGGAGTGTATTACGGCCCTCACACAGTCAGCAGGAAATTGAGATACAGATATATAGTCAATTCACTAAGGCGTGTAAAAATAAGAGTATGGTAATTATATTAGGGACAATTAATTGAAATGCATGCAGGAGAGCTTTTTATATCAACATGTAGATGGTCCTACAAGGGATGGTGCAATGCTGGACCTAATCCTGAGAAATGAAGCCAGGAGGTATTCGAAGTGACAGTGGGGGAGCATTTTAGTGATAATGACTGCAACACAATACATTTTAGGTTTGCTATGGAAAAGGATTGGGTAAGACAGATTTTATTAAAATAGGCAGAATCTGGCCAAAATAGACACGGAACTGTTACTTGAGGGTAAATCTACAGCAGAATAGTGGGAGCCATTCAAAAGGGTATTTGGGAAGTACAGACCCAACATTTTACCCTAAGTTTCACCCTAACGGGAACAAGATCGGAGAATCTAGGGCATCGAGGGATATTCAGGAATGAATAAAAAAGGAAAAGAGAGACATATGACAAGTGCAAAGGGAGCAAAACAGTGGAGGCTCTAGAATCCCAACAGTGCGGAAAGAGACCATTCGGCCTATCGAATCCACACCTACCCTCCAAAGAGCTTCCTACCCAGACCCAGTGACCCACCTTATCCCTGTAACCCCACATTTACCATGGCCCCTCCACCTAGCCAACATATCCTTAGACACTACATGGCAATTTAGCATGCCCAACCAAACTAATATGCACATCTTTGGACTGTGGGAGGAAACTGGAACACCTGAAGGAAAGCTGTGCAGTCATGGGGAGAATGTGCAAACTTCACGCCGTCACCCACTCAAGGCTGAAATCAAATCTGGATCTCTAGTGCTGTGAGGCAGCAGTGCTAACGACTGTGCCACCATGCCACCCTAGAGTGGCAACATGAAACACAGGCCAACTGGCTTGGAAAAAAATTCATTAATTATTTATTGAAAAACAGCAGGCAGGCTTCCAACATCAGCACCCTCTCACCCAGTGTATTGAAGGCACTGTGTTAGGAACAGGCAGGAAGGCAACAGGTGTGTCAACCCCAATATTTCACATGCATCCACCAAACCCTCACCAAAAACTTTGAATATTGGTAGAAAATCAACAGCATAACCAAAAAACAATAGTCGCATCATTGGACTAAATAATTAAGGATACACAACATGGGTGAATGAAGAGATTTTTAAAATTACATTGAGACTTGATGTGATCATATTTGAAATATTTGGCAGAATTCCCCTGGGTGTGTTCAGAGCAGATAGAGGGGGTTGTGTGTTCATGCAGGAGGTAATGGGGTGGAGATCCCACCAGTGTCCCGTCTCCTCTGAACCATGTCTGATGTGGGAGGCCCTATAGATACCCTTTCCACCTGGAGCTCAATTGAGTCCATATAAGGACCTCATCTGGCCACCACTGATATTCAGCTCACCCACCATCTGTGAAGGTCTCCCAGCAAACCCCGCCTAGTTTGTCAATGGCCCGTTGGAGGTGGGCCTCACTCATGAGCATTCCTGTCTGATCAAGGGGCATGACATTGGGAAAGGGGTCCATGCTGAAAGCTGCACCTCCCTCCCCTTGTTTCCCCTTCTCACCTCTCACTTGGGATCCATCCCCATTTCCTCATAGTACTGGCTGTGGCCATTGCTCCTGATAATGCTGCCAGTACTGCAAATCTACTGATCTCTGAATGGCTTAGAGCTCTTGGGGGCAGGATTTTCATCCCACTGAGAGATGAGAGGCACGATGTTGCTTGTGTAAGAGCCTGATTTGAATTAAATAGTACTGGGCCTTCTGGAGATTAACAACATAGAGTTCTCAATGGTTTTTTGACTGGTGGGTGAGACCACTATTTCCCATATTAACTCCAACCATTTTGTCAAGTTAGAGTGCATCTACTTCATAAGTGATATATATCAAAGGGTTTACTAAAGGACTATATATATTTCATCATGCCTTTTAGATAATTCTTTGGGACATTGCCCACATTAATGAAACTATGTAAATGAAAGTTGATTTAATCTTTAATATTAATGCAAGCTCAGATGCATTAAAAAAATAATTTTGTACTCTGGGAGTTCTCAGAGAAAATGAAACAAGGCATGTGGAAACTTTTGAAGGTTATGAAAAAATTCAGTAAGTTGGAAACATATACATTTTCCAACTATTGGTGCTAACTCCAAATATATATGCCACATGCTGCATCATGTAAATTTAGCTACAAAGTGTATCTTTGGTGAAAGAATGACCAACTAGCTTTCTCGTTCCTTGCTATCATTGCATTAATTCTATTCATAGCAGAAATTGAACATGTACAATAAATGACAATGATTAATTTTCTAATTCAGCTGGAACATTAACAAATTTGTGAGCTGCTAGATAAAGGAACCTGCAGGTCATGGCAGAATTGCTCTAATGCCACTGTAAATTAGGAATTTGAATTACAAGAGTACTTCCTTCTTCCCAACATGACTGGGAAAAACTGAACTGTTGGAGACCGAAATTTCAATGCCCCAGCTCCACTTGCAGAGCTAGATAGGCAGGGGGCCCGGGGAAGTGGAGTGTGTTCTTGCCTAGAGAACCTGACCCTATCCCCAAATGCCTAAACAGGAAGGACTGCCAGCAGAGACCATTCCACTCATTGCTAAGGAATTGTACTGCACAATTTACAACTGTTTTGTATTCTAGGTTGCTGTGTATGTCAGACACCTATCTACAATTTATTAATATCAATCCATAATAATCACTGACCCACGATATGCTGCTTTAAATCTATTGTGGATAAAAACCTGGCATTTGTTGCTATAAATTTTTTGTAGACATTCACTTCCTATATGTTAGCATAAATTAGTGGTGAACACCAACCTAGCATACGCTGGTATAAATCTGAGGAGCCCACTGGTCTGACATTTACTGACATAAATCTGTGGTGGACACCTATCTAGCTAATAATTATATTTGAATTCTTAAGAGAAGTAGGCAGGGATCAGTGACACCATAAGGAAACTACAGACTCAAAAATAATAGAACAAGTATAAAGTTGCTTAAATTCTTCTTTATAAAATTGTGCAGAAAGAAACACAATGTAAGGATTAATTCAGTTCATCTAATCACTAGTAATATGAAGGAAATGTGCTGTTAGATGTATAAGTACTGTATTGTATGTGTGTCCCAAGGTAATGCTCATGGGTTATAGGTTCAAATCCTACCACCGCAGCTGGTGGAATTTTAATTTAATTAATAATTCTGGAATTGAAAGCTAGGGCAGAACTTTCCTAGCCGCTGAACAATGTGGTCAATGATGAGTCAGTTGGGAAAACATAACAAATAATTCACACTCTTTGCATAAGATTTTAATGGCTAGATTAGAAACTTGCTAGTGAGCAGCAAAAGGCCTATGTGCATGCATTAACATCTTATTACTTAATCTTGCCTCATTTATATGTAGTTTTCTATTTTCCCAGACAGTAAAGAGAAACTAAATGGTGCCAGTTCATGTCATGAAAGTCTGAGTGAGTAGTTGGTGGCTGCAACTTCCCAATGCCTTCTCTGGGCATCCATCTTGGACAGCATTCCCCAACATCTCAGGACATGCTTCATAGCAGTGACCACAGGCGTCCTTTCTATAGGCCTGGGCTCAGGGGTAAAGTGAGGACCCCTGATAGAGTTGACAAGGGAGGACGAAGCAGAAAAAAATGTAAAAGTTAGCGGTGGAGGGGTGTGGTCACATAGATTGTCAAACTGAGCCTAGAAATTATGCTGTGAAATGTTACCTTGTCACCATCCATCCTCAGTCAAATCACAAACGCACAATGGAAATGAAAAATAGCAGCCACCATACACACAATTTGAGAAGTAAGTTTTTGTATCTTGGGAGGGGTAGGTTCTATCTGTGAGTGATGTGAGGATTATCACAGGACAATTGCACTAATCAGACATCAACTAGTGCAGATTGAAGACATGTTATCACAGAATTCTGGAGGTCATATTCATGCAATGATCAACCAAGTCAACTAAAAACCCTGGCACAAGCAAACTTGACCATGTAATTGAACATTAGAAATTAATGTTAGTAGTGTCTGTGAAGTAGAAGAAATATCAGGTGAGTTGTAAAGTTTCAACTAAATTCCACAATTCATAACTCATTCCAAGGTCTTGTTATAGCCTGCACAAGATCCAAGAGCTATTCAGCTCACTCCTTGACTATAAAATATCTACACCCTTATTCTATATGCAATGGTGCCTTTCTATGGTAATGTGAGGTTTGGGTTGGGTGAGGGGCAGAAATTCACCTTCTTCCTACAACAGTTACAATCTCTTATGGTAAGTGTGCCATGTGGCTTGTGCAGCATACTTCAGAATCAGGCTACAATGTAAACGTTTCATCAAGAGGTACCCTCCTTTCTGGACGCAACCATGTCCCAAAGTTTGGATGATGCCATATCAATGTTATATGTGTGTGTTCTGACTGCAGAATGATCACTTTACTGAGGAGCTGCTCAGTTTCTGACATCGTCCACATAGGCTCATTGTAATCCTCTGCAATGAATTCAGGCACAGAACCTATGGTCGTCTCCGTGCCTGCTCCACTATAAGCGTCCACAAAAATTGGTGAGAAATACATGCTTTTGAAAGCCCAGAAGTATCAACAACCTCTGAAAGATGTGCAGAGCTTTCAGCTTCCTAGCAAAAGGCGCTCTTATGACTCAGAAAACCAGCAGGTCTGCAGTTGCTCATCTTCCATAGAATGCTGTAGATATGAGAGAGGGGCAACGGTTCCAGTCTCTGTTCAAAACATTTAAGAACAATTTAGATGTGCAGTTGCTAGGGGCCAAGTGTTGGAAAATGGGACTAGAATATTTAGGTGGTTATTTATGACTGGTGTGGACATGATGAGCCAAAGGGCCTTTTTCTGTGCTGTAGATCTCTATGACTCTATAACAGCATAATTGGCCGCAGCAAACCAGGCAGGACTTCTTAGGCAACCACTTCCAATGAAACCAAATTGTGTGAAGCTATCATTTACTTGTTGTAGATTTGTTGATCCTGCTGAGGGCAACATGCCCTCTTTAATCTCAACTTCAAATGCAGCCTCCTCTGTTAGGCCTTCACTTTTCCTGTTGCTTAATGCATGTCATTGTTACATAGTGATGGAATCCTTCAGAACAACCCGAGTTAAGAAGAGAGGGAGGGACTGTCAGCCATGCAGGTGTGGGCCATGAACAATATGGCTTGGTGGTTGCTCACCATTACTTTGCTAGTGAAGGTCAACACCTGATTGCCATCACTTGTCCGTGTGCACAGTGACCTTTTAAAGATGACGGGGGCACAAGTGATGAAAATCTTTTCATGGATATCTAATAAATGATGATTTGTTCTTGGAAAGGTGCATAGTAAGTTGTGGATGGAATTGGACAAGAGGGATACCATAATTGTGGACTATGCAGTTAATGGGGTACATTTGATAAGGTATGGCAAGAAATATCGCTAGGCCTCCAAAATGCTTCCTGTTGCAACTGAAACTTAACCAATTAATTTATGTTTCAGCCCCTTGATTTTCATTCTGTTCCTGTGTCAGTAAGTCATTTGTGTTATGACATTCCTTACTAGTTCATCCCATAGTGGTTAATGGATTAACAATGTGAGATGTTCCTGCAGTTCTTTCATACAGCTCCTTCAGTTGTATAACATTACACAACTCTGCTGGTCTGCAGCTCCTTGACTGACAGTACTGTTCCTGATAAGGTCCTGCATCCATGCCTGTTGTCTTTTTAGCCAAAACATGTCAACTGTCTCACAGTTAACTCACAGTCATCAGTCACAATTACTGCCTACCTGTGGCCTGCTACTTTCCTGCACATGCTTCCAGATTCAAAAGGATGTTGGGGTTTTGAACTCCTTCAGGAGAATTACCTGACTAAAGTTTTTTTAAGATGACCCCAATTTTAAGTGCTTTTACCCATTGGTCAAAAGCGAGCAGCTAATGCTGTTCAAATTCCTGGTATGTCTGTTCAGACCATCTCATTAGGACATTTTATCTGTAAACCTCAGGGACTAAGAGATATATGCTTAAAAAAGCTCCTGTTGCTGCATCATATTCAGTGGCACCATCCTCACAACTTTTATGAGCTTTCCCTGACAGCTTACTCTGTAATAGGGAGTAACAGAAAGATGATTACCAAATTCCCTGGCCTGTGGCAATCTTATTGAAACATATAAGGTTGTTTGAGAGTTTGACAGGGTAGTTGCGGAGAGCTTATAGAGTCATAGAGTTATACAGCACAGAAACAGACTCTTCAGTCCAGCTCATCCATGCCGACCAGATATTTTAAACTGATCTAGTCCCATTTGCCAGCATTTGACCTTCTAAACCCTTCCTATTCATGTACCCATCCAGGGTGGCATGGTGGCTCAGTGGTTAGCATTGCTGCCTCAAGTGCCAGGGACCCAGGTTAGATTCCACCCTTGGGTGACTCTCTGTGTGGAGTGTGCACATTCTCCCCGTGTCTATGTGGGTTTCCTCTGGGTGCTCTGGTTTTCTTCCACAGTCCAAAGATGTGCAGGTTAATTGGATTAGCCATGGGAAATGCAGGGTTCGGGGCCTGAGCCTGGGTGGGATGCTCTTCGGACAGTTAATGTGGACACAATGGGCTGAATGGCCTGCTTCCACACTGTGGGGATTCTATGCCTTTTAAATGATGTCATTGTACCTGCATCCTGCACCTCCTCTGGCAGCTCATTCCATACACGCACCAGTCTCTGCATGAAAAGTAGCCCCTCAGGTCTCTTTTAAATCTTTCCCCTCTCATCTTAAACCTCTAGCTTTGGACTCTCTCATATTGGAAAAAAGACCTTGCCTATTCACCCTATCCATGCCTCTAACAATTTTGTAAATCTCTATGAGGTCATCCCTCGGCCTCCAATGTGCCAGAAAAACAAGGTCCAGCCTATTTAGCCTCTCCCTATAACTCAAACACTCCAATCCCGGCAACATCCTTGTAAATCTTTTCTGAAACAAAAACAAAAGTTGCTGGAAAAGCTCAGCAGGTCTGGCAGTATCTGTGAAGAGAAATCAGAATTAACATTTCGGGTCCAGTGACCCTTCCTCAGGACTTCCCCAGTTCTGAGGAATAGTCACTGGATCGGAAAGATTGACTTTGATTTCTCTTCACAGATACTGCCAAACCTGCTGAGCTTTTCCAGCAACTTCTGCTTTTGTTTCTGATTTACAGCATCCACAGTTCTTTTGGTTTTTAAATATTTTCTGAAACGTTTCAAGTTCAGCAACATCTTTCCTATAGCAGGGAGACGAGAATTGAACACAATATTCTAAAAGTGGCCGCAACATGCCATCCCAACTGCTATACTCTCAAAGGAGGCAGACATGTCAAACACCTTCTTCGCCATTCTGTCTACCTGTGACTCCACTTTCAAGGAACTCGGTGCTTGCACCCCAGGACTCTTTATTTGGCAACACTCCCCGGGGCCCTATTATTAACTGTATAAGTTCTGCCCTGATTTGCCTTACCAAAATGCAACATCTCACATTTATCTAAATTAAACTCCATCTGACACTCCTTGGCCCATTGGCCCATGTGATCAATTTCCCGCTACTCTGAGATATTGTTCTTCACTACACCATCAATTTTGGTGTCATCTGCAAACTTACTAACCAGATCTCCTATATTCACATTCAAATCATTTATGTACATGATGAAAAGCAGTGAACCCAGCACTGATCCTTGCGGCACACCACTGGTCACAGGCCACCAGTCTAAAAAACAAACCTCCACTACCACCCTCTGTATCCTACCTTCAAGCCAATTTTGTATCTGTGGCTAGCTCCGCCTGGATTCCATGTGATCTAACCTCACTGCCAAGTCTACCATGCAGAATCTTGTTGAACTCCTTGCTGAAGTCCATATAGACAGCGTCTGCCACTGTGTTATCATCAATCTACTTTGTCACCTCTTCAAAAAACTCAATCAAGTTAGTGAGATGTGATTTCCCACACACAAAGCCATGTTAACTATCCCTAATCAGTGCTTGCCTTTCCAAATACTTGTAAATCTTCTCCCTCAAAATCCCCTCCAACAACTTACTCACCACTGACATAAGGCTCACCGGTCTATATTTCCCTGGCTTTTCCTCATCACCTTTCTTAAATAATGACACCACATTGGGCAACCTCCAGTCTTCTGGCAACTGACCTCTGCCTATCAATGATAGTATAAAGGTAATGGTGGAGGTTAGATAGACCTTAGGTTTCGGGTAAAAGTTCAGCACAACATCGTGGGCCGAAAAGCCTGTATTGTGCTGTACAGTTCTATGTTCTATGTAATGATACAAATATCTCAGCAAGGGGCCCAGTGACCTCTTCCCTAGCTTCCCACAAAATTCTGGGATAGACCTGATCAAGTCCTGGGGGTTTACTCACCTTAATGTGTTTTAAGGCATCGACCACCTCCTCTTCTGTAACATGGACACTTTTCAAGGTATCATTATTTATTTCCCCAAGTTCTCCAGCTTCCATGTCGTCCTCAATTGTGAATACTGATGCGAAATGCCTGTTTAGTATCTCACCCATCTCCTGTGATTCCACGCATAGACGGCATTGTTGATCTTTAAGGGGCCCTATCCTCTCCCTAGTTACTCTTTTACCTTTAATATATTTGTAGAATCTCCTCAACCCTATTTGCTAAAGCTATGCCATGTCCTCTTTTTGCCCTCCTGATTTCCCTCTTAAGTATACTCCTACTGCCCTTATATTCCTCTAGGGATTTTTTCTATATTCTTTCACAGGATGTTGGCTTCACTGGCTACTCCAGCCAGCGCTTATTGCCTCATCCCTAATTGCCCAGAAGGGAGTTAAGAGTCAACCACATTGCTGTGGGTCTGGAGTCATAGACCAGGTAAGGATGGCAGTATCATTCTCTAAATGACACTAGTGAACCAAATGAATTTTTCCAACAAGTGGAAACGGATTCATGGTCATCATTACATTCTTAATTGTTTAATTTTGTTCAATTGAATTGCCTTGGTGGGATTTGAACCCAGCTTATTACCTGGGTCTCTGGATTAACAACCTAGTGATAATACCACAAGGCCATCACTTACCTTCTGGATTCACTTGAATTCGGCCATCTATACCTTCTTTTTCTTTACCAGAGCCTCAATTTCTCTAGTCATCCAGCATTCCCTATAACTCCAGCCTTGCCCTTCGCACTAACAGGAATGTACTGTTTCTGAACTCTCATTATCTCATTTTTGAAGGCCTCCCACTTTCCAACTGTCCCTTTGCCTGCAAACAGCCTGTCCTAATCAATTTTGTCAAAATTAGCCTTAGTCCAACTTAGAACTTATAGATCAGGTCTATCCTTTTCCTTTACAACTTTAAAACTAATAGAATTATTGGGGAGGTGATAGCCTAGTGGTATTACTAGACTGTTAATCCAGAGACCCAGATCACATTCCAGGGACCCGGGTTCAAATCCTGCCATGGCAGTTGACGGAATTTGAATTCAATAAAATATCGGGAATTAAGAATCTAATGACGACCATGAATCCATTGTCGATTGTTGGGAAAAAAACCCCATCTGGTTCACTAATGTCCTTAAGGGAAGGAAAATGCCATCCTTACCTGGTCTGGCCTACATGTGACTCCAGACCCAGAGCAATGTGATTGATTCTCAACTGCCCTGTAGGCAAATAGGGATGGGCAATAAATGCTGCCTAGTCAGCAATGCCCTCATCCTGTTAATGAATTAAAAAAAGATCACTAGCCCCAAAGTGTCCCCCACCATTGACACCTTATTCATTTGCCCTGCCTTATTTCCCAAGAAAAAGTCAAGTTTTGCTCCATCTGTAGTAACTACATCCATGTAATTGAATCAGAAAATTTTCTTGTGCACGCTTAACAAATTCCTCTCTATCTAAGCCTTTAGCACTGTAGCAGTCCCAATCTATGTTTGGAAAGTTAAAATCCCCTACCATAACAACCCTCTTATTCTTACAGATATCTAAGATCTCCTTTTATATTTCCTTCTCAATTTCCCACTGACTATTGCAGGGTCTTATAGTACAATCCCAATAAGGTGATCATCCATTTCTTATTTCTCAGTTCCACCCATATAACTTCACTGGACAATCTTGTTCCCCATTGTGGGAGGGTCTAGGTCCAGACTACATAATCTCAGAAAAAGGGGCCACACACTTAAGACAAAGATGAGAAGGAATTTCTTCTCTCAAAGGGTTGTGAATCTGTGGCATTTTTCAACACAGAGGACTATTAAGACTGGATTGTCAAGTATATACAAGGCTGAGGAGAACAGGATTTTAATCAGTAAGAAATCAAGGACTATGGGAAAAAGACAAAAAAAGTGGAATTGAAGATTATCAGATCAATCATGATATCATTGAATGGTGAAGCAGACTGGCTGAATGGTCTACTTCTGTTCTACGTTTTCTGGCATTAATTGGAATGCCATAGATGTCCTAAATGAAATTAAGTATTTTAAATAAAGAATGGAGATTTTTTTTAGATTTAGCTATCGTAGAATGAGATAAGCAAGGATAAAGATAATAGAAATAAAGTAAAGATAGCCAGTAGAAATGAGGGGTTACACAGAATCAACACTTGCAGCTTGTCTGAAGAGGATCAAAGAAATCACACTAAAGCTGTGAAAAATGCCATCAAATCAGATCTGTGTAAAAGTAAATTTTAGAATTCACCATCTTAGAGGCAACAGTCTCAAGAATTGAATGACCAGTTTGTTAGAGGTACCATGACAAAAATGAGAACTGTGATTTTTCAGAGGCTTTGTTATCCAGGCAGATAATAGAGCTGGTTATAGCTTCACCACTTATCAAAGATTTCTAAAAAAGACCTTTCGGAGAAAAAGAAACACTGACATGCTGTTTAAAGATAGTAATAAAGAATAAAGCCATCATAGCTGGACAAAAACATCTGCAAGCATTAAGTGCAGTTACCAGCTTTTGCACAGTAGCCAGCATATAGAAATCAAGCAAGCTTTCTGGGAAATAGAGTCTGTCCAACCCATGATGAAGTTGTACTGCATTCTAACACCTTTGCAAATCATGCCGTACCAGAGGACACTGAGCTCAGCTATGCAAGCAATCTAGTTCCAGAGATACAACCAGAGGTTATAATAGGAGGCAATCAAACAAACATTGATGCAGCAAACTGGCATCAACAACAGGGACTGCGCCAGAGACCTACAAAAAAACATGAACACCAAGAATAGCAGCAAGATTTTTCAGTACAGTTACAACACTGGCATCTACCTGATAATGTGGAAAATTGCCCAGGGTATGTCTGGTACACGAAGTGCAGGACAAATCCAACCTAGCCAGTTACCACCTCATCAAACCATCCTCGATCATCAGTAAAATGATGGAAGGTATAATCCACAGTATAATCAGCAACAACCTGCTCAGTGTGCCCAGTTTGGGTTCCACCAGGGCCACTCAGCTCCTGATCTCATTACACCCTTGGTTCAAACAAGGACAAAATAGTTGAATTCCAGAGGTGAGGTGAGACTTACAGCCCTTGATGTCAAGGTTGCATTTGACCAAGTGTGGCATAAAGGAACCCGACTTCCAAAACTGGTATCAATAGGTACCAGAGGGCAAATTCTTTACCGGTTAGAGTCATACCTGGTACAGAGGAGGGTGCTTGTAGTTGTTGAAGGTCAGTCATCTCAGCTCCAGGACATCTCTGTAGGAGTACCTCAGGGTACTCCTGCTTCATTAGTGATCTTCCCTTCATGATAAGGTCAGAGGTGAAGATGGTTACCAAAGATTGCACAATGTTCAGCACCGTTCGCGATTTCTCAGATACTGAAGCAGTCCATGTTCAAATACAACAAGAACTGGTCAATATCCAGGCTTAGGCTAGATATTGACCAGTGACAAGTAATATTCGCACCAAACAAATGCCAGGTGTGACCATCTTCAATAAAAGATAATCTAACCACCACCCCTGGATGTTAAATGATTTTATCATCATTGAATCCCCCATTATCAATATTCTTGGGATTACAAATGACCAGAAACTCAACTGGACTTGCCATGTAAACACAATAAGAGTATTCCAGAGGCTGGGAATACTGTAGTGAGTAGCTCACCTCTTGACTCCCCAAAGCCTGTCCACCATCTGTTTCCACACTGTAGGGGTTCTATGGTATGGTAAAATCTATAAGGCACAATTTTGGAATGTGATGGAATACTCCCCATTGCCTGGATGTGCAGCTCAACAACACTCAAGAAGCTTGAAAACACCTAGGACAAGGTAGCCTGCTTGATTGGCTCCACATCCACAAGCACCACCAACATTCAGTAACAGCTGTGTACCAACTACAAGATGCACTGTAGAAATTCATCAAAGATCCTTTTACAGCACCTTCCAAACCCACAGCCACTTCCATTTAGAAGGACTACTGCAACAGATACACGGGAACACCACCACCTGCAAGTTGTCCCCCAAACCATTCACCATCTAAATATAACGTTGTTTCTTCACTATTGCTGTGGCAAAATCCTGGAATTCCCTCCCCAAGGGCATTCTGGGTCAACCTACAGCATATTACCTGCAGAGGTTCAAGAAGGCAACTCCACCACTTTTTCAAGGGCATGTAGGCACAGACAATCGATGCTGGCCAGCCAGCGATGCCCACGTCACATGTGAATAAAAAACAGACTGACCAGGGTGAAGATTCAGTGTGGAAGAACATTCAAGTAGAAGGTGACCAGGCTTTTCAATTTGTGAATGGACAAATTCAAACAGCTTGCTTTTCCCATGATTATATCATATGCCTAATGAAAATTGGCAAATAAACACTCAAGATCAAAGTTGAAACAAGAGACAGTGCAAAGATCTACCAATCAGAATCCTGAACTATATGTACATATATTGTCATGAGTTAATGATACAACCTACAACAGCAAAGCTACATATGATGGAACAACCATCCTGGTTCATTGACGATGAAATGCAGCTGTGGAAATTCTGCCTGGAAACCAAAATTATTCTACTTGGTAGACATGAGTGGACCAGCAATATCAGGACAACCAGCATGTATGGCACTCAACAATGTGACCAACCAGGAGATCACCAAGATACCTATTGCAGCAGAAAAGGACAAGAATGCTCAAAATCATACACAAAAAATTCAATGTCATAAGAAACTTCAAAGATTGCATCTCAGGGGAGATGCAATTCCATCAAACCAATCTCCCAGAAAGTGAAGTACTTTCATACATGAGAAGCTTAAGAACAAGCTATACAATATGAAACATGGTGTCATTATCAGTAGTGCCATCAGCGCACAGCATGGAGCAGTTCTATTCCTTAAAAAAAAAGACTCAATTGGAGCAAGTTTAGTCAGAGAGATGCCCACATAAAAATCCAAAATTGGGGGAACTGAATCCCAAATTCACAGGAGCTAAGTTCTTTTCCAAGCTAGATGTTAAGCATAGATATTGGTTTGTTCACTAGACAAAGGGATCTCCAAAAACCATAACTTTCAGAACATTATTTGGAAAATATTGCTTCCAGAGACTACCTCTCAATACAGCTGTCAGTCAGAATCTGATCTAACAACATACGAATGGAATTACAGAAAATATTCCTGGATGTGAATGCATTGATGATATTGAGGTGATGGGGAAAACCAAAGAGGACCGTGACTTAAATCTACACTTGCTGATGGGAGCAGCTTGCCATGGAGGACTCGCCTTAAACAGAAGTGCATTCCAGCTAAACATAGGTCAGGTCAGTGGTTTTCATTCTATTTATTCAGGTTGTTGATTCCATCCCAACCCTGGCAAAGTTGAAGATGTACAACAAATGCCTCCTCCCCAAGACAAAGAAGCACAAAGAAAAGTCTTGAATATTTTTAACTTCCTGAAACTATACGTACCAAACTTTTCCAGCAAGGAGAATACTTCAGGAAAGACGTACTTTGTTTATGGAAGGAGGTCCTAACATGGAGGATCACTCAAGCAAACATTATCAGCGGAAATTTGCATCTTACAGTACTACCGTTCAGGGAAAGGTTATCATAGAAGGATTGTCTGTTACATACAAGAGGCACCCAACGCTCTCAGATACTTTTAGATATATATAGACAAACTCCCTTGCCATGTACTTGTTGATTATCATGCCGATGCATGATTTCCACTTCTGGAAGTTGCATGGCGAGAGAAAAGTGCATGTTCTTGACTGGCTATGTCAGCTTGTTATATCTTGTTTCAATTTGGTCCAGATGGGCCATCATTGCAGGATAAATTACGCTTTGTGGTGGCAATGCAAACAAATGAATAAGAAATATGCTAGGAACTGATTTGTGAAGCCAGTATTTTACAGTACTAGAAATACAGAAGGCTATCACGTCAATGCGGACTCTACAAGAGAAGCTTAACTCATCTTGCTCCTCTGCCATTCTCTATAGACCTGCAATTTTTTTCTCTTCAACTGTTTATCTAATAGGTCCATGCAGGAAAAAGAAAAATTACAAGGAATGCTGCCACTCCCTACATCCCTAGCAAGAGTCCCAGAAATGACTTTCAGTACCTTCAATTTCAAAGCAGCCAGAAATATTCTTGATGTTCCTGAGGGCAGATCCAGAGGCAGAGTGACAGCAGCAGAGTGATGTCATGACCTACAAGGTGAAGCAATGAAGATGACTGTTAAACCTGGACCATCAAAAGAGAAACTGAAAATGTACAATTTCCACAAGGAATGGGGAAATGAACTGCTCTTTAAACTGTAAAAAAGCGTTACAGTATTTGCCGTATATGTCACCAAAGTATATCAATAAGTAAAAGGGGAAATTTGGAATAACAGCACAAAATAGAGCACAGTGAATTCAAAGATAGTTTACCCCTGAACAACACAGCTTCAGAAAAAGTGAATTGTCACTTATTTCAAAACAAGCAGGAAAAGTTAAGTCCTGCACTGAAGAATCATTTTGAATTTGTTATATTCTGGGAAAACAAGAGAAATCATTCACAAATGGCTGAGTGATTAAAGAAAAAATGACTGTGTCCATTGACTCTTTATCCAAGAACTTTAAGAACAAAGAAGAAACAAAAACGGCAGTTCAGATCATGTCACTTGGTACTTCCAGAATAGCAATACAAGTGCAATTTTTGTCTGAAGATGTCTTTCAGCAACTACAACTGGGCCTGAAGGACTGTGAATGCTTCTCATTACAGTAATAAGATCAACACACAGTTCAGCAGATATTAATTTTGCAGATGTTTTTTAAAGACATAACTGAAGAAGATTCAAGCCACCCTTTTGCCTTTAAATAGAGAATAATGGGTGAGGATATCTTCAGTGAATTCAAAAGGTACTTGCTTGAGAAAACATTCCAGTCAAAAACTGGTTTCCATCAGAACTGATGGTGCACTAGCCATGCTTTGTTGTGTTCTGCAGATATGGTCCTGCTTGTCCCTGTTTTTGACAATTACCACTATATAATCCATCAGTAAACATTAGCGAGTAAATTTATTAACCATTTTCTACTGAAGCTCATTGGGACTTCAGGACCCTTGACCCTCAGGACTAACCGTAGTGGCTGTGACATCATACCATGCCAGCCTGGTCTGAGGTTGCCGCCTGTGTTGCACCAGAATGCACAACACTGTACATAGAAACAGGAACAGGCCATTCAGCCCCTTGAGCCATTCAGTGAGAACATTGCTGATCTGTGGCGCATATTCCTTAATATCTTTACTTAACAAAAAACTATCCATCTCAAATTTAAAATTAACAACTGACCTAGTATCAACTACCATTTGTGGAAAGAGTTCAAAAGTATCTTGCTAACATCTCTCCTAAATTGTCTGGCCCTAATTCTCAGACTATGCTTCCAGTTCTAGAATCCCCAACCAGTGGAAACAGTTTATCTTTATCTACCTTTTGTCTTTTTCTGTTAATGTCTTGAAGATTTCAGTTAAATCACCCATAGCTTCTGGATTCTAAAGAAAACAAGCCTAATTTTATAGTCTCTCCTCATAACTAAACGCCTGAGATCCAGGAATAATTGCCACCATCTTCCCTCTGATATCTCACACTGATTCTATCTTTGCTACTATACCCACCTCCCACCCAAGGCTCCTGCTCAAGTTGCCTGCAACATGTTCCCCACTTGGTCTTACCCACCCAAACCCCAACAGCACTAATCCGGCATGACCTCTCCGCTGCCTACTCACTCGTTCAGGTCACCTCCCTATCCACACCAACAGCAACAGCTGTTGTCACCCACTTTCATCTTTCGTGCTACCTGTTTCTCTCTCATTCCAGGGGCATAATAGCCCACAATCAAGCAGAAAGTGTCAGGACGGGTGGCGTGCTGCCTGTCATTTTTCTCCTCAACCCACATCTATAGAGCATCCGGACTCTGACCACCTGAGCAGAGCCTGGACTGATTTTGAGGGCTGCCTTTGACTTACTGTGGTCTAACACACTGAGCAATGGCTATTTCTTGACTAGACTGAGGCTGGCTCACAATTGTAACAAGATTCTTGACTCTGTTTCTGCACTATGTGGCACAGCAAGACCAGTAATATGAGCATGGTATTGTTAGCTGAAGGAGAAAAGAGCAGAAAACAATACAAGGAAGGGATGCCTTGAGCATGGAATTTTATCCTGATAAATGTGAGGTGATACACTTTGGAAGAAACAAGACAAGGGAGTAGTCAATGAATGGCAAGATACTAAGAGACTCAGGGGAAGAGGAATCTTGGGGTGCTTGTCCATAGATCCCGGAGGTTGCAGGACAGGTTAAAAGGATACTTGAGGCAAATGGGATGCTTGCCTTTATCAGTCGTGGCAGAGATTATAACAGTTTGGAGCTGTATAGAACTTTGTTGAAGCCACAGATGGAGTACTCTGCACAGTTCTGGTCTTCACATTTTAGGAATGATGTAATTGCACTGGAGGGGGTGCAAAAGAGATTCATGAGGATGTTGCCTGGATGAAGCAAGTTAGATATGAAGAAAGATAACAAGGTGTAGAGCTGGATGAACACAGCAAGCCAAGCAGCATCATAGGAGCAGGAAGGCTGACATTTCGGGCCTAGACCCTTCATCAGAAAGGCCCGAAATGTCGGCCTTCCTGCTCCTATGATGTTGCTTGGCCTGCTGTGTTCATCCAGCTCTACACCTTGTTATCTCAGATTTTCTAGCATCTGCAGTTCCTACTATCTTAGATATGAAGAGATGCTGGATAAGGACAAACAAAGAACATGGCATGCTTGCTTTCATTGAAGGGGCATTGAGTATAAGGATAGACAAGTTATGTTGCAGCTTTATAAAACTTCAGTTAGGCCACACTTGGAATTTCATGTACAGTTCTGGTCACCACACTAGTAGATGGTCACCACACTACCAAAAGGCTTACTAGGATGTTGCCCGGTATGGGGGAATTTTAGCTATGAAGAAAGATTGGGTAGACTGGGCTTGATTTCACTGGAACACAGGAGGTTGAGGGGCGACCTGGTAGAAATTTATTCGATTGTGAATGGCATAGATAGAGTGGAAAGTATGAGGCTTTATCCCAGGGTGGAGGGGTCAAATACTAGGGGACACAGAGTCAAGGTGCAAGGGGGAATATTTAAAAGAGATGTACGAGACATGTTTTTCACACAAAGGTGGTGAGTGCCTGGAACACGCTGCCAGAGGCGGTGGTGGAAGAAGACACAATAGCAGCATTCAAGAAACACCTGGGGACAAATACATGAATAGGAAGGGATTTGGGGGATATGGATCCTGTAAAATGAAGACAGTTTTAGTATGGAAGGGCAAAATGTTTCGGGACAATCTTGGAGGGCCAAAGGGCCTGTTTCTGCGCTGTTTTGTTCTTTGTTCTTCCAAGTAGGCTCAGAGTGAGTAATTGCTGTGGAGTGGAGTCCAGAGATGCAGCGTGATCAAGTCAATGAGCTGGGACCATGTCTCTGAATGCACAGTGTCAACCTGAGATGCATCATTGAAGTGCAGAAGCAGCCTGTAAGAGGATCAAAGATGCGCTACGAAGGTTCCTGGAAACTGGTAAATGTCAGATACCAATGCCCATGGATGTGGGGTGTTCATGAAGTCTGCCCAAGATGTTGGTATGCAGTGTACATGGAGGTCTTTGGAAGCAAGAACTAACAAGAACCCAAGATGAGTTCTGAGAATGTGTTCTGGTGGGAGAGGATCACTGGTGAGCTGGGGGTTCAGTTTACTATTTACCCAAGAATTAGAGAAGATTTTTAATTCTTTAATACAGCACTGTCCAATTTTCTTAAGTACAAGATCACTTTTTGAATTTGAGTGCAACCCGAGATCTCCCCCCAAGAAAATATAGAACAACAGTTTCTATTTAGTGCTATATAAATCTAAGCCGTGGTGAGTCAGGCTATTAACAGGGTGTTTAACAAGCAATAATGGGCATCAAATGAGGACTCACTGCTGCCTAGCAAGAATCTAATCACTCCATTTGAGAAACATGTGCAAGATTTGATGAAGTGAACTTGACATCAAGGTAGGCCTTGCCAAACAGCTCACTTGATTCTACCATTCATCTTGCCAGAGTTCACTTCACTTGGAGCCTGGTGTGATTCTGCTCAAAGCCTTATGTGTAGGAAAATTGCAGGAACTGTATTCATCATTTCAACTGCAAATTTCAGCTATTAAAAATATACTTCTATGATTGCATGATCTTTGATGCAGACCACAGCAATTTGCAGGTAACTTTAAGATCCAATGTTATCTGAAACACAGAATGAATAGAGATACAAGTTTCAGTTCATAGCAGCAAGATGTCCTGACACAAAAGTTGTACTTCTATCCTGTATTGCCTAATGGAGACAATAGAATTACGTGGTTAATTTTGTTCAGAAATAGATTTAGATTGTGATGCCCTTCTTTATTAAATTGGAGAATGAAGATTGGAGCCTTGTTGTCTGCAAACTGCAAGCAGATTAGTATTTCGTAGATGGACAAGGATGCAGAAACATGATTCAAGGTGCTAACTTATTTACACCTCTTTGAAAAAAGTGATCTTATGCAAAGCATAAGATTCAAGTTTATGCTAGGATTACCAGCATTTTTAAATTTATTGACAAATGATAAAAGGTGAGTTATAGGATACTTTTATTATATGTTGAGTAGCTAAACCATCAAAGGAGCTTTGTCCCAAAAGCTCAAATCATTGATACTTAGACATTTCTGAAATCAACTTGTTCAGACATGATAAGACGCATCTCTGGAGCACATCAAGCTTGAACCCAGGTCATCTGACCCAGAGATAGAGACACTACTGCAGCATCACAAGCCCCCATAGGTAGGTAGATACTTTTGATCAACCTATTCTGACATTTTTGGATTAGATTCATACAGCGCAGAAAAGGCCATTCAGCCCATTGAGTCTGCACTGACATAACTACCACAAAGTTTTCTAATCCCAATTTCCTGCACTTGTTCCATATCATTGAATGTTATGATAGTTGAAGCACTGATCCAAATATTTTTTAAGGGTTATAAAGGTTTCCATCCTCCACTACCTTCCAGGCAGTGCATTCCAGATTCCCACTACCCACTGAGTGAAAATGTTTTTTCTCAAATCCCCCATGAATCTCTTGCCCCTTACCCAAAAACTATGTCCCCCC
Source organism: Rhincodon typus (assembly GCF_021869965.1). Taxonomy (NCBI): domain Eukaryota; kingdom Metazoa; phylum Chordata; class Chondrichthyes; order Orectolobiformes; family Rhincodontidae; genus Rhincodon; species Rhincodon typus. The sequence continues at coordinate 27,186,546 of NC_063340.1, read as the reverse complement.
CTCCCCTGTGATTGACCCCTCAACCAAAAGGGAACAGCTGCTCTCTATTCACCCTGTCCATACCACTCACAATTATAAGCCTATCTGGTCTCTCCATATAGCTCAATTTCTCCCTCCCAGGCAACATCCTGCTCAACCTCCTCTGTATTCTTTATAGTGCTATCCCATCCTTCCTGTAGTGAGATGACCAGAACTGCACATAGTACTCCAGTTGTGGCCTGAGCAACACTCTGTACAACTCCAACGTTACCTCCTTGCTCATATACTCCATGCCATGACTGAAAGCATATGTCCCATATGCCTTCTTAACTATCCTATTCACATGCTCTGCCAACTTCAGCAATCTGTGAATAATTACCCAACGATCCCCCTGTTCCTCTAAACTAACCAGGTTCCAGCCATTCATTACATACTCTCTCACCTTGTTTCATTGTCCAAAGTGCATCACCTCACACTTATCAGGGTTAAATACCAGGTACCACTGTTCTGCCTATCTGACCAACCAATCTATATCTTCCTGTAGCCTACAACCATCTTCTTCGCTATTAACCATGCGACCAATTTTGGTGTTGTCTGCAAGTTTGCTTAACATTCACCCACATTGTCATCTATATAATTTATGTATATAACAACAATAGGGGTCCCAGTATAGATTCTTGTGGTACACTGCTGGACACTGGCCTCCAGTCAATCAAACAGCCTTCTACCACTACCCTTTGTGACCTATTACTAAGCCAGTTTCTGATCCATCTCACCTCAACTCCATGTGATTTAACCTTCTCAATTATTCTGTTATGTGGGACCTTGTCAAAAGCTTTGCTAAAATCTATATAAACCACATCAACTGACCTTCCGTCATCCACACATTTGATCACATTTTCAAATAGTTCTAACAAATTTTGTTAGGCGTGACCTCCCTGAAACAAAGCCATGCTGACTATACCTAACTAACCCATGCCTTTTCAAGTGGATATTTATTCGGTCTGAGAATTTTCTCCAGTTGTTTCCCTACCATGGTTGTGAGACTCACTGGTCTGTAATTTCCTTGTTCATCTCTACCACCCACTTAAAAAGTGGAACTACATTAGCCATCCTCCAGTCCTCTGGCATTTCCCCTGTGGCTGAAGAGGAATTAACAATTTGTATCAGAGCCCCTGCAATTTCCAGTCTCACCTCCCACAGCAGGCTGGGATGCAATTCATCTGGGCCATGGATTTATCTGTTTTCAATACTAACAGAGCCTCTAAAACCTCCCCATTTCTTATGTCAAACTGTGCAAGTTCCTCACAGTCCCTTTTCCTGAATTCTGTATCTACGTTCTCCCTTTCCATAGTGAAGACTGAAGAGAAGTATTCATTCAAAACGCTTCCAATATCTGCAGTTTCACACAAAAGTTGCCCCCTTTGTCCTTAACAGGCCCCACTCTTTCCCTGGTTAACCTTTTCTCTTTAATGTATTTATAAAATATCTCAGGATTCTCCCTAATCCTATTCACAAGTAAATTTTATGCCCCCTTTTTGCTCTCCTAATTGCTTTCTGATGTTCCCTCCTGCACTTCTTGTATTGGTCTAAGGTCGCAGCTGAATTGTTCCCTTTGGACTTTCTAAAAGCTCTACTACTCTTCTTTATTAAGTACTGAATTGTCCTAGACATCCAGGGTTCTTTGAACTTATTGTTCCTGTATTTCCCTCTAAAGGGTACATGTTGGGCCTGTTCTCTCCCGAGCTACTTTATGAATGCCCCCATTGCTCCACTGTAGACTTACCCGCTATGAACTGTTCCCAGTCTACTGTGGCCAGATCCTGCTTTACCGTATTTTAGTAAAATCTGTCTTCCCCCAGTCCAAAGCCATCTTTTGAAGGCTATCTTTTCCCTTGTTCAGAACAAATTTGTACCGTATCATTTTATGGTCACTAGCGCCTAAACGTTCCCCCACTATCACATTGAAACTCATCTTTTTTTTTCACCAGAACTCAGGTCCAGCACTGTGCTATCCCTTGTTGGGCCTTCTACATATTGACACAAAAAGCACCCTGGATATATTTCAATAAATTTGCCCCTCTAAACTCTTAACACTATGATTATCCCAATTCACGTTGGGAAAGGAAAGTTGAAATCACCTAGTATAATTACCCAATCATTACTCTTACACACCTCTATGAACTGTCTACGTATTTGCTACTCTATTTCCCACTGACTCTTTGGGGGCCCATAATATACTTCCAGTAAAATGGCTGCCCCCTTAACATTCTGAAGTTCTGCCCCCAAAGCCTCATTTGAGGACCCTTCCAAGATATCGTCTCTCCTTCTTGCAGTAATTGACTCCTTAATTAATAGTGCTATACCACTGCCCTTCTACATCTTCCTCTGCCTCGCTTAAAGATCCTACACCGTGATGGCAACAATATCATATTTCCATATGTCAATCCACGCCATTAACTGATCAGTCTTACCTATTAAACTCCTATCATTAAAGACCGTCTAGCCTTGCCTTATTCTCTTGACACTTAACATAGGTGAACTCACTGTGACTTGCTTCCTTGGTTGTAGCATGATGTATCTCTGTTTCATCGATATTCTATGTCCCTTCCCCCTGCCGGACTCCTCCCAACAGCACTAGCAAATCTACCTACAAGGATGTTGGCCCCAATATGGTTCAGGTGCAGACTATCCCATTTCTACATGTCCCACCTTCCCCAAAAAATGTCCCAGTGATTCAGGAAACTGAAAGCCTCCCGCTGGCACCAATTCTTGAGCCACGTGTTCATCTGTCCTAGTTTCCTGTTCCTAAGCTTGCTAGCTTGTGGCACCAAAGTAATCAGAGATTGAGGTCCTGCTTTTTAATCTACCGTCTAGCTCCCTGAATTCTTGATGCAAGACCTCATTCTTCAATTTGCCCATATCATTGGTACCAACATATACCATGACCTCTAACTCATCACATTCCCCTTTCACGATGCCCTACAGCCATTCTGTGACATCCCTGACCCTATCATCAGGGAAGCAACACACCATCCTGGTATCATGTCTTCGACCACAGAAACGCCTGTCTGCTCCCCAGGTTAAAGAATCCCCTAACTTTATTGCCCTTCCTTTCTTCTTCTTCCCCCTCTGTACAGTCAAGCCAGAAGGTTGGCACTCGCTGCATTCCTGTGAGGTACCAGCACCCTCATCAGCTTCCAAAATGGAATATTGAATGGAACAGCAGGGGACTGCTTCACTACCTGCCTGTTCCCTCTGGTCTGTCTGTTGATCACCCATTCCCTTCTTTCCTCTAGTCCCTTGAGCTGCAGTGTGAACACCTCGCTAACTGTGCTATCCATGTAATTCTCAGCCTTGCGTATGCACCACAGTGTCTCCAACTGCTGCTCAAACTCCAAGACCCGGAGCTCCAGCTTCTGCAACTGGGAGCACTTCCTGCATATGTGGTCATCTTGGACTCCCCACAAGTGACAAGCTGTGCATTCCGCACAGCTGGCCTCTCCTGACATCGCTTAAACTTACAATTAATGCTTTAGACTAGAATTAATAGTCTTATTTTGTTAGACTTCCTAGTCTATAACTAGGATTATGAAAAGATTAACTGTAACTAAGTTCCCACTGCTCTAATACTGTAGGATAAAGAAAGGGTTAAGCAGCAATTGTTACTCACAATCTGGAGTCTTTCTTACCCTTTTGAAGTGATGATGTGAACAAGAGCTGCACTGAAGATTCTTGTGGTGTTCCTACAGATTACCAGTTACAATGTCCTTCCCTGCCTCCCAGCTGCTACTGCTCTGAGATAAGTGCCCTGTAAGGACTAGGCCTGAATCCGCACTACTCTAGATTTATAGGATTACCTGTTATTGTGTCCTTCCCTGCCTCCCAGCTACTGCTCCCTGACTGCTGCTCCGAGATAAGTGCCCTCTATAGACTAGTCCCCTAGGTGAGAACTGAACCGAGAACTTCTGGCCGAGAGACAAGGACAGTTCCACTGTACCACAAAAGTCCTTATTGCAGATAGAACAAAACAACTAGACATTAATTTTCAGCTGTAGCGTGGATTCAAAAGGAAACCAATTTTCAGGTGCTTAGGACTTTGCTATTTACTCCATATGCAATGAAATTTGTACAACTGATTAAACTTGTAACTGTCTGACCATTGGGAAGAGTTCATTTAATTATCCCCTGGAGGTGTTCGGTTTGGTACTTGCCATTGGGTAGCAGAGCTTTGATCTTCAGTTTCCTGTGTGATATTTTTTAAACTACATAAAGTTATCTTTCATGTGATAGCCAATGAAAGATGCAGTGAAAAAGCTATTTGAACGGAACTGTAGAAATTTGGACCCTTGTTTAATATTATATACTTCAAATATTGTATGATTGCCTTATTTCTTTCCTATTTCTTTGTAATATCTTATTTCAAAATAAATTTATTAGTTTTATCTTGAACATAATGATGTGACATAATATTAATTATCATTTTAAGCTGGCAGAAAAATGTGTTGGTTTTCTCACATGACTTCTGATACAATGTTTTCAGAGATTACGGCTTGAGATATAGTATGCCTTCTCAATCAGATTGCCTGGGGCACAGACTTCAAATTATGGAAGACTCATTCCACTTACGTTATCTGCCTTTCATTGTATTGGTATGTGATAATCAGAACACAATATATAAATATTTTGAATATATGACAGGATAAATCTAGCATACTTGGGAGGAATAAAGCTCCCTGTAGATTTTCTCTTGACTTTCTGGTTCTGATGTAGTCTAATTAATACAGATTGATTGCAATGCTCCATAATAATTATATCACATGACCTTGTTTGTCCAGCAATTCCAATTCAATTACTGTTAATTGGCTGAAATATCAATGGGCAGGGGTGAGGGCATTACCATGAGTGACTGGCTCCAGTTTAAACCAGATTTTACAGCTTAAAGCTAACCACACCTCTTAAAGGCAAAGTAGCACATAGAAAATTTGATGAATGAATATCGAAGCGTGGAACAACAAAGGGGAAAGTGAATTCCAAGTATTCTGATTGCTGAACTCGGCTGCTTTTAGTGGAGGAATTGAAAGGGGCAAGTGCTAACCTGGAAGGCCTCAGGACATTGATTTCCTATACTGTGAAAAAGAAACTCCACTTAATAGGCTAGGGGATGCTAACAATGGAGAATAGAACACTTTTTATTCTGTGCACCAAGTGCCAGCATCAAGATTGAAGATTGAAGCTTCTTCTATTTTGATTCAGAAAATTTCTTTTGGCCTGGCACTGGAAGGATGTACTTCTCCATAAAACTTGTTATGACTGTTGGACATAAGGTGGTCATGTTTTAAACAATCTCCTTTTAGTTTAAGGTAAAATAGAATAGTGGGGGAATGGCATCTCCTATTAAATCTGCACAGACAAACCAATGTGACCCACTTATTATTAAGGTAGCAACTCAAACTGAAGTTTATCCAAAGTCGGGCACACATTTTAACACTTGAATACAAACTGAGAAAGCAGCTCACTTTACTGTTGCCCATACCCTTAGGTTCAGAGCAAAAATTTTGGGGAAGAAGAGTCACAGCAAGGTGCTGCTAGGTTAGGAAGAAGCAAAAACTGTCTTGTAGGTAGCCACCTAGGAAAACGTCCATGAGGACAGGACTCATGTTTAAGGAAACAAAAATTGTGAAGAGTTAAATAACTCTGTAGAGACTGGTATCCCATCACCTAATCAGTGTTTATTTACACGTGGAGGTTCATTGACACTGATCCAGCTACCTCAGAGCCAGCTCTCAGAGTGAACAGGATGTCTGACACTTCTGTTCTTATCTGTCAGATGGGGTCCCTGACTGGGCCAGATTAACAGCCCCAATCAGGGAACTCATCTTCAATGATGTCCATCTGGCTGGCCTCATTTCAATCACTCCAACCACAAAATCACTGAGGATATCTTGCAATGGAAAGTCCACTGATTATATTCAAAGATTTGTGTGGCAAATTACCACCATTTCAGTTTATTCTCGACCATCAGTAAAGTGATGGAAGGTGTCATCAATCGTCACATCAGCACCTGCTCAGCAATACCCTGCTCAGTGACAACCATTTTGGGTTCTGCTAGAGCCACTCAGCTCCTGACCTCATTACAGCCTTGGTTCAAACATGGATAAAAGAGCTGAATTCCAGAGGTGAGGTGAGAGTGACAGCTCTTGACATCAAGGTTGCATTCAACTGAGTGTGGCATCAAGGATCCTGAGCAAAACTGGAATCAATGGATAACAGGGGACAAACTCTCTGATGGTTGGAATCATACCAGCAGATAGGAAGATGGTTGTGGTTGTTGGAGGTCAGTCATCTTATCTCCAGGACATCTCCACAGGTGTTCCTCAGGGCAGTAGCCTAGGCCTAGCCACCTTCAGCTGTTTCATCAATGACCTTCTCTCTATCATAAAGTCAGTAGTGGGGATGTTTGCTGATGATTGCACAATGTTCAGCACCGTTTGTGACTCCTCAAATACTGAAGCAGTCCATGTTCAGATGAAACAAGATCTGGATAATGTCCAGACTTTTGCTGAAAAGTGGCAAGCAATATTTGTGCCAAACAAATGCCAGACTACGACCATCACCAATAAGAGACAATATAACCACCGTCTCTTGACATTCAATGGTGTTACCATCACTGAATTTCGCACTGCAACATCGTAGGGGTTATCGTTGACCAGAAACTCAACTAGACTCACCACATAAACACCTTGGCTAATAGATCAGGTCAGAGGCTAGAAATACTGCGGCAAGTAACTCACTTCCTGACTCCCCAAAGCCTGCCCACCATCTACAAGGCAAAAGTCAGGAGTGTGACTGAGTACTCCTGACTTGCCTGGATGAGTGCAGCTCCAACAGCATTCAAGAAGCTTGACACCATCCAGACCAAACCAATCAGCTTGATTGATATTACGTGCACAAGCATCCACTCCCCTACCACTGAAGCTCAATAACTGCAGTGTGTACTATCTACAAGATGCACTGCACAGATCTTCAGACAGCATCTCTAAACCCACAGCCACTTCTAGCTAGAAGGACAAGGGCAACAGACACATGGGAACAACACCACCTTCAAGTTCCCCTCAAAGCTACCCAATATCTGAATGTTCCACTGAAGAGAGAGATTCATTCCGCTGAGAGAACAGATCCTTTTTGAGCTGGGCTCTTAACTTTAAACTCAAGAATACATTGTCCATGGAGATTGTGGTTTAATGTCTAAATGCAAAGCTAGGCTTGTGGTTGTGTTAAGAAGTTTCAAGTAAATGTCTTTTCTGTATTTTAGTTTTTTGTGTATGTTTACTTCACAGTGTTTGTTTCAGTAAACACTGTTAAAATGTGAAATGTTGAGGTGGTTACTGAGAAATTCATATTTCTTTTCAGCAGTCAATAGTCTTTAATGTTTTAAAGAAGATCTGTAGCTTGGGTTGTGGTTGAAGTTGTTGGTTGGTTCGCTGAGCTGACTGGTTTTCATCCAAATATTTTGTGTCCCTTCTTGGTGACATTGTCAGTGCTGTCTAGCCTCCGCTGAAGCGCTGTTATTCTGTCCTGCTCTGAATTTATATGGTCCAGTCTGTCATGGTTGGCAGTCTTGTTTCCGGTTTTGTACCATAGTGGTATGTAGATGGGGTCTATTTCTATTTTTTTTATTGCATCGGTGGTTGAAAACCAGGCCTCCAGGAATTCTCGTGCTTGTCTTTGTTTTGTTTGTCCTAGTACTGTAACTTTGTCCCAGTCAAACTGATGTCCTTCTGTGTCAGAGTGTATTGAAACAAATGTATTGAAACTGCAAGAAACACTACATAGGACAGACAAGCAGGAAACTCGCCACCAGGATACATGAATACCAACTTGCAGCAAAACGGAACGATCGACTTTCCCTCGTTTAAATCTGCAGGTGGCCTTCTTATTAGAGGTAGCTTCCTTGTTCCTTTTTACATTTGGCATTTTCTGTCTGTTTGAAGGCACAATTTTCCTGTAGTTAAATCATTAAATTCTTCTGCAGGGCATTCAGTTGTCCTTGACAATAAGGCAGCCATTTATCAAGCAGTTGTTAAAACAGTTCTGTTCATGTAACTTCAGCTTTTTCTTCTCCCAGACATAGCTAATTGCTTTCAATTCCTGTATAACAGTTTGTCCTTGTGCCTCAACAGTTTATTTCTGACAGAGTTATTGCTGCTTCTTTCAGTCTATGAACAGTTATTAAAGTTCTGAAGATTCCACTGTTACACCTCTGAGAGGAAAATAATGGAGGAATGAAAAAGTACAAGTAGCTGCAAGTGTTTTACAGGGAACATACACATTTAATATTCCAACAGCAGTTGTGATTTTGCATGAACTGCATGACTTCTCCACACAGTTACTGAAGATATTATTAATCAACCTGTTCAGATGTGCAATTACACAGAACTCTGGAGCTGCTGGGACTTGAACCCAGGCCTCCTGGCTCACAGGTAGGATACCACCATTGTACCACAAAGTCCATTTTCACAGTTACACTAGATATTTTAATTCTACCCATTCGCTTATGTATGACATGTATCAGGTGGAGGTAGGACTTGAATCTAGGCTTCCTAGCTTGGAGATAGGGACATTATTATTGCACCAAAAGAGCAATTAGTATTCATTCTGCATATTTTTAAAGCAATCTGTTCAATTGTGTTGTGACACATTTTTGAAGCAAGTGGAACTTGAACCTTCTAGCTCAACGGTAGGGACACTGCTACATTATTATTGACATCTAATCTCATCACAATCACACTCTCATTGTATTACTTTACCTGCCATAGATATCAATCTTGTCTCATTCACTCATGTATTTATTTTAAAGTGTTTCTCATATAAAATTTCAGGAAGTATTATTCGTTTAGATTTTTACATGCAAATATTTACTTATGATGAGCGATCAAGACCCTGAGTACTTATAGCCCTATTAAACTTTTAATTTACATATGCTTTTTTTCCCAAAAGAGGACTGTAATAGCTAAGCAATGACGGGACTTAAATTCAATGCTCATCTGATAGAGTTGTGCATGAACCCATGTAATGTCATACCAGTCCAGAGTCAGGAAAACTTCAAACAAAAAGTCTAAAAAATGAAGAGATATTGGGAATATCCAGTGCACTCATCAAGAAACTATCTACTTCGAACATGTGTTTTATTCTTTTCAAAGATGTACAAAATAAGAGGGTTAAAAAATGAATGCAACACTGGTGTGTGTGTGTTCATGGCCTGTTGCTAGTGCGTAGACTAGTGTGCTATGAAGGTCACTGCTTGGGAGCAACAATTAAAATCCCCACGCTGTAGGGAAAGAGAAAGAAAATACACTCACTCTGAATGCCAGATAGCTACCATCTAAAGGGACTAGGAAAAAATAATTTCAATCAACTGCAAAGCCAGGAATCTTAAAATTGATTGCTCAATCACTAATTATAATGGTAAGTGCAGTAATTGAAGCTGAGTCCACAAAAAATATGAGCCATGATCTTCTTGAATGGCGGAAGAGGTTAGAGGGGCCAGATGGCCTGCTCCTGCTCCTATTTCTTATGTTCTTATGTTCTTATCCTACTAGTACCTCATAATGTAATCACCACACCATTATACTAGAGATAGTAGGAACTGCAGATGCTGGAGAATCTGAGATAACAAGGTGTAGA
>NC_063340.1:27134304-27176480 GCF_021869965.1 Rhincodon typus | reverse complement strand
ATACTATTTGCTCTTCTCAAATGACTCAAAGACTGATCAGTCTCTCTTAACTTTTGTCTTTTTCTGACTAACTCCTTCTTTCTTATGCATTATAACTATGCATTTAGTAATTAATAAACCTGCTATTGTTAACTGAAAGCCTGGTCAAATTAAAGTTGAAATCTAAATTAATTTTGTTAGGGAGAAAGGTATCCACAATGGAGGGGATTCTTTTTAATTAAAAAAAGAAAGAACTGTGGATGCTGTAAATCAGGACAAAATCAAAGTTACTGGAAAAGCTCAGCAGGTCTGGTAGCATCTGTGAAGGCAAAAACAGAGTTAACATTTCGAGTAAGAGTCACTGGACCTGAAACGTTAACTCTGTTTTTTCCTTCACAGATGCTGCCAGACCTGCTGAGCTTTTCTAGCAACCTTGTTTTTGTTCTTTTCAATTAACTTTGCTGTGACCAACTTTACTAAGGAAAATAAAGAATGGGAGCTGGTTCATATGGAGCATCCTATCTGAAAGCATAACAATTTGGGGAATTTTCCCTGGGACTGATCATAACAAGTTGGAAGCTTCTGTCCATGATTTGAACCCATAGATGAAACGAATAAATGAAAGTTGGTGAATTGTATCTTTGAAATAACGTTTTCTAAAAAAACTCCAAAGGCTTTCTTTGTTGCAGTATAGAAATGTCTGTATTCAGTGTCCATTCTTAACGTAATTACAGGAAGTTATGGGAAGTTACTTTTGAGGATTTGAAAATTTTGTGTCTCATACAGTTAAAAAATTTAGTGAGGCAGTTCAGTTCAATTTTTGCTTGAAAGCCAGGATAACTGAAATTTTAATAGTTTACAAGTGAAAACTGAAGATTTTTACAAGTGAAAATTGAGGATGGTGGAATAACTACTGCAGGGATAGACAGATTAAAATTGGGAGCAAAGGACATTAGAATTTGAAGAAAAAGACAAAGAGAGAATGGGTGAGAGGGAGGAGGAAAGAGGAGCAGGAAAGACAGCTAAGGGGGAGAAGGAGGAAAGGTAGCAGGACATGAAACAAATGTGTCAGAGAGAAAGGTCTATGACCAGACAAGCTCAGCCAGTGGAGGCTGAGGTGGCAGTGTGAACAGAAGACCCTCCTGTCTGTTTATCTAGAACCTTTATGGAAGAACAGAAAACCCAAGAAGGTATTACATTCGTACAAATAAAACAAAGAACTATGGATGCTGGACATCTGAAATAACCAGAAACAGAAATTGCTGAAGAAACATAGCTCGTCTGTCAGAATTGCTGGGGAGAAAACAGTTAATGTTTTGAGTCCAGTAGTTTTTCTTCAGAACTGATTGCAGTATTTAAGCTGATGACCAGAGTGGGGGCAGTAATTAAAGGTGAAGAAGGAGCCCGCACACAGAGAAAGAGAGACAGAGAAAGGTGGGCAAACAACGGGATTGTTGATAGTAAGCCAGGGAAGGAGAGAAGCTGGATAAGTGATAATGGGGGCTATGGGTAGTTGAAAATGTGTCAGCTGTGCAGAAGGCAAACATTTGATGAAAGGATCTGGAGGGTGGGGTTGGATAATCTACATGGAAGGAAGTTGTTAAACTCAATATTGAGTCCTGAAGACTGTAATGCCCCCAAATGGAAGAGAAGGTATTGTTTGTCCAGCTTGTGTTAAATTTTGCTAGAGCACTGCGGTAGACCCAAGACAAATGTTGGCGTAGGAACATGGTGGGGTGTTGAAGTGGCTGACAACTGGAAGCTCAAGATCATTTTTGCGGACAGAATGTAGACGTTCTGGAAACAGTTGCTTTTTTCTTCCCAGTGTACAGGAGGCCACATTGTGGGCAGCAAATACAGTAGACTAGATAGAGTGAAGTGCAGGTAAATCACTGCTTCTCCTGGAAGGTGTGTCTGGGGCCTTGGGTAGTGAGGATGGAGGTAGTAAATGAGCAAGTATGGCATCTTCTGCAATTGCATGAGAAGGTGCCATGGAAGAGTAGGGAGGTGTGGGAGTAGAGGAGTAGTGAACCAATGCTGGAGGGAATGGTCCCTGAGGAATGCTAACAAGAGAGGGCAGGGGAATGTGTTTCTGGTGATAGCAGCCTTCCAGAAGTGGCAGAAATGGCAGCTTACGATCCTTTGGAAAGGGAAGCTGATGGGGTGGAAATTTAGAACCAGGGTGACCTGATCATTGTTGTGGGAGGGAAGAAAAGAAGTGAGGGGAGAAATATGGGAATTGGGTCAGAAATGGCTGAGGGGCCTTCTAAACATGATGGTGGGGAATCCTTGGTTGAGGAAAAAAGCAAACATTTCTGAGGCCTCCTTGTGGAAGCTGGCATTGTCAGAGCAGAAGTGACAGAAATACAGAAACTGGGAGAAAGGAATAGTGTCCTTACAGGAAGCAGGTCGTGAGCATGTATAGTGCAGGTAACTGCGAGTCAGAAATTGTTGGAGAAATTTTGTAGGTCTGGCAGCATTAACGGAGAGAAAAAGAGAGTTAACATTTTGTGGGTTTGTCATGGATATCAATGGCCAGCCAATCCTTAGAAATGGAAACAGAAATGTTGAAGAAGCAAAGGGAGGAATCAGAAATGAACCAGGTGAAAGTGAGAGCAGGGTTGAAGTTGTAAGTGAACTGATAAATTTTTCCAATTCCGGACAAGGGAATTATATCGTCAGAAGCACTGATGATATAATCGATGTACCAGAGAAAGAATTGTGGGGAGGGACCCGAGCAGAACTGGAATAAGTAATGTTCTGCGTACCCCACAAAGATACAGACATAACTGAGATCCATGCAAGTTCCCATGGCCACCCCTTTGACCTGAAGAAAGAGGTAGGAGTTAAAGAAGAAATTGTTCGAAGTGAGGACATGCTTGGCCAGACAAAGGAGGCTGGTGGTGGATGGGGAACATTCAGACCTTCTTCCAGAATGAAACGGATAGCCCTAAGTCCATCTTGATGGGGAAATGCATGTCCATAGTAAAGAGGAGGCAGCTGGTGCTGGCAAACTAGAAACTTTGAAACTGACTGAAAGCATTAGAAGAATTGCGGATGAAAGTGGGAAGGACAGAACATGAGGAGAAAAAATCAAATCAAGGTTGAAGCAACACATTCTGTTGGGGCAGGAATAGACAGAAACAATGGTTCTGCCGGGGCAGTCCTGTTTGTGGATTTTGGGGAGAAAGTAGAAGTGGGCTTTACATGGTTAGGAGACTACAAGTTGGGATGCTGATGAGGGGAGATCCCCAAATGAGATGAGGTTGGTGACAGTCGTGGACACAATGGTGGGGTCATGAGCTGGGAGGATAGGAGGAGGTATCCCAGAGCTGGTGCTCAGGGTCTGCAAGATAGAGGTCAGTGACACCAGACAACAGCATCACCCTTGTTGGCAGGTTTGATGAAAAAGTCAAGGCTGGATCTGAGAGCACAGAGTGCAGTCAGTTTAGCAGGAGATAGGTTTGCACAGGTGAGGAGAACAAAGAAGTTAAGGCCACTAATGTCACTTTGACAGTTCTCAATAAAAAGATTAAACACAGGTAAGAGACTAGAGGGAGGAGCCCAGGTGGAGGGATTGTGTTGGAGTTGGGTAAAGAGGTGTGTGGGACAAGGAGAAAACTCCTTTCCAAAGAAACAGCCATGGAGGCAAAGACAATGGAAGAGGAATTTAATGCAGTGCCATGTTCAAAATTCATTGAGGTGGGGGAGTAAAAGGATAAAACTAAGTCCTTTGACAGGTGCAGATCATTTAGCACCAGTGAGCAGAATTTCAGAAGGTATAGTAAATACCTGACTAGACATGGGCTTAGGAAAAGGGCTGGATACAGAGGGCAAGGGAGGAAGGTTCTAAGAAGGTGTAAGTTGTTGCAGCTTGCATTCCTTCATGCCTGAAAGGAAGAGAAAAGTTCCTCGTTAGAATGTCAAATGAGCCGAAGCATTAAGCGGAACTGATGGGCAGGATAGCTCTTAGATAGCATGAAGCAGTACTGATGGAGAAAGAGGCTGAGAGTATTCACTCAGGATGTGGTGAGAACAGCTGTCAGAGGAGCATTGTACCTCCTGGAGATACCTGTGATCCTGGGTGGATTTGAAACACTAAGGATCAAACTTTAGTTGGAATCCATGTGGGGTGTCTCTGAGCCAGAGGCAATCACTGAGGAATGAAATCTGGCAAATACCTTGTCAAACGCTAGGAGTGAGGTAATATATTCACTTTTTTTAATAGCAGCCCAACAAGCTGAACCACTGTGAAAAGTGCCAGCTCAGGCTGTTCACAATAACGGTAAGGCTGAAGCAGTCTATTAATGCTATTATGTTAAAAAAAGATGTGCTGATGACCTGAAAACGATCAGAGGACAGTGATCCACTGGGTAGTCTTGTTACCAATGTACCTTAGGAAATATTGTGGCTAGCTCATGAGATTCCATAGCTGGGCATGTTGGTATACACAGAACCCAAATACACATTAGTCAGCATTGGCCACAGCTCCTTAGGGATAATAGTCAAGCTTTGCAGAACCCACCATAGCTGCCCGGTGTTGGAAAACTCCAGCCTTAAAAAGGCTGTTCAATACATTAAAGGGTGTTATTGCAGGGATAAGTCAGGTTACATCACCCTAACACAACATCATGTTTAAAGTTTTCCAGAAGATTTGTAGCTCAGATTGTGGATAAGGTTGCTGACATGTTCACTGAGCTGGTACATTTGGTTGCAAACGTTTCGTCACTCTGCTAGGTAACATCATCAGTACACTTCCAGTGAAGCATCGGTGTTCAGTCCTGCTTGTTATTTATATGCCTCGGTTTGTTGGGGTGTTTGGTATCACTTCTAGTTCTGTTTCTCAGTGGTTTCAAAACAGGGTCTAATTCAATGTGTTTGTTGATGGAGTTTCGGTTGGAATGCCAGGCCTCCAGGAATTCCCTGGCGTGTCTCTGTTTGGCTTGTGCGATTATGGATGTGTTGTCCCAGTCAAATTCGTGTCCCTCATTCTCCTTGTGTAGTGAGACAAATGAGAATTGGTTGTGTCTTTTGGTGGCTAGTTGGTGTTGGTGTTTGTGTAACTGTATTGTCAATTTTCTTCCAGTTTGGCCTATGTAGTGTTTCTCACAGCCCTTACATGGTATTTTGAATATTACATCAGTCTTGCTGGTTTTGGGTACGGGATCCTTAATGTTCGTCAGTAGCTATTGTAGGGTGGTAGTTGCTTTGTGGGCTACCCTGATATCTAGGGATTGAGTAGTCTTGTGGTCATCTCTGAAATGTCCTTGGTGTATGGTAGGGTGATTAGTGCATCTGGTCGTGTTGTGTCTTCCTGTTGTGTTCTGTCTCAGAGGTAATAACAGATTGTGCTTTTTGGGTATCCATTCCTTTTGAAGACTCCGTATAGGTGCTCCTGTTCTGTTTTGCGTAGTTCTGGGTTGCTGCAATGTGTTGTGGCTCATTTAAATTGTGTCCTGATGCAGCTCCGTTTGTTGGTGTTGGGGTGGTTGCTAGTGTAATTGAGTATCTGGTCCGTATGTGTGGTCTTTCTATGTATGCTAGTCTGGAGTTCCCTGTTGTTCTTGTGTTCTACCATTATGTCCAGGAAGGGTAATCAGTTGTTGTTCTCTTCTTGTTTTGTGAATTTTATCCCAGTGAGAATATTGTTTATGTGTCTGTGGGCTTCTTCTAGTTTGATAATCATGAAGATGTCATCTACATATCAGACCCAAAGTTTGGGTTGTGTAGTGGGGGCACTGTCCATTCTAACCTTTGCATTACTGCTTCTGCCATCAGTCTTGATTTTGGGGAACCCATTGGTGTTCCGTTGATTTGTTTGTATATGCTGTCATTGAAGGTGAAATGTGTTGTGAGGCAAAGATCTAGTAGTTTCATGTTGGTCTCCTTATTGATGTTGTTGGTGTCCTGAGGTGCCTGTCTACTTGATTCGTCCAGTAGTGTGGAAGTTGTTTCTTTGGCCACGTCGATGTTTTTGGATGTAACTGGTGCTGTTATGTTGAAGGATATCATCATCTCATCGTCTTCTATCCTGCTGCCTTTGATGATATTGAGGAATTCTTGGGATGAATGGATGGAGTGGGTAGTGTTGTCAACTAAGTATTTCAATTTCTGTTGTAGTTCTTTGGCAAGTCTATATGTTGGTGTGCCCGGTAGTGAGAAAATAGGTCTGATGGGGACCCCTGGTTTGTGTATCATGGGGAGTCCATAGAAGCAGGGTGCGTTGGATCCCTCTGGCTTCGTTTTTTGGTAGTCTGTATTGCTGATGTGTCCTGAGTTGTGTAATTTCTTCAGGATTGTTGTAATCTGGTTGCATGTCAACAACCTCACTATATCACGTTGTTGTGGAAGAGACCCTTCCTATAAGACAACACCTCTACTGGCTGGCACTGCCATCTTTGCCCACCTTTCCGTGCAGGGCCCGCTTTAGCCAATGCCGTGCCAATGCCAAATGTACAGGAGGAGCACAGCTCAGAAACAAGATGTCATGGCCAATTTGTCAGCTAAGATGCGACCCTCACAACTGTAGAAAGCTCTGTTTTTACACAATAACTGTCTTTCAGAATTGGGCAGTGTGATTATGGATGAAGTTGGATAGCTGGCTTTACGCCAGAGATGGGATAACCTACAATTGCACAAAACAGCACTCAAGCCTTTAATCACTCATCAGAACTGAATGAGAGCCTGATGAAATGATATATTGATGTATATAGAGAATAAAAAGCTTAATTAATGTTTGTAGCTCAGCAAATCTGATCTAGATTTATTGCTTTTAATTCTGTACAAAATAAAGTTTGATTAGCTGTTCAAATCATCAGCTGACTCCAGTCATGAAGAATTATAGAATATTGTTTCATTTCTTCTAGAATTTGAAATCACCTTTAATCCCCGAACACCTCAATGTACTTAACACTCTGTTATACAGGGCAAGCAAATCGAATGCTCTGATTTTGACAAAGAATTTCACATAAATAGGCTGCACATTCTCCCACTTGTCTGTGTGGGTTTCCATCAAGTATTCCAGTTTTTTCCCACTATCAGGTTAGGTGGATTGGCCATGCTAAATTACCTCATAATGTGCAGGTTAGGTGGATTAGCCAGGGTAAATGTGGGATTCCAGGGTTAGGGTAAGAGGTTTGGGTGGGATGCTGTTTGGAGGGCTAGTGTTGATTCAATCAGATGAATGGCCTCTTTCCCCACCATAGGGAATCAATTATCTAATGTAACAGCTACAATATTCTACTATCTACACTTTCTTTGGACTCAATTCTTATTCCTAATCTTTGTGTATGTTGCATTAATATTTCTTCTTGCATTTAGTAACTAATAGATACATTCTTTATTGACACAAAAAAGCCTGGTAAAATTGGTTCCATTTAAAGCATAAATTAATTTGGTCTGGCAGTACCCACAAACGAAGAAAAATTAACCTGGTTGTGACTAAGTGAGGCTATAAGTGAATAAAGAAGGGAAGTCAGTTCACCATTCTTCACCTGGAGCTCAATGTAATTTTGGATACCTTGACTGGAATTGTAATACATTGGGGAACATTCATAATCAACTTTAAAGCTGTGTGGCTATGTGATTGTGTAGCCATTCGCAATCTTCACACATGTTGATCAACGTACTGATGCATAGCTTCCGCTTCCAGAGGCTACTTCCTCACAAGGGCCTGAGAAAAATTACAGGGAATTCTGGTTGTAATAATTGGTAATTGCATTGAATGGTGTGATATTGACTGAGAGTATGAAATTTCAATATCATACCCCGGTCTGTTTGAATTATCTGAACTTGAGTTAGCAGAACAATAGATCTCAGTGTCCCATAGTAAGGAAAGCAAGTAAAATAGCCAGAGTTTAATTAATTAATTGCTACCATATGATTCCTATTTTGGCTGAGAACTTAATTTTCTTTATGTAAAGAGTTGATAAACATTTGGGGGTTTAACTAATTCTATGCTCTAATTTATACTGCAGCCTATTTATGTGAAATTCTTGGTCAAATATTTCATAATATCAATAGGTTATCAATATTATTGAGATATCATTACAGAGGAATTTAATGTGAAGACATTAATCATAACATAATGTGCAAATAAATTTCAACTCACTGGGATTAAAGTGTATTTTGGCTTTGTAAGTATACAGCAAAGCGTAGAATTTATGATAAACCTGTATAAAACATTGTTTTGGTCTCAACTCCGTACTACATCTAATTCTGGATATTGTAGGAAATATGTGAAGGTATTTGAGAGATGATGGAAAAAGATGTTAGGAATGTTCTTTTTGGAGAAGAGAAGGTTGTGAGGAGGTTTTATAGAAGTATTCAAAATCATGAGGAATCTGGTCAGAGTAGACAGGGAAAAATTGTTCCCGTTGGTGGAAGGATCAGAACCAGGCACTACTCAGTTCACCACACCAAAACTCTACAACAATCTCTGTTAATCAGGACTGCCATCTAAAACTCATTGGCTTCACTGCACCCTCATACACTTAGCACTGTTGTAAGCCTCTTTTCCGTATCTCACAGCATGCAAACCAGCTTTTCAACCATGATAGTAAGTGTCCAACTGTCCATGATTTTCTGGAACCATCCCATTAATGCTGCTTTTGACACTTATCCTGATCAGGACTTTCTGAAATTCTCTTTGCCCTGACTTTCTTCTGAGGAGGAGGCGTTGATTGACGCTGTTGATACGTGCGCATTCGGTTTGACAATTTAGCATCTAATTTTTGGGGCTGTGCTATGGGAGTCTGAGAGTACCAGGTTATGAGCTGGCAGGCACCTCTGTCAGAATGTATTCCCTTCCCCCTAATCCAATCTCAAGAATTTGCTAGTGAGCCCCACCACCCAATATCAAGGACTTTTCAGACACATCCCCGCCTCACTCCCATCAAAGTGTCCCTTTCTTGGCTGGAAGGTTTTACCCCTTACATGATAGTCACATCAGCCAAACAGTGTGCAATTCACTCTTTGATATACTTCCCTTCCCAATATAAAAGCAAAATACTGTGGATACTGGAAGTACAAACAGACAAACACATGAACAAGGAGCAGAAGTAGGTCATTCAGCACCTCAAGCCTGCTCTGTCCCTCAATAAGATCATGACTGACTTAATGGTAACCTTAAATCCACATTCCCAGCTATCCTGATAACCTTTCACCCCATTAAGGCTTAACGAGAATCTATCCACCTCTGCTTCTACCAATTTTTCATAAAGAGAGTTCTAAAGACGCATGACTCTCTGAAAGGAAAGACTTGGGCCTCATTTCTGTTTTAAATAGAAGCCCCTTATTTTTAAAAAAGTGATCCCTGGTTCTTGATTCTGTTTTAAGAAGGAGGAAACATTTACTCCGCATCTTCCCAATTTTCACATCTACCCTCAGAGAATAGAGCAGATAAATACTTGGCTCAAGAGTTGGTGCAGAAGGGAACCTTTTAGTTTTCTAGATCACTGACACCATTTCTGGGGAAGGTCGGAACTGTACAATGAGGCAGTTTATGCCAAACTATTTTGACCGGGGACACAGAGTGTTCGCACAATAAGGACACAGCGTTTTATAGTAAAGAAACCGAGACTGACGGAGCTCAATGATGTTCAGATTCAAGGGTGAGGCTGGATAGCCTCTACTTTAATGCTATGAGTATTATAGGTAGAGAGATGAATTAAGTGTGAAGATTGATAGGTGGAATTGTGATGCTGCTGCCATCACAGAGATGTGGTTGAATGAGGGACAGGACTGACAACTGAGCTTTCCAGGGTATAGGATTTTCAGACAGTCAAGGGACGGCTTAAAAGAAGAGGTAGTGTTGCATTATTAAGGAGTCAATTACTGCAGTAAGGAGGGATGATGTCTTGGAACAGTCTTCAAGTGAAGCTTTGTGGATAGAGCTTAGGAATGAAGAGAGGACAGTAACATGTAGTACTGGGAGTGTATTATAGGCCCCCAAACAGTCAGCGGACAATTGAGGATCAGATATGTAGATGATTCACTGTAATAATGATAATTAATAATTATATTAGGAGATTTCCTGAACATTAACTGAGATAGTGGTAGTGTAAAAAGTTTAGAGGGCAGATTTCTTGAAATATGTTCAGGAGAGCTTTTTATGTCAAAATGTAGATTTTCCAACAAAGGATGGTGCAGTGCTGGACCTCATTCTTGGGAACAAACAACAATGGAGAGCTGTTCAAGATGGCAATGAAGGAATATTACAGTGAAATAACACTGTGTACAATTTAAAGTTTGTTATGGTAAAAAAGGGTGGTTTTCAAGAAAGAGTTTTTGACTAGGGGAAGGCAGATTTTATTAAAATAAGGCACGATCTGGCCAAAGTAGACTAGGAACAGTTATTTCTTGGAAAATCTACAACAGAACAGTTGTGTGAAAGTGTGGGGCAGGGGATTGGGCGCATTCAAAAATGAAATGGGCAAAGTATAAGCCCATCATAAGTGGCACCGTGGCTCAGTGGTTAGCACTGCTGCCTCACAGTGCCAGCGACCCAGATTTGATTCCACCCTCAGTCTGTGTGGAGTTTGCACATTCTCCTCGTGTCTGCGTGGGTTTTCTCCGGGTGCCCTGGTTTCCTCCCACAGTCTAAAGATGTGCAGGCTAGATGGACTGACCATGCTAAATTGCCCATAGTGTTCAAGGATGCATAGATTAGGTGGGTTATAGAGTGATGGGTCTGAGTGGGATGCTCTGAGGGTCGGTGTGGACTTGTTGGGCCAAAGGGCTTGTTTCCACACTGTAGGGATTCTATGATTCTATGAGTGAAATATAGGAGCAAGATGCCCAAAGAACCCTAGATGTCGAAAAGTATTCAGGACTGGATAAGAAGGAAAAGAGACTTTTAAAAGGTGCAGAAAGAACAAAGAAGTCACTTCACCTGATGAAGGAACAGTGCTTCGAAACCTTGTGATTTCAAATAAACCTGTTGGACTATTACCTGGTATCATGTGACTTCTGACTTTGTCCACCCCAGTCCAACACTGGCACCTCCACACTATACGGATTTCAGCAAAGCCTTTGGCAAGGTCCCATATGGGAAACTATAAAGAAGGTAAAATCACAAGGTATCCAGGTAACTTGGCAAGTTGGATCTGAAATTGGCATAGCGGTAGGAGACAGTGGGTCAGTGAAGGTTGTGTGACTGGAGTTTGGTGTCCATTGGCGTACTACAGGGATCAGCGCTAGGTCCCGTATTGTTCATGAGCCATATAAATTATATAGATGAGAACGTGGAGGGGAATGATAAGTAAGATTGTGGATAACACAAAGATTGGCTGGATCGTTAATAGTGAGGGGGGAGGTGTTCAGTTAAAGGAAGACATTGATGGGTTGGTCACAGGGGAAGATTAGTGGCGGATGGAATTTAATCCTCAAAAATGTGACTTTGGAAAAAATAACAAGTTAATGATGGGCAGTTCACTAGGACACTCAGAGGACAGAGAGATCTTGGGATGTTTGTCCACATATCCCCGAAAGTGAAAGGAGAGGTTAATTAAAAGGGCATGTGGGACACTTGCCTTTGTCAGTCATGATATACAGTATAAGAGCAGGGTGGTTAATTTTTTTTTCTCTTTATTCACTCATGGGCTGAGGGCATGGCTAGCTAGGAAGCATTTATTGCCCATCCCTAATTGCCCAGAAGGCAGTTGAGAGTCAACCACATTGCTGTGGGTCTGGCATCACATGTAGGCCAGAC
The DNA here is from genome assembly GCF_021869965.1 of Rhincodon typus. Classification (NCBI taxonomy): domain Eukaryota; kingdom Metazoa; phylum Chordata; class Chondrichthyes; order Orectolobiformes; family Rhincodontidae; genus Rhincodon; species Rhincodon typus. The sequence continues at coordinate 27,164,791 of NC_063340.1, read as the reverse complement.
CAGTTAAGGATGGCAGTTTGCTTCCCGAAAGGGCATTAGTGAACCAAATGGGTTTTTCCAACAATTGGCAATGGATTCATGATCATCATTAAATTCTTAATTCCAGATATTTTATTGAATTCAAATTCTACCATCTGCTGTGGTGAGATTTGAACCCGGGTCCCCAGAATGTTATCTTGGTCTCTGGATTAGCAGTCCAGTGATAATACAACTAGGCCATCATGTTGGAGCAGTATAAAACTTTGGTTAGACCACAGCTGGAATACTGTATGCAGTTCTGGCCACCGCACTTTAGGAGGGATGTGATTGCACTGGAGCAAACGCAGAGGAGATCGCTAAGGTGTTGCCTAGTTTGGAGCATTTTAGCTATGAAGAGAGCTGGATAGGCTCAGAGCAGAGAACGCTGAGGAGGGATCTGATAGAGGTGTATATAATTATGAGGGACATGGACAGAGTGGATAGGAAGCAACTATTCCCCTTAGTCAAAGGGTTAATAACATGGGAGTATAATTTTAAAGTAAAAGGCAAAAGTGTTAGAGGAGATTTGCGGAAAAACATTTTCAGCCAGAAGTTGGTGGGACTCTGAAGGGTAGCAGGGTTGGGAAACCTTGCAATCTTTAAAGTTTATGTGAATCAGCCCTTGAAATGTCGTATCATTTATCAGGGTATGGGCCAAATGCTGGAAAGTAGGATTCATGTAGTTAGGTCAGCACAGACTTGATGGGCACAAAGGTCTCTTCTGTGCTGTATGACTCTATGACCATCAAGGACTCTCAGTATAAGATACAACTCAAGTCATCTCTTATTCTTTTAAACACCAATGGGTAGAAACATTGCCTGTGCTAGCTTTCAATACAAAGCAACCAGCTCATTCCAAATATTCATCTGGTAAATGTATTCTGAACTGCTTCCAGCACATTTATATCTTTCTTAAATAAGTTGACCAGTACTATACATAAAATTTCAGATGTGGTCTCATCGGTGTCCTGTATAACTGAAACACTGCCTCTCTACTTTTGTATTTAATTAACTTTGCAATAAATAATAATATTCCAATCACTTTTTAACTACTTGTCGTACCTGCATAGTACCATTTTGTTATCCATGTACTAGAACACCCAGATCCCTCTGATCTCATAGCTCAGTAATCTTTCATCAGTTAGCCCTGCTGCCAAAATGAACAGTTTCATGTTTTCCCACATTATTTTCTAATTGTCAGATCTTTGCCCACACAAATAATGGTTTTAGATCATTTTGTGAACTTCTTATAACATCTGCACAACTTTCTTTCCTACCTATTTTTGTGTCTTCAGCAAATTTAGCACCATGTCTTCTTAACAGTCTTCCAAATCATGTAAATATGTTGTAAAACAGTTGAGGTCCTGCTTCTGCACCCTATAGCATACTACTTGTTACTTCTTGCCAAACTAAAAAATAAGTTTTGCATATTGTAACTTTTTGCAAACCTCCTGCCCAGGATATTGGTGCCCCTCCAATTCAGGTGTAACCGTCCTTCTTGTACAGGTCCCACCTTCCCCAGAAGATATCCCAGTGATCCATATATCTGAAGCCCTCCCTCCTACACCACGTGTTGTGTAGCCACGTGTTCAGCTGCACTCACTCTCTATTCCTATCCACACTAGCCCGTGGCACCGGTAGTAATCCAGAGATTACGACTCTGCCCGTCCTGCCTTTTAACTTCAAACCTAACTCCTTATATTCACTTTTCAGGTCCTCGTCCCTTTTCCTAGTTATGTCATTGGTACCGATGTGCACCCACGACTTCTGGCTGTTCTCCCTCCCCCTTAAGAATCCCCCTGTAGACTTGATCTGAGACATCCCTGACCCTGGCACCCATGAGGCAACATACCATCTGGCAGTCTTGTTCGCAACCACAGAATCTCCTGTATGTTCCCCTAACCATTGAATCTCCTATCACTATTGTTCTCCTATGATCTCCCATTCCCTTCTGAGCCACAGAACCAGGCTTGGTGCCAGAGACCTGACCGCTGTAGCTTTCCCCTGGTAGGTCGTCCCCCCAAACAGTATCCAAAGCAGTATACTTATTATTGAGTGGAACGGCCACGGGGGATCCCTGCACTATCTGCTTATTCCCTTTCCCTCTCCTGACGGTCATCCAGCTACCTTTATCCTGTAACTTGGGTGTGACTACCTCCCTGTAACTCCTCTCTATCACCCCCTCAGCCTCCCGAATGATTCGGAGTTCATCCAGCTCCAACTCCAGTTCTCTAACGCTGTCTGTGAGGGGCTGGAATTGGGTGCACTTCTCGCAGGTGAAGTCAGCGGAGACACTAGTAGTGACCCTTACCTCCCACATCCTACAAGAGGAGCATGCAACTGCCCTAGCTTCCATCCTGTCTTCTCTAGATTGCTGAAAGAGATAAAGAGAAAGAAAAAAAAATAGCTCACCTTACCAATCCTCCTCACAGAGATTTCTTTTGGTTAGAGGAGGAAGATGGCTGAGAGACACTACATGTGTAGTGTTTCGGGTTTAGCCACTGTCCAAATATATTAGTTCACTTACCCAACACTTCCCAAGTCCACGTTTGCTCCTCCTCAGCCTTCACTTCCCGGCTGCCCCCGGCTCGCGCTCTGACAACTCCCGCTGTTGAATTAGAGGCTGCTGTCTCACGAGGCAAGTTTTTAATACTAAAACCTTACCTTCCCAGCTGCCCCCTGCCTCGTGCTCTCACGATTCCTGCCGCTGAATTAGTAATACAACCACAAATCAAAGGGAGAGTTTTTGTACTGAAACAAGGTATTGGTCCAGACAAGGAGTTAATAGCAAAATATTACTGTCTGAAAGCAAAACCTTGAAAGCAAGATAAAGGCTGGCCCTTATCGCAAAAAAAAATCGAAATGAAGGACAGGCTTCATGATCTGAAGTTGTTGAAGTCAATGTTGAGCCCAGCAGGCTGTGAAATACGCAATGGGAAGATGAAGTGTTTTTCCTCAGGCTTGTGATGAGCTTTACCAGAGCATTGCGACAGGCTGAAAATAGAAGGGAGGATGTTGGTGAATTAAAAGAGCAACTGACCAGAAGCTGGAGGTTATGCTGGCAGGTTGACAGGTGGAGTTCTACAAATTGGTCACCAGTTCACATTTATTCTTCACAATGTAAAAGAGACTGTATTATGAGTATAGACTGCGGTATACTACGTTTAAAGAAGTAAAGATGGATCACTGCTTCACCTGGAACAAGTGTTTTGGACATTGAACAGTGAGGAGAGAGGAGGTGTTACATCTCTTGCAAAGGTGCTCTGGAATGGAGAAGAGATGTTGGAGTGATAGAAGAGTGGACAAGGAGGTCACAGAGGGAGTGTTCCTTTTCAGTTACTGAAGAAGGTGATGCACAGCTGGAGGCAACTCAAACTAAAATGAAGAGACAGGCTTGCTTGCACATTCTGATCCCTGTGCGCTGGAGATCCTGCAGGCCATTACTGGGATGAATATTGCTGGGCTGTGACTTGTGGCAGGACTGAAATCACTGAAGATGGTGGTACTGTCATTATTCTCCTCACAACTGACCTCCCTCTCATCTCACTCTGTCCTGGTTTACAGTCTGCACATAATGCAGGCATGTAACATTTATTTCCCTTCATCCCCAAATCACAACCTTAGCCTTTCTTCTTTCGCATACATAATAAATACAAGTTGGCAATGAAGAGGAGGAACAGTAAGAAGGCAATGGCAATGAAAATGCACGATTACTTGATTTTGCACTTTCACTGAGACCTTGACGTAATGAAAAATTCAAAGGAGAACATAAATGTGAGTTTTAATAGATGACTAGCCTGAAGCCATGGCTGGGAGAAAGCATAGCACAGGTGCTAGCTTGCCAGGGAGTAAGGCCATACAAAATTTGCTGCTGAGGACTCAGATGAGGACCTCAATCGGACAGGCTAATTGGGAAGCTGGCTGGAAAACCTGCATTCAACATCATGGAGTAGGAGTCGTCTGGGGCCAACATGATACAAGGCTTTGAACAGAATTTGGAGATTATCTTAGAAAAAGTAAAAATATTGATCAACTTTTTGCACAGTGTGGACTTCAATTATGATGCAGTGTCTAATGTCTGATGTCAAAGCTTCTGTTGCATGGACAGCAGCCACTCTAGTTCAGAACTCTGCAGTGGAAGCTTAGACTGAACTTGTCATGTCTGTAGATTACAGTGTGCAAAGGAGATTGCAGGGTATCATAGCAGACTAACAATCTGTCCTCGAAAAAGTTCCTAGTATTGCTGTGGTGTAATTGTCCTCCTATCCACCTCACTCTCTTGAAACTCACTACATATGTTCACATTCAAAGTATAGACACTGGACAAATGTATACCCAATAATGAGGGGAGGAGACAATGTAAGGGGAAATATTGACTCATTTTAACGGCACCTAAAATTTCTAATTTATAAAGGAATACAGGCATGTGGGCAACATTCCATCACATTTATGACTTATACTTGCAAATGATTGACAGGTTTCAAGGAGTCAGGAGGTGAATTACCTATTGCAAGATTCCTAGCCTCTGACCTGTTCTTTTAGATACAGTATTTATATGTGTGGTCCAGTTCAGTTTCTGATCAATGGTAACCTAGAGGTTGTGGATATTATGGGATTCAGCGATGGTAATGCCATTAAATGTCAAGGAATGTTAGACAGATTATTTCTTGTTGGAAATGGTCATTGCCTTGCATTTGTGTTACACAAGTGTTACTTGCCACTTATTGGTCCAAATATGGATACTGTCCAGGTCCTGCTGCATTTGGACATGGACTGCTTCAGTATATAAGGAGTATCTACAGTCATTTTCATCAATTCTGCAATTGACTGGCCAGAGCAACTTGCTCATTAAAGAACACAAATCAAAATTTCACTATGAACTGAAGACCCTGCAATTGCACTCTCTAGCTGCAGGTATTTGGTACAGAACCAGTGATCCATAACATGATCAGAAAATAACCCTCTGTATGCCCTTGCTGCCAAATGACCTTTGAGAATCCTCCTCCATGACCACTACTGCTGCTAGATTAAGAGAACTGCCAGGTCTCCCTGCCCATGCATCTCCTGTCATCCTATTCAATCACCAAGTTGTTTAAATGATGTCTAAGTGAAAACATGATTTGGACACTCAAGCAGATTCACTAGGCAGGCATCAAGTTCTTTCAGGTAGTGAATAGGCCAAGACTGTAGAGAGTGGGTGGAAACATGGCAAGATTCCATTGCTAATCACCGTTTGGTCGAAGGAAAAGGTATATGAGCATTATGTTTGGTCAGGATCAGATACAGGTATGATTCCTCCCAGAACTAAGTATTATCCAAAAGTATGCAGTTAAATTCAAACATGAAGAATAAGAAATTAGGTGTGTTCTCTTACCTTGAAATCATATTTTACAGATCATACAGATGCTGAGCTCCTGGATCATACATCCCATGAAGAAACCATCCTATAGTCAGGGACAGTTCAGGACACTCAATGGGTGGGCATCCAAGAAGAGTAGGAAGAGAAAGGGAGTTCAGGAGTCTCCTAGGTGCAGCCACTTTCAAACTGGTGGTTGGCATTCAAAATTGTTGAGAGTGATGAGGCCTTGAAATGAGTGCAGTCCAAATCTTGGACAACAGGCAACTCAGGAAGAAACAGTAAAAAGTAGAAGTGAAATAATTGTAGTACTTCCATAGATAACAAAGTGGACAAGCATTCTGTAACTATGCTTGTGAGTTCTGCTTTGTGTGTGGTCTCCCTGACCAGGCTAAAGGACATCATAGAGAGGCAGAGGGAAAGGAGTCAGGAATTATAGCTCATGCCAGTTCCAATGACATAGAGAAACTGGGTATTGTGATCCTATGGTCAGATTTTCAGGAGCTAGAGATGAAGTCAAAATGTAGGCTCTGAAGTTATTATTGTAATACCTTGAATATTCCTATTGCCACATTCTAGCAAGAATAGAAAAAGGAAAATATTGAGGATCACTGTACAGCTTGAGATATGGTGTAGGAGATGACTTCAGATTTGGGAATTTGGTTGCACCTCAAAAGGGCTGGGACAGTGTCTTCCATGGGAGGTTCAAGAGTGCGACTGGGGAGAGTTTCAACTAAATAGGTAGGGGGAATGGGAACCAGGAGAGAAGTAGCAAATAGGAATATGATGATGCAAAAAGTTGTTTCTCAGTACAGAACTTGGGTATTGCTGAAAAATAGACAAATTTTATTGAAGCTTTTCACCACTCTCATCAGGACAATTAGCAAGAAATACCAATGCAAAGGGATAACAATTGTTATATTGTATGATAACAGTAAAGTGTTGGGTGGTACAAGAGAAGGAAGAAGTACCACATTACATAACAGCAGACTAAGAATACCTAAGGGGAATATAAGGACAGGTCTGATGTAAATGCACAAAGTATGATGAATAAGGTTGTTGATTTACAAGCACAAAGTTCCACACGGGAATATGAAGCAGTGACAATACAAATATGTAGTTATAAATGGTAAATGCCGGGTGCTTAAGATTCAAGGATACAAAGTGTTCACAAAATTAAAAAATAGGAAGACAATGGAAGTGGGATGGCAGTATTCATTAGAGAAGACAGTGTTTCCTTGAAAATAGAGTATATACGTGGGGAGGTAGGAATCTGTTTTATTACGTTTACAAAGCAAATAGGTATGATCATGATATTAGGGGCATTGCTTAGGCTTCCAGATGGTGAGAGAGATGCAGAATCACACCTATAGGGAAATTGTAGAGGTGTGTAAGAACTATAGATTGGTGAACTTGGGCAACTATCATAATCTTAGAATTAAGGGTAACGAGTCTGGGTTTCTATAATGATTTTAGGAGAACTTCCTTGACAAGTATGTTCATGATCCAATGAAGAAAGAGGCATTACTGATTCTGGTGCTGGGAAATGAGGTCAATCATGTGTCTGCATGATGAACACTTAGGTAAGAGTAATCTGTGCAATATAAGTTTTAGATTAATAATGGAGAGAGGCAAGACAAAGTCTAAAATGATAGGACTAAATTGCGAGAGGACTGATTTCAATGAGATGAGGCAGAATCTAACCAAAGTAAAATGAAAATCAAAGACTGGTAGGAAAAATGTAATGGAGAAATGACTAACCTTAAATGAGATGTTACAGGTATACAATAGATACACTCAAAAGAAAAGTGAAGGGAACTGAAGGCCTGCTTCTACAATATGAGGGAGATAGAAAATTTGATGAAACAAAAAAAAGTGTGTGCCATACACATCTCAGGTGAAGTTTTCGAACAACAGTCAGGCAAATACATGAAGTGCAGAGGATAAATGAAGAGAAGTATACAATTAGCAAAGAGTGAATATGATAACAGAACAACAGGGAACATTTGAAATGGAGATAATGAATAGGTAGGCATGGGTAGATTGTTAACTTTCTTGCTGTGGGGCATTGGATGGCAGTGGTTGTGGTTTTGAATCCTTCTAGAGCTGTCTACATCTGTGTAGTAGCCACCTCTGCCTTCAGATCAGTTTACGTCATTGAATTATGTAGGGACTGAGGATCTGCTTTTAGCTATCAAGGGACCTTGACAGAACCTCCATTGCTTGCAGTGTCATCAGGTTTTTCAAGCCCAACGTGCATTACCTTTGTTATCTATAGTGGTTCAGCTCCAGTCAAAAGAGACATGCATGGCTAATCTATCTCATCCACCCATAAGTCCAGAAATCCTCAGCATGAAGCCATGCTGTGGACTCTGTGTACACCACTCGCTTGGTGTAGTGCTTCATGGGTCTCTCTGTGAGCGTTACCATATACTCAGATGCTGGAGAAATGACACCACATCTGGCTCAGATGGACATTATTTCCTCATGGGATTGAACTGCTGAAGAGCTGACAAATGTTCACACATCTGTTCTTTTGATAACGATACCTGAGGATTGGCATTTGCATGGAGAGGTATATTGTTGGGCCTCATCTCACTTCTCCATTGGCAAATGGTAACAGCTTCATGACTTCCTTCTGTGAATCTGTGTAGTGCTAATCAGATGGTGCTGTGAAATAAGTGTATCAGCTGTGATTCAGCGTGGGCTGGGATGAAGTGACATAGTGGTTTGAGATGGTGGTATGTTGACAGAGCTTCCAGAAGTAACAGGAGCTCTGGTCTCTCCCTCATCTGTTGTTGGACATGCTGCAGAGACAAGTGAAACAGCTATTTCTTCAACTAAGCCCCAGTGCCTCAACTTGATAGGACTTTCCACCAAAGACACATATGTGTGCTCAGGCTCAACATGGTCTCGGGTCTGATGGACTTAATCGTTGCTTTACCAACCCTCCATTAAATCGCTGCCACATTACCCTCAACAACAAGCTGCCCTTCAATAACCAATCCCATTTCCATGGTCTTCTCCTCCGTCGGTGTCACTAGGGTGATGTAAGGTGATGACACTATTTCCTTAGCCCTGCACTCATCCCTGGAACATCTGCACAACAAGGACACATATGTCACACTCCTGCTCATTGATTACAGCTCCATGTTCAACATCATTACCCCTCCAGACTGATCTCAAAACTCCGAGACCTTGGTCTCAGCTCTGCCCTCTGCAACTCGATCCTCAGCTTTCTGATCCACAGACCGCAATGAGTGAAAATAGACAACTGCACCTCCTCCACAATAACAGTCAACACTGGAACTCCCTAAAGATGCGTCTTCAGCACCTTACTGTACTCCCTGCACACCCACGACAGTGTTGCCAAATTCCAAACGAATGTTCCCTACAAGTTTGCTGATGACACCACCCTGGTAGGACAGGTATCTAACAATGATGAGTCAGAATACAGAAAGGAGACGGAGGGCTTGGTGATGTGATGCAGTAAGAACAGCCTCTATCTCAATGTCAGCAAAACCAAAGAACTGACCATTGACTTCAGAAAGAAAGGAGAACACGTTCCTATCTACATCAATGGAGTTGAGGTTGAGAGGGTGGAGAGCATCAAGTTCCAAGGAGTGATGATAACCGACAACCTGACCAGGACTTACCATGTAGATGCAAGAGGCAAGAAGGCGCAACAATGCTTCTTCTTCCTCAGGCGGCTCAAGAAATTTGGCATGTTCCTAAGGACCCTCATCAACTTCTATAGATGCACTATTGAAAGCATACTGCCCTGGGTGCGTAACGCTTGGTATGGCAACTGCTCTGCCCAGGACCGTACGAAACTACAGAAGGTGGCGTGTACAGCCCTCACCATCACGGAAGCAATCCTTCCATCCATGGACTCCATTTACATGGCTCGCTGCCGTGGAAAGGCTGCCAACATCATCAAAGACCCATCGCACCCCAGTAATGATCTCCTGCAACCTCTTCCATCATGCAGAAGATACAGAAGCCTGAACACATGCACCAGCAGGTTCAGGAACAGCTTCTTCCCAGCTGTTTCTAGACTGATGAATGAACTTTCTAGCCTCAAATAATGCTGATCTTGCTAACGTTGATATTGCCTAGCGCACATCCTGTGCAATGTAACCTGTATGTTTCTAAGTCTTTTGATCTGTACTCCTTACTTACCACAATCTGCCTGTACTGCTCGTAAACAAAGCTTTTTACTGTACTTCAGTACACATGACAATAAATCAATCAATGAAACAAACATTTAGCACTGTTAAACTTCACACATTCATTTTATTGGCCCCACACACAGACAGCTTTTGAACCATCTCAACCATATCACCCAAACATATTGCATACACTCCCTAACGGGATAATATGGGATGGAAAAGTGCCAGGGCAGAAAGCAATAGTCTTTGATGAGGCTCTCGTTTCTCTTCTGTTCCTCTTTTTCCTATTCCTTCATGTCTGCTTCACCCTTGTGCTCCTGCTTTTCAGCTTTGTGGTTGCTAGCAGGTGGTAAAAGCTGATCTTTCATAATGGAAAGGATATGCAGCATGGTGCATACACCCTCAAATCTTTTTTTTAACAGGCTATTCAGCCCAACAAGTCCACACTGACTCTCCAAAGAACATCCCACACAGACTCACACCCCCCTACCCTATACCTGTAACTCTGCATTTCCCATGGATAACCCACCTAACCTACACATCCCTGAGCACTATGGGCAATTTATCATGGCCAATCTACCCAGCTTGTACATCTTTGGACTGTGGGAGGAAACTGGAGCACCTGGAGGAAACCCACGCAGACACAGGAAGAATATGCAAACTCCACACAGACTGGAGGCTGGAAGTGAATCTGGGTCCCTGGCACTGTGAGGCAGCAGTGCTAACCACTGAGCCATCTTTATACCTGTTCAGCTCATTATTGTCATGTTCCTTCAGAGTGGTCCAAGGATGGGAAGCATGGATTGAGTTTTCTAATGATATTCCTCTGCCAGCTTGAATCTCACTGAATTCCAGCTGTGTATGACAGCCTTAGTTCTAGTTTGGAGTCATGAATACATCAGTGCGTAGCCCTTATTATCCAATGGTCAGCTTTGACTTGCTGTGGTCATTTAAATACAGTTGATATAAAGGAGAGATGTTGACTTGAAGTTGACAAGACAATAGATGATTTTGTACACTGACCTTGAACAAATCTGGGCCATGAGTTCAGGCTACATATTCTGGTTTGGGCTGCAGCAGTCTGGGATGGCTCACTGCCAGTTAAGAGCAGGGGTAATGGCAGAATGAATGAAAAATGACTGCTGCCAGGATGCCAGGCACAAGTTCTGGTCTGCACAGCTGCAGATTCCGGGAGTAGAATTGACCAGTTCAAGAAAATAAAGAATTAACATAAGGCTCACACAACTCAATGTATCTGCAATCAATGGCACACTGCACTGAAGGAAGCCTAAAATTTGAGCAAACCCATGTGCTCACTGTGTCTATCAATGGCAAGAGAGAATGAGCTTAAGCTCATCTTGCTTTAGACAGTTTCAGTCACCTGTCTTATGCAACAGGGAACTGCAAACCATGAAACATTACTTATATCATATCAGTAGCGACATGAAAGGTACCGAATGCTTACAAGCTATGGCCAGCTTGACAGCCACAGGCAATGTGAGCTGTGCCCTGCTCAGAGGCTGCTTGGCTGGTGGCTGATTTGTACCTTAGCTTCATTTACCTTCTTTCACTCCTGCCCCATTATCCACTGAGATTTTGGTCACCTTCAATGCTACCTTTTTCCCTGCTTGATTTTTTTTAAAGCAGTTATTTTTAAAAATTTATTTCCTCTGCTGGTCCAGCAGAGAGTGACAGCGAGGGAGAGGCATTACTTTGGTGCATACATTAGAGCCTGGAAGCAGTCACCTCCACTGAAGAGTGGATGTCTGGCAACAGCCCCAAACATTACATCAATGTAGTGTTTCCCTCCCTCCCTCCTCCTCTAACCAAAAAAGGAGTGAGAGAGATGTGCTAATTTGTTAGTAGCAGAATGAGAAGTAAGGCAGTGGCACAATAGACTTCGGTGAGCAGTGGCTCAGCAAAAAGTACAGGTAGGCTCAGGCAAAGTTCTTCTAACTTTTCTCTTAAACTTAGAGCAGATGAGATGGTAGTTAGTGCAGTGGTATGCTCCTCCTGTAGGATGTGGGAGCTCAGGGAGACCTCCATCGTCCCTGATGACCACACCTGTGGGAAGTGGACCCAGCTGCAGCTCCTGGGAGACGTGTTAAGGAGCTGGAGCTGGATGCACTCAGGATCATCCAAGATGCTGAGCACATCATAGATAAGAGTTTTAATGAGGTGGTACACCTAAGATGCAGGCAGAGAGTAGCTGGGTGACCGCTAGGAAAGGCAAAGGGAGTAGGCAGCATGTGCAGGAATCCCCTGTGGCTATTCTCCTCAAAAACAAATATATCATTTTAGATACTTTGGGCTAGGTCAATATTCAGGGGAAAGTACCAGTAGCCAGGTTGATGGCATTACGACTGGCTCTGGGGCACAGCAGGAAAGGATAAAGGTAAACAGGATCTTAGTTATGGGAGATTCGATAGTTAGGGGGACAGACAGGAGATTCTGTGGCTGCAAATGGGAATCCAGGAGGGTGTGTTGCTTCCCAGGTGCCAGGGTCCGGGATGTCCTTGAGCGACTGCAGAACGTTCTCGAGGGGGAGGTGAGCAGCCAGAAGTCATTGTGCACGTTGGCACAAATGACATAGGTAGAAATAGGAATGAGGTCGTGCAGAGAGATTATAGAGAGCTAGGAAAAAAGTTAAAAACCAGGACCTCAAAGGTGGTAACCTCCGGATTACTTCCAGTGCCACGTGCTAATGAGGGTAAGAACAGGAGGATAGGGCAGATGAATGTGTGACTAAGGAATTGGTGCAGGGGGTAGGGATTCAGATGCCTGGATCATTGAGATCTTTTCTGGGGCAGAGGTGACCTGTTCAAGAGGGATGAGTTGCACCTGAACTGGAGGGGGACCAATATTCTGGCAGGCAAATTTCCTAGTGCTGAAGGGAGGATTTAAACTAGATTGGCGAGGGGCAGGGGAGGACCTTAAACAGCAGGGAGGCAAGTATGAGGATGGAAGGAGATACATTAATCAGAAATAGCAAGATGAAGAGACAGGTCAGGATGAACAGGACAGGGAGTGAGGAATGCCTGTTGGATTAAATTGCATCCATTTCAAGAGGGCTGATAGGTAAAGCTGATGAACTCAGGATGTGGATGGGTACATGGGACTCGGATATTATAACCATTACAAAAACATGGCTAAGGGAGGGACAGAACTGGCAGCTTAATGTGCCAGGGTACAGGTGCTTTAGCTGGGACAGAGGTGGAGGAAAGAGGGGAGGGGAAGTTACATTTTTGATTAAGGGGAGTATCACAGCAATAGTCAGAGACGAAATAACTGAGGGAACATCCAGTGAGGCTTTGTCAGTGGAGCTAAGAAATGAGAAGGGGATGGTGACATTATTGGGGTTGTACTTTAGGCCCCCAAATAGTCAATGGGAATTAGAGGAACAAGTATGCAGGGAGACTGGGGGACTTGCAGGAGCAATAGTGTTGTCACAGTGGGGGATTTTAATTTTCCTAACATAGACTGGGACTACTATAGTGTTAAGGGCTTAGATGGGGTGGAATTTGTTAAATGTGTTCAGGAAAGTTTCCTTAATCAGTATATAGAGGTCCTACTCAGGAAGGGGCAAAACTTGACCTACTCTTGAGAAATAGGGCAGGACAGGTGACTGAGGTGACAGTGGGGGAGCACTTTGGGACCAGTGACCATAGTTCTATTAATTTTAAAATAGTTATTGAGAGGGACAAAACTGGTCCACATGTTCAAGATCTAAATTGGGGCAAGGTGAATTTTGATGAAATTAGACAACAGCTTGCAGGGGTTGATTGGAGTAGTTTGCTGCAGGCAAAGGGACCTCTGGGAGAGGTCTTTAAAAGAGGGAGGCCTTTAAAAGTGTGATAGCTAGAGTTCAAGACCTTTTATGTTGTTGTGAGGGTGAAAGGCAAGGTTAGCAGGAGTAGGGAACCCTGGATGTCAAGAGATATTGAGGTTTTGACTAGTAAAAAGGAGGCATGGCTCAGGAGCAGGCATTTAGGATCAAGGGAATCCCTGGAGGCATATAGGGGATACAGGAGTTTACTGAAGAAGGAAATCAAGAGAGTGAAAAGGGGACATGAGATAGCTTTGGCTGAGAAGATTAGGTGAATCCCAAGAGATTCTTTGAATATGTTAAAAGTTAAAGAATATGTAGAGAGCGAATAGGACTCCTCAAGGACCAAAGTGGACATGTATGTGTGCACAAGAAATGGGTGACGTCCTCAATGAATACTTCTGCTCTGTGTTTACCATGGAGAAAGACATGGAAACTTGGGGAAGTTAGGGGCAATATCTTGGGTACAGTCCGTATTACAGTACAGGGGGTATTAGAAGTATTAGAATATATGAAGGTGGATAAATCTCCTGGTCCTGACCAGATGTATCCCAGAACCCTGCAAGACGCTAGAGAAGAAATTACAGGGACCATGGGAGATATATTTGCATCATCGTTAGCGACAGGTGAAGTCCTGGAAGACTGGAGGGTAGTAAATGTTGTGCCCTTATTCAAGAAGGTCTGCAAAGAAAAACCTGGGAATTATAGACCAGTAAGCTTAATATCTGTGGTAGATAAGTTACTTGAGAAGATTCTGAGGGATAAGATATACATGCATTTAGAAATACAGGGTTGGATTAGGAGTAGTCAGCATGGCTTTGTGAATGGGAGATCATTCCTCACAAATTTGTTAGAGGTTTTTGATGAAGTGACCAGGACGGTTGATGAGGGCAGGGCAGTAGACGTAGTCTATATGGATTTCAGTAAGGCCTTTGATAAGGTTCCACATGGTAGGCTGCTCTGGAAGGTTAGATCACATGGAATCCAGGAAAAGCTGGCAAATTGGATACATGAGATAACAAAGTGTAGAGCTGGATGAACACAGCAGGCCAAGCAGCATCATAGGAGCAGGAAGGCTGACGTTTCGGGCGTAGACCCTTCTTCAGAAATGCTGGAGGGGAAGGGGGTTCTGAAATAAATAGAGAGAGAGGGGGATGCGGATAGAAGATGGATAGAGGAGAAGATAGGTGGAGAGGAGACAGACAGGTCAAAGAGGCGAGGATAGAGCCAGTAAAGGTGAGTGTAGGTGGGGAAGTAAGGAGGAGATAGGTCAGTCCAGGGAGGACGGACAGGTCAAGGGGGTGGGATGAGGTTAGTAGGTATGAGATGGGGGTGGGGCTTGAGGTGGGAGGAGGGGATAGGTGGGAGGTAGGACGGGTTAGGGAGGTGGGGACGAGCTGGGCTGGTTTTGGGATGCGGTAGGGGGAGGGGAGATTTTGAAGCTTGTGAAATCCACATCGATACCATTGGGCTGCAGGGTTCCCAAGCGGAATATGAGTTGCTGTTCCTGCAACCTTTGGGTGGCATCGTTGTGGCACTGCAGGAGGCCCAGGATGGACATGTCGTCTGAGGAATGGGAGGGGGAGTTGAAATGGTTCGCGACTGGGAGGTGCAGTTGTTTAGTGCGAACATGATTGGCTTGATTGTAGGAAGCAGAGGGTAATACTGGAAGGATGCTTGTCAGACTGGAGGCCTGTGACAAGTGGTTTGCCTCAGGGGTCGGAGCTTAACCCATTGCTGTTTGTTAACTATATCGATGATTTGAATGAGAAAGTACAAGTCATGATTAGTTAGTTTGCAGATGACACTAAAATAGGTGATATCGTGGACAGTGAGGAATGTTATCAGAAATTGCCGCAGGATCTTGATCAGCAGGGGAAGTGGGTTGAGAAATAGCAAATGGAGTTTAATATAGATAAGTGTGAGTTGTTGCATTTTGGAAAATCAAATCCAGGTAGGAGTTTCATGGTGAGTGGTAGGGCCTTAAGGAGTGTTGTGGAAGAGAGTAACCTTGGAGTTCAAGTGCACAGTTCTCTGAAAGTGGAGTCACAGGTAGACAGGGCAGTGAAGAAGGCTTTTGGCACACTGGCCTTCATCAATCAGGGTATTGAGTATATAAGTTGGGAAGTTATGATGAAGTTTACATGACGTTGGTGAGGCAGCACTTGGAGTATTGTGTTCAGTTTTGGTCACCTTGCTATTAGGAAGGAGGTTATTAAACTGGAAAGAGGCAGAAGAAATTTACAAGGATGTTGCCAGGACTCAAGAGACTGAGTTATAAGTAGAGGTTGGACAAGCTAAAACTTCTTTCTTTAGAGCGAAGGAGACTGAGGGGGGCATCTTATAGAAGTGTATAAGATCATGAAAGGCATGGATAGGGTGAATGCACTCAGTCTTTTACACAGAACTGGGGAATTGAGGACTAGAGGGCATCAGTTTAAGGTAAGAGGGGAAAGAATACATGGGAACCTGAGGGGCAACGTTTTTACACAGTGGTGGCATATGGAATGAGCTGCCAGCAGAAGTAGTTGAGGCAGGTACATTAACAACATTTTAAAGGCATTTGGACATTTCTGAAGAAGGGTCCCGATCCAAAACATCAACTTTCCTACTCCTCTGATGCTGCCTGGTCTGCTGTGTTCCTCCAGCTCCACACTGTGTTATCTCTGACTCCAGCATTGGCAGTTCTTTCTATCTCTGGACAAATGTATGGATAGGAAAGGTTTAGAAGGTATGGGCCAAGTGCCGACCAAAATGTCCATAATCAGTCTCCCTTTCTGGCATGTCCTGAGTGCTCATGTGTGTGAATGAAGTAGTGAAGCAAATCTCCCACGTTTTGAATGTTTTGTTAGTAAGTTCTATCTTTTCATAGAATCCCTACAGTGTGGAAACAGGCCCTTTGGCCCAACAAGTCCATACTGACCCTCAGAGCATCCCACCCAGACACATGTAACCTACACATCCCTGAACACTATGGGCAATTTAGCATGGCCAATCCACCTAGCCTGCACATCTTTGGACTGTGGGAGGAAACTGGTACACCCAGAGGAAACCCAACCAGACACAGGGAGAATGTGCAAACTCCATACAGACAGTTGCCTGAGGATGGAATTGAATCCAGGTCCCTGGCACTGTGAGGCAGCAGTGCTAACCACTGAGCCGTTGTGCCATTTATTTCATCTTTTTTGATCCCTTATCTAAACAAAGATATACTGGCATGGGAGGCAGTTCAGAGAAGACTCACTAGGCTGATATCAAATATGGAGGGACTGTTTTATGAGAAGAAGCTGTGTAGATTGGGTCTGTAGTTTTGGAATAGAGAAAAATGAGACATGACCTCATTGAAACATAAAAGATTGTTAGGGGACTTGATTGCGTAGATGCAGAAAGGTTGTTTCCTCTTGTGAGAGAGTGTAAGATCAGAGGGCATAATCTCATAATAAGGCGTGACACATTTAAGACCAATGAAGAAGATTTTTCCCCCTGGAGGGGAGTCAATATGTGGAATTCTTTACCACAGATATGTGTTTTGGGTGGGTCAAAGTATGATCAAGGCTGAACTAGACTGATCAATCAGTAGACTAATCAGTAAATCAAGGGTTAAGGGAATAAGGCAGGAAAATGGAGTTGAGGATTAGCAGATCAGCCATGATCTCATTGAATGTTGGAGCAGACTCTGAGCTGAATAGTCCACTTCTGCTCCTGTGTCTTATGATTAAAGAATTTTGCTGTGGTTAATTTCAAAAATTGAAATCCAAAAACTTTTTGGGAACATCCTTCTGCCTACCCAAGTAGCTAAACATGATTGGAAGGAAAAAGTAGTAAATCAAACAATACCTTACCTCTATCCTCTATTTGTTCATGACACCTCTTTGAGCAAGCTTTTGAGCATTTGATTTAATCTCGTATAATTTTGTCATATTTGTTTAATAACTTTCTTATGAAAGACCATAGGATGTTTCATCATGTTAAAAATGTGATATAAATGTAATTTGTTTTTGCTGCTGTTGAGTATGACAGCGAGTTAGCTTACATGGCTAGAGTTCATTGCTGAATGATACTGATGATACAGTTCAATTCCTGTAGGAGCTGTGAACATTCAAATTGAATTAGCTTTATTGTCACATGCACTCGAATGAATGCAGTGATATGTTTGCATTGTTGCCGCTTATGGCGCTATCTTCGGTACAAGATGCCAAGTTATAGACACTTTAATATTTGGTACAATTGAAAAATAATTTAAAGTCTAGCATAAGAATAAAGAGGAAAAAATAACATTCGATTTACAGTCCTTTCGCCTGAGTCTGTGCTAGGACCTAGCCTCCATACTGTGCTGGGTCAAGCCTCCAGACAATGCCGGGCTTCAAAGTTCGAGGCCTCAACTCCAGTGCACAATGGCTTTGCGTCCCCGCCTCAGCCTCCAGTCTGGGACTTGCCTCCCCATGCCAGCCTCCACTCTAGGACTCGCCTTCCTGCGATGGCTTCCAGTCCAGGACTTGCCTCTGGGACTCGCCTCCTGCTCCTGCCTCCAGTCCACAAATTGCCTCCTCCATTCCGCACTGAGTAAGTTTAAAAAGTTAATTTTAAAACGAAACACTCAAGAAGTGTGAAAAAGTAAGAGAAAAAGAAAAAGAACAGGCAGAGCAGAGGAGCTCTGCCACCATCTTGGTCTCTCTCTTTGCCTTTCCCTGTGCTTGATGTGAAATGCTGGCCTTCAAGATATGTCCTCACTTGTGTCTCTCTTTATTGGGAAGAGATGATTTGGGCCCGCATGGAGAATGCCATTGTGTAGAGATATGAACAGACAAACAGGCATCTACTTTCAGTTAAGAATAATATGGAGTTAGTGAAAGCCACACTTTTGATTCTATGTTGAAAATATTCAGGAGCTGTCCATGTCACAATGCTGCTGTCTTGTTAATTATTTGGAGTAAGTATTTATTGGCCAAATTACTTCAATAATAGGTCTGGATCCTTTATTCAGAATGAAACAAATTTCTTATTATCTGTCTGGTGGGCTGGGACACCAGCAGTTATGTCAGGACCAGTGTGTTAAGGGGGTGGGTCGAAGGGGTGATCACCTCAAAATAACTTGTGCTACAAAATCATTTGTACCTCAATAGGATTCAAGGCCTTTAAGAGAGAAAGAAAGGAGAAAGAAAGGAAAGCCTTCCTGCTCCTCTGATGCTGCTTGGCCTGCTGTGTTCATCCAGCTCTACACCGTGTTATCTCAGATTCTCTAGCATCTACAGTTCCTACTATCTCAGAAAGAAAGGAAGCTGGAATAAAGATCAGGAGATAATGTTTCAGTTTCCATTGATTCATTGCACTGTGAACAAGCTGATAATAATTCATTCAATATATAAACACAATTGATGTGATACATCTGAATTTTAGAAAGGTATTTGATAAGAGGCAGCTAACAAACCCAATTAGAGTGTGGGAAATCAGGAGACTAGCTACAAGACAGAAGGTAGGGAGTTGCAGTAAATCAGATGTAATGGTAATGGAGTCATAGAGATGTACAGCATGGAAACAGACTCTTCGGTCCAACTCATCCATGCTGGCCATATATCCTAAATTAATATAGTCCCATTTGCCAGCATTTGTCCCATATCCCTCTAAGCCCTTCCTATTCATATACGCATCCAGATGCCTTTTAAATGTAATTGTAATTCTAACAGCCTCCACCACTTCCTCTGGCAGATCAGTCCATACATGCACCACTCTTTGTGTGAAAAAAGGTGCCCATTTTAAGTCTTTCCCCTCTCACCTTAAATCTATGCCCTTTAGTTTTGGACTCCCCCACCCCAGGGCAAAGACCTTGGCTACTCACCCTATCCATGCACCTCATGATTTTATAAACTTCTATAAGATCACTCCTCAGCCTCCAACGCCCCAGGGAAAATAGCCCCAGCCTATTCAGCTTCTCCCTATCGCTCACACCTTCCAACACCGGCAATATCAATTCCACACCTACTCTCTGAAAAGCATCACACCCAGACCCAACACTCCTGCTCCCCAACCCTATCCTTGCAACCCTGCATTTCCCATGGATAATCCACTTAACCTGCATATCCCTGGACACTATGGGCAATATAGTATGGCCAATCAACCTAACCTGCACACCTTTAGACTGTGGGATGAAACTGGTGCGCTGGTGGAAACACACACATGGATAGATGTTTAGTTAAAAACCAAAAGAACTGCAGATACTGTATATCAGGAACAAAAACAAAGTTGCTGCAAAAGCTCAGCAGGTCTGGCAGCATCTGTGAAGGAGAAAACAGAGTTAACAATTTTGGGTTTCTGAGAAAGGGTCACTGGACCCGAAACATTAACTCTGTTTTCTCCTTCACAGATGCTGCCAGACCCGCTGAGCTTTTCCAGCAACTTTATAGATGTTTAGTTGATTGGCAGAAAGCAGAGAATGGGGATAAAGGGGTCTTTTTCAGGATGATAGCCAGTAACTGTTCTGGCACGGTGGCACAGTGGTTAGCACTGCTGCCTCACAGTGCCAGGGACCCTGGTTCAATTCCACCCTCGGGTGACTGTCTGTGTGGAGTTTGCACGTTCTCCCCATGTCTGTGTGGGTTTCCTTCGGGTGCTCCGGTTTCCTCCCACAATCCAAAGATGTGCAGCTTAGGTGGATTGGTTGTGCTAAATTGCCCAGAGATTCGGGGATTAGATCTATGATCTAATCAAGAGTTCCACAGGGGTTAGTATTGGGACTACAAATGTTCATGTTGTACATTAGCGATCTGAATGACAGAACTGAGGGTGTTTTTGCTACGTCTACCGATGATACAAAGATAGGTGGAGGGACAGGCCATGTTAAGGAATTGGAGAAGCTAGAGAAGGCTAGGAGATTGGGCAAAGAAGTGGCAGATGGAAGACAATATGGGAAAGTGTGAGGTTATGCACTTTGGCACAAAGAATAGGTGCTGACTATTTTTGAAATGGGGAAAGCCTTTGGAAACTTGAAGCACAAGGATACTTGGGAGTCTTAGTTCAGGATTCTCTTAAGGTTAACATGTAGGTTCAGTTGGCAGTTAGGAAGGCAAATGCAATGTTAACATGCATTTTGAGAAGGCAACATGGTGGCTCAGTGATTAGTATTGCTGCCTCACAGCTGTAGGGACCCAGCTTCAATTCCAGTCTTGGGTGACTGTCTGTGTGGAATTTAGATGTTCTTCCCATATCAGCTTGGGTTTCTGCCTGGTGCTCCAATTTTCTCTCACAGTCCAAAGATGTGCAGTTTAGGAGGATTGGCCATGCTAAATTGGCTGCAGTGTCCAGGGATGTGCAGGTTAGGTGGGTTAGCCATGGTAAAATGTGGGTTTATATGGATAGAATGGGGGCCTGAGTCTTGACAAGTAATCTGCAGAGGGTCAGTACAGACTCAATGGGCCTAATGGCCGTTTTCTGCATTGTTAGGATTCTATGAAGGCTAGAATACACGAGCAGGGATGTACTTCTGAGGCTGTACAAAGCTCTGGTCAGACTGTATCTGAATATTGTGGGCAGCTTTGGGCCCTGTAACTCAGGAAGAATGTGTTGGCCTTGGAGGGGTTCAGAGGAGATTCACAAGAATGATCCTGGCGATGAAGGGCTTGTCATGTGAGGAGCAGTTGAGGACTCTGGGTCTGTACTCAATGGATTTTAGAAGGATTGAAGTGGGCGGGATCTGACTGAAAATTGCAAAATACTGATAGGCCTGAATAGTGAAAATATTTCCACTTTTGGGAGAGACTGAAACTTATGGTAACAGCTTTAGAGGGAAGGGAAAACCCTTTAAATCTGAGATGAGGTGGTATTTCTTTAGCTGGAGTGTGGTGAATCTATAGAACTCATTGCCACAGAAGGCTGTGAAAGCCATATCATTAAATGTCTTTAAGACAGAGATAGATAGGTTCTTGATTAATAAGGGATCAAGGGTTGCGGGAGAAGGCAGGAGAATGGGATTGAGAAACATATCAGCCATGGTCGAATGGAGGAGCACAGTCAATGGGCTGAATGACTTAATTCTGCTCCTATATCTTATCTAAATGGCGGCAGTAGGTGGGAAGTCCAGTCCCACAGGACCAATTCTGATATAATGTTGTTTGTACTTTATATGAATGACTTAAACTTTAGAATGAGAAAGACAATTTCTAAATTCATGCATGACATCAAATTGGGATAGATAATTAATAGTGAGAAGGACTATGACGATGACAAATGATGAGAAGTCAATAAGAAACCTAGAAAATTGGGGTGTAGTCATAAATAAATTTCAACATGTTTAAATGTGAGATATTACAGTTTAGTCAAAAAAATAAGGAGGTCATATTTTTCTTGGAAAATAAGAATTTTAATCGAGTAAAGGATCAAAAGAATTTGAGAGTATAAATACACAAATCATTGACAGCTGTGACATAAGTCAATAAGGCGCGCAGGATACAACTGGAAAGTAGTAAATTACATTAAACTTGCCTTGAACTTTGGTTTGACTGCATTCGGAGTATTATGTATGCTTCAGGTCATTATATTACAAAAAAGCTATGGAGGCACTGGACAGGGTGGCAAAAAAGATTTACCAGGTGGTTATACCTAATACAAAAGGATGGGCAGCCTTGCTCCTCTTGTCTTGGAAAGCGAACGCTAAGAATGCTGATCTAATAGAAATCTTGAAAATTTTGAAGAACAGTTGCAGAGCAGATCACAAAGTCAGACATTTGATAAATCAGTTTTATTTGTGTGTGTTGTCCATGATTTTGAATCTGCCCATACTCGTATAGCTCAAGGTAGATTGAAGGCAAATTTAATGTATCATGCCAGAGTCCTGGGTTTGATTCCACCCCCAAACATCTGTGTGAGTTTTCACATTCTCCTTGTATCTGTGTGGGTTTCCTTTGGGTGCTCCTGTTTCCTCCTACAATCCAAAAATGTGTAATTAGGTGGACTGCCCATGCTAAATTGTCCATCATGTCCAGGGATGTGCAATCTAGGGGGATTAGCCATGGGAAATGCAGGGTTATAATGTTGTTTGTACTTTATATGAATGACTTAAACTTTAGAATGAGAAAGACAATTTCTAAATTCATGCATGACAACAAATTGGGATAGATAATCAATAGTGAGGGTGTGGTCTGGGTGGGTGTGCTCTTCTGATGGTGAGTGTGGACTCGATGGGTCAAATGGCTAGCTTCCACACTAGGGGTTCTATGATTCTATCACACTTGCATGGTAATTGTATAGGTAAGATGGCTCCTGTGTTGGTGCCTGCAGCTCTAAGCTGCCTGTGGTTTCTGTGCTCAGCAGGGGAAATTAGTAGTGCATTTACGGACTACCAGTAGTTCAGACTACCTAAGTTTCTTCTTAGAAGGCAGGCATCCTTAAAGGATACCGACACAATAATATTGCTTCAGTGTAAATTATTAAAATGAATCCTAGGGTAGAAAGAAAATTTCATAGTGATAGATACAATTCTGGAAGCACCTTGTCTGGGCCAGAATAAAGAGAGATGGCGTGCTTCTGTGGAATGGGAAGGGTAATACTGAATGGTTAGACATGCTCGAGGGGCTGAATAGTCTATTCCTGTTCTTATATTCCTAAATGGGCAGTTTTGTCCTGGATGGTGACAAGTTTCTTGAGGGTTGTTGGAGCTGCACTTGTCCAGACAATGGGGAGAATTCCATTGTATCCCTGACTTGTGTCTTATAGATGCTGGACAGGCTTTGGGGAGTCAGGAGCTGAGCTAATCACTGCAGGATTCCTAGCTTCTGGTGCTCTGAATTTATATGGCTAGTCCAGTTGATGGTAACTCTGATGATGTTCATTGTGGTGGATGGGGTAACTGGGGGTTGGGGGGTTGGATTCTGACATCATTATGCCATTGAATATTAAGGAATGCTGGTTGGTTTCTCTCTTGCTCTTTGTCATCGCCTGGCACTTGTGTGGAATGAATATTACTTCCTACTTCTTGGTCCCAGCCTTGATATTGTCCAGATATTCTTGCATTTGGACTAGGACTGTTTCAATATTTCAGGAGTTGCAAATGGTGCTGAATATTACTCCTGACTTTATGATGAATGGAAGGTCATTGATGAAGCGGTTGAAGCTTGTTCAGCCTAGGACATTAACCAGAGGAACTGCTGCAGAGATGTCTAAAAATTGAGTTGATTGACTGCCATCAACCTCAACCATTTTCCTTTATGCCAGCTATTAATTCAGCGAGCAGAGGTTTCCTCAAACCTTATTGACTGTACTTTTGCTTGGGATCCTTGATGTTATAATCAATTAAATATAGGCTTGATTTTGAGGGCAGTCATTCTCGCATCATCTGTGGAGTTGTGTTCTCTTGGCCTGTTTGAACCAAGACTGTAATGAAGTCAGGAGTTGACACAAACCACTTAGTATCAGTGAGCAGGTTATTGTTAGACAAGTGTTGATCAATAGCCCTGTTGAATACACCTTCCTTCTGTCTACTGATGGTCACGAATAGATAAGTAGGGTGGTAATTGGCTGGGTTGGATTTATCTGCTTTTTGTGCACAGGAAATATCTGGGCAATTTTCTACATTTACAGGTAGATGCCAGCATTGTAGCCATACTGTAACAGCATTGCTAAGGATGTGGCAAATTCTGAAGCACAAATCTTCAGTACTGTTGTCAAAAAACTGTCAGGGTCTTTAACCTTTGCAGTATCCAGTGTCTTCAGTCATTTCTTGATTTCACATGGAGTGAATCAAATTGGCTGAAGTCTGGCATCTGATCTGCTGGAACTTCTTGAAGAGGTCAAGAAGGATCTCTGACTCTGCACTCTGGCTGAAAACTGTTGCAAGTGCTTAGTCTTAACTTTTGCACTGATGTACTGTGTGTCCCCATGATTGAGGATGGGGACATTTGTCTAGCCTTTTCTTCTGGTGAATCATTTAATTGTCCACCACAACCTTTCCTGACCGGATGTGATAAGACTGCAGAGCTTAGACCTGATTTGTTAGCTGCAGAATCACTTAGCCATGTCTATCACTTGCCTTTTATCCTGTCATTTAAGTTATTGATTTAAGCTGTAAAAAGTTGAGGACCCAGCACAAACTCCTTCAGGACCCCTAATATCACATTCTTCCAATCAGAAGAATTCTTTTCTGTCAGTCAGCCAATGCTAATGTACTATCACACTATTTGTATGAATACCTTCCAGAAATCCAAGTACAGAGCTCATCTTGAGCCACAGCATTGTTACACATTAATGCAAATGGCATGGTGCAAGACCATGAACAAGTACAACAGAAAGAAGAAGCTACAGAGCAAGCCACAACCACATCTTCAACTGGAAACGCAAGGCTCATGACCTGCTTGCATTGGGAGGGGTTATCAAAGTATGTCTCAAGGTCAAGCAGTGAGAGGCTCACATGATTTCAAGGCTACAACAACTGAAATCATACATTGTCCAAACTTGGAAGTATCTCAGGAGGAAACTACAGCCACACAAACAATAATGACAAAGAGGAGACATGAAGACCCTCATTGCACACAGGTGTACACAACTTCAAAGGATCTTTGTACACATTCAGCATTCGGAGGGATTGCTGACACTAATCTGACACTATCCTTGTGGATTATGAGAATGTGTAAATAGTAAATGGGGACAAAGACTTGTTGGAGTTGTGGGTGGTGGTTGGACAGGTGCACAGAATTAACTATAAAGTACACAACATTTATTGAGCATGTACATATGGAGCTATGTCATTATGATCACATTGTGTTCGAGTGATACCTGATGGAGGAAAATACGAGTGAAGCCTTTTCCCTCCATCCTTATGTACATAGTTATTGAGCAATAAATATTAACATTTATTCACACTCCCATGTAATTTTAGTGACCTGCTTCTCTGAAATGTGAATTGAGTAGATTAAACCTGATAGGAGCATATCTGAACATTGTGGATTTGTTTGGATGGTGAGTATCCTTTTGGAGCTGTCAGGTACTCATTTGATTATGTTCCCAGATACCTTTGTAGCATGTCTGGTGTTCTTTGGGAGACCTAAAGTTCACTTCGGGATTATTAAAAGTAGGCATAACTGTGCATAAAAAAACTTATTAACTGCCAACCTTATTAGAACTATCAATAGACTGTCAAAGTTAACTGTCAAAAGGACTGGTCTAAAGGGCATGTCAAGAGGATCTGTCATTAAGTGTCACAGGAAGCTGTCAAAAATACCAGTCAAAAGTATCAAGAGGAACTCTGTGTGTAACTCCTGTTAAAAGAAGCTGTCAAACTGTCAAGACATTTAAAAGTGCCTTTTAAAGCTTTGAAAAAAAATCTGGCTTGTGAAGAAAAAATGCTTTCAATTTTGTTTTGTCTGTTGACATAAGTTTCAGGGTTTCCGTTCCTGGGTTGGTCTTGCAGGACTGATTTTACACTAACTATTGACACAATAGGATGCCTGAAATTTCATACTGTGATTGGCAACTACAAGTCGTTATAAACTTTTGAAGAGGGGCATGAATTCCAATGCTTGGTGTTATAACAGGAAATATATTTCAAGAAAATGTTTGTTATTTGAAGGAATATAAATGACTAATATTTTCAATCTATGGAAGTTTCCAACAGGCACTAAATGATTTATATTATCACTATTTAAACATTATGGGGAGTGGATACAGATCATGAAATGGCATGGATGGAAGTGGAGGAGTGAGGAGGTGGTGAGACTTGAGGGCCAAAAAGGTTTTCTGTTTTATTCTTGCTTTTTAAATATTGGTCACAGTACTGGATTCTTGAAGTAAGCCATCCACCCAGCCCATTTCCACACCTAGCATTGTCCTCACTATTTCCAGTGTTGCTGTAATGTAATATAACCCACTCCATCTACCCTCAGACTAGAAACCTGATATTCTGACAGCTGGGAATTCGCCGGACTCTACACACCCAATGTGAAAATCCAGGCTGTGGAGTCATTTGTGACACAAATGAAGGTAATCTGACACATCAGGTCAATGCCAATTTGCTGTAGAAAATGTAGCAATTCCATTTTTCCTTCCATTTTCAACATGTAAGTTTCCTTCAAGTGCCCATCAATTTCCTTTCAAAATCATTCATTGATTTTGTTTCCAAAATCCTTGAGGGAAGCATGGTTGAGGTCCTTCCAGTTTGCTGTGGAAAAGAAAGCTCTTCCTCATTTCCCTTGCATCTCTGGTCCAATATCTTAAATCCATGCCCGCTAGTCCTTGTATCACAAGGTAATGAGAATGCTTATCCCTTCTGTGCTTTATCCAAATCTGTCATAATCCAAATCTTCTTTCAATGCCCTTTAGTCCAAGGAGAAAACGTCAGCTTTTTCATCCTAAACTTGTGGCTAAAGCCCTCTGAACTTAGGAACTATTCTGGTAAACTGTTCTGCACCTTTCAGCCACTCACAGGTCACTACACGTGGTCAGACCAGATTTGGGTGCAATGCTCTATTTGTGACTGAACCAGGGATTTGTAAAATTTCATCATGACTTCCATTATTTTGTATTCAATATCTCTATTTATGAAACTTTCCCAAGATCTCATTTACTTTGCTCAGTATTTGCTGTCACCTTCAAATCTCTACTCACAAAATGCAAAATTCATTACCCCATACTTATCCATATTAAATTCCATCTGCCACTTGTTTTCTCCCTTTCTTAATGTCCTTTGCAGTTAATTTGTTTCATCTTCTCTGTTTGTCATTCCTTCAGTATGGTGTCATTTGTAAGTTTTGAAATTTTACTGTGTTCGAGTAATGAAGCCATTTATATAATTATAAAAAATGTAGTCCTAGCATTGACTTTGGGGGACATCATTGTCTATTATCCTCCAGTTACTATGACTCACTACTTTTCATCCTTAAGCCAATTCTTTAATCCGAGCTGAGGCTGACCATTCATGAGCTGCTGTTTCGTTATGAGTCATAAAACACAAAACGCTAAATCCATATCGACATTCCTTCACTTAAAATTTCAATTAGATTAGTCAAGCATGACTTGCCTTTTATAAATCTGAATTGGCTCTCCTCAATTGACTTAAATTTTACCAAGTGACCTTTTTTTGCTGATAATTGTTTCAAAGAACTTATCCCCTACTTATTCCTGCAACAGGAATTTCAAGGGTTAGGTAGAATAAGAGGAAGACTAGTAAAATCGTAATCTCTGGATTACTTGCAGTGCCACGTGTTGAGTATATGAATAGGAAGATAGATCAGATGAATGCGTGGCTAAAGGGATAGCACAGAAGGGAGGGCTTTAGATTTTTGGATCATTGAGAAATTTTCTGGATTAGGTGGGATCTATACAAGTTGGATGATTTGTACCTGAACTAGAATGGGTCCAATATTCTTGCTGGTAAGTTTGGACATTATGTTGGGGGGATTTAAAACTTAGTTGGCAGGGAGATGAGGCATAGAGTAGATATAAAGTCAGGAACAAAGTCCAATTCGGTATAGAAGGAATGCTAGGACAGTCCAGTCAGCAGAGAAGACAAGGGCATGATGAGGCACATTGCAGTTGCGGAAAGCTAAACTGTATCAATTTTAATGCAAAGAGCTTGGCTGGTCAGGTAAATGAACTTAGAGCATTGATCACGGAAATATGACATTGCTGCTATCACTGGACATGATTAAATGAAAGGCAGGACTGGCAGCTCAACATTCCAAGGTATAGAAGGTTCAGTGGGGTCATTGCATTATTGATAAAGGAGACCATCACTTGCACTAATGAGGGAGGATGTCCTAGAAGGCTCTTCAAATGAAGCCATCTGGGTAGAGTTTAGAAATAAAACGGGATGATCACATTTTGGGATTATGCCACAGGCTTCCCATCAGTCAGAGGGAAACAGAGGATCAGATAGGTAGATAAATCACAGAAGTGTGTGAAGGGAATAGGGTTATACTTATAGGTGTAAGATATTTCAACTTTGCAAACGTTAGTTGGGATTGCCTAAGTGTGAATGGATTAGATGGGGTGGAATTTTTAAAATGCATCCAAGAGAGCTTTTTGTGCTAATACGTAGCTATTCCAAACAGAGATGAGTCTGTGCTAGAGCTAATCTTAAAAAATGTAGCCAGTCAAGTAACTGAATTTTCAGTGGACAATTATTTTGGGAACAGTGACCATAGCTCTGTAAGTTTCAAAGTAGTTATAGAAAGGAATAGTAAACTGCAGAGGCTAAGTATCTAAATTGGAGGAAGGCCAATTTCAATATCGTTACACAGAACCTGGCAAACAGATCTGGAAGCAGCTACTTGCAGGTAAGTCTACATGTGGAAAGTGGAAGACTTTTAAAACTAGTACAGTGAGAATTCAGGACCAGTATATTCCTCTAAGAGGAAAAGGATTGCCAAGGGCAATCTGTGTAGAAAATGTGGGTGAAGTCTTAAATGAATATTTCTTATTTATATTCAGAAAGGAGAAAGACATTGTTGCCTGGGATTTCAGTTAGGATGGTGAGATTCTAGAAATGTTAAGATTAATAAGGAGGAAGTATCTGATGTTTTGGCAGGCATAAAGGTGCATAAATCCTCAGGGCTTAATGAGATGTACTCAGGCTGCTTTGATAGGCAAGGTAGGAGGTTGCTGGAGCTCTGGCAGAGATATTTAATGCTTCACTGGCCACAGGTAAAGTGCCAGATGACTAGAGGATAGCTAAAGTGGTTTCTTTGTTCAAGAAGGGCAGCAAGGATAGGGCTGATAATTACAGGCCAGTTAGTCTGATGTCAGTGGTAGGGAAATAATTGGAAGAAATCCTGAAGAAGAGAATTAATCAACACTTGGAAAGGCAGGCAATGATCAGGGATAGCCAACTTGGATTTGTTACAGGGAGATCCACGCTGACTAATTAAATTGAGTTATTTTGGACTGAATGTATTGATGAGGGTAGTGTAGTTAATGCGGTTTACATGGACTTTAGTCAGGCCTTTGACAAGGTTTCACATGGAAGGTTGGTTCAGAAGCCCATGGGATTCAAGGCAAATTGGCAAACTGGATCCAAAATTGGCTTGCAAATAGGAGGCAAAGGATGATGGTAGAGGAGTAGTTTTGTGATTGGAAGCTTATGACCAGTGGAGTACAACAGGAATTGGTACTGGGTCGTTCGCTGTTTGTTATGTACATTAATGACTTGAATGTGAATGTAAAAGGTACAATTAGTAAGTCTGAAAATGACACAAAAATTTCAGGATTGTCTCAGGTTACATTCTGATAAATTCAAAAGAACAGTGGTAGTTGGAATTTAATCCTGATAAGTATGAGATATGTATTTAGGGAGGTCTAATAATGAAAGGAGATACACAATGAATGGTGGGTCCCTCAGGAATACTAAGGAACAAAGGAACCTCTGTGTACAAGTCCGTAGATCCCTGAAGGTGTTAGCACAGGTAGACAGGGTGGTAAAGAAGGCATAAGGGACACTGCCTTCATTGGCCATGGTGTGGAATAGAGGAGAAAGGAAGTCTTTTTACAACTTTGTAAAACATTGCTTGGGCCTCAGGTGGAATACTGTGCATGGTTTTAGTCACCACACTATCAGAACGACGTGTTTACACTCCAGAGGGTGCAGAGGCAAATCGCCAGGATGTTGCCTGTGATGGAAAGTCTCAGTTATAAGGGGAGACAAGATAGACTGGGTTTGTTTTCCTTGGAGCAGAGGAGGCTGAGGGGATATCTAATTGAAGTATACAAAATTATGAGGCATAGACAGGGTAGATCATAAGAATCTTTTCCCCATGATAGACATGTCTAAGACCAGAGAGTGCAAGGTTAAGGTGAGGAATAATCAGCTTAGTGGTGATCTGAGGAAAACTTTTTCACCCAGAGGGTGGCAGAAATGTGGAATCTTTGCCTGAGAGGGTGGTAGAGGCAGGTACTCTTGCGATATTTAAGAAGTATCTGGATGAGTACTTAAAATGCTAGGGCATGGTAGGTTATGATCAACTGCAGGTAAAAGAGATGAGTATAGTTAATGTTTGTTAATTGGCATCATCATAGTGGGCTAAGGGCCTGTTTCTGTGCTGTATGACTCTGTTACTTGGGCTAATATGTAGAAAACCACAAAGCACATCATGGTGACAACAGAAATAGTAGGAACTGCAGATGCTGGAGAATCTGAGA